>NC_134477.1:45365416-45832916 GCF_964194025.1 Convolutriloba macropyga
TGTGTGTGTGTGCTTGATACGTGTGTACGGGCGTAAGCTTGTGTGCGCACGTCTGTCTGTGTGAGCGTGGTGTGTGTGTATGCTTGTGCTCTCAAGCGTGTGTGTGCATGTCTGTGTGTGCGTGTTCGCGTGTGTGTATGTGTGTGTATGTGTGCTCGTGTATGCTTGTGCGTGCGTGTTTGTGTATTTGTGTGATTGTGCGTGTGTGTGTGCGCGTGTGTGAGCGTGTATGCTTGTCTGTGTGCGTGCGTGGTGGGTGTGTGTGTGCGCGCGTATGCGTGTATGTATGTGTGTGTGTGTACTCGTGTATGCTTGTGCGAGCGTGTGTGTATTTGTGTAATTGTGAGTGTGTGTGCGTATGTTTGTGTGATTGTGCACGCTTGTGTGTGTGTTTTTGTGTGCGTTCGTGTATGCGTGTGTGTGTGTGTGCGTGTTCGCTTGTGTATATGTGTGCGTGTCTTCTCGTGTATGCTAGTGCGTGCGTTTGTGTGTATTTGTGTGATTGTGCGTGTGTGTGTGCGTGTGCGCGCGTGTATGCTTGTGTGTGTATGTGCGTGCGTGCGTGATGGGTGTGTGCGCGCGCATATGTGTGTGTGTGATTGTGCGTGTGTGTGCGTGTTTGAGTGTGGGTATGTATATGTGCTCGTGTATGCTTGTGCTTGCGTGTGTGTGCATTTGTGTGATTGTGTGTGCGTATGTTTGTGTGATTGCGTGTGTGTGTGTGTGTGCGTGCGCGCTTGTTTATGAATGTGTGCGTGGCGTGTGAGCGTGTGTGCATGTGTGGGTGATTTGTGTGTGCGCGCGTGTATGCTTGTGCGGGTGTGTGTTTGTTTGTGCGTGATTATGCGTGTGTTCTTGTAGGTGTGTGTGTGTGTGCGCGTGTGTGTTCGTGTGTGTGTGTTTGTGTGTGTCTGTGTGTTTGTGTTTCTCTCTGTTCGTGTGTCTGAGCGTTTGTCCGGTTGTTTACGTGTGTGCGGTTGTATGTCGGAGTTTCCTGGTAGGAAATAGTTCAAAATTCAAGAGAAAAGTAATCAAATGTAAAAGTCGTAAAACAAGTCGTTGAGTATCGTGATGTGTGATCTTTCTACAAGATGAGAGGCTCAAAAGTTTTTCTTGCGGTTGTTGGTTTTCTGGTCGTTTTTATGCAGCAATTTCTGATCACGTCCAAAAGTTCAAAACACGACAATTCGAAAGCACTTGACAAGTTATAAAAGCCATCCAAAAATTATAACCCTACCAACTAAACTCGACGAGTAATTCCAATTTTTATTCCAGCAAAATCTGCGTGCGGAAGGTTCAGAGGGATCGACTTTGTTTTAATCTCATTTTAGTCTACCCGCAATTTTTCAGGTCAATCGATGAACAACTGATAGCATTACCCTTGTCCCAACAACTCTATGTGCTAACTACTGTACATTGAAAATTACTACGTTCCTAGGAACAAATAAATATCACATCCTAACCGTTTGCCATAACACTGGTATTTATTCAACCGGCATTATGTCGCCAATTCAACATTTTGAGCAAGCAAATTCACTTGCTAATGTCAGCCTTGTCCGCTCTCCCCTGCTTTAAGATTAGGCGTTATAAGTTTTCGTGGACAAGAGTGACAGTGAGGTAATACATTGCAAGTTTGATCGAAATTGGGAACATTTGCCACTGATAACCACGACTGCGGAATTTGATGACATTTGTTAAAGACGGATAGAATTTTATCATTATGGTCCAGAAATTTGCATCACTCCTGCACTAAGGTAACTACTTTCCGCGCAAGGCTTCTAAAACTGAATAAAGGAGACAACGGGGGATATAACTGGTTCTTCTTATCAAAATGCCGTGAGAGGCAATTATAACTTTAATCCGTCAAAGTTTTGAACATAAATGATCCAAAATTCAACTTAAAGTGGGTTGAACTTATACTGAGGGATAATTTTTCGTGTAATCCGCCCAGGCTTCTGAAACTGATTATGGTAGAAAATGTGGGATATAAGTACTTCTTATCAAAATGAAGTTAGGGGTAACTAGAATATTAATCCGTCAATTTGTGCAGTGATGCCGATACCCCTGCTCACAATATGCGGACAGTTTCGACAGAACGCAATTTTGTAATTAGAGACGGAATTTTATTAAGGATTGTCCGCAATTTTCTTGTCACTGCTGTCCACAACTTAGCCATTTTTCTCCCACGCGAGAATGGATGACAAAATGTCGTGAATCGTGTCCATGAACGCGGACTCCGTTGAATTTGTAAGATTTGCGAAGCATTGGAATGTACATTCCATTTCAATCCATGTACGGACTTAACTTTTCGCATTAGATAAAAAACAGTTTAATTCTTTTCTTATTTTGCGTTAATAACTCGGGGGGTAGGGGTCAAATTGGTTAAATAAAACGTATAGTGGTAATTTAAATTAGTTTTTGTGGGGTAGCATGGTCCCCAGTGTGGTTTTATTGTAATATCACTAGCTGCCTTTTATCTGGTAAAGTTTAATTCGTGCCATTAGAATTGGAATTTTCATTTTTAACTCTAGGATTTCAAAAAAAGCTGTTTTTAGTTGATGTCTAAAATTATATTCTGATCACTCATTTAAATTAAGTTTCTTAATTAGAATACTATGAATAATATTTCTTTAAGATTGAGCACTTTTTGTTTACAATATCAATGTGAAATGGTCGGTGTGCGAAGTGACAGGTACCCTGAACCCCCCCCCCCCCCCCCCCCCCCCCCCAAATGTCTACTAAATGAGGATGGGATAGAGACCTTTTAAAAATTCAAGTATTCGAAAATAACTAGAGTATGAATAAAAAATTGCGTCCAACTCAAATAACTGCCGCTTAAAAAAGCCTAGGAGATTTGCCATTATTAAGAATACGAGACAAGACGAAAAACAAAATCAAAACATAAACCGACTAAGGTCAGAAGAATTGCTCTCAAACGAGGCGGGCAGAAAAAAAAAATTAATTGACCCTAAAGGGATTCGAACCATTAACCTCCAGATCCTTAACCACATGCACTGACCACTCGGCTAGCAAGCCCATGTTTTCGCTATTCTGCAACCGATTTTATATTAGCAACAAGCTTTACTTCGGAGTGAGAGCAAAAGAGATCACTCGAAAATTAAGAGAAGCGTGAAAAAAATTGACCCCAAAGGGATTCGAACCATTGACCTCCAGATCCTAAACCACATGCACTGACCACTCGGCTAGCAAGCCCATGTTTTCGCTATTCTGCAACCGATTTTATATTACCAACAAGCTTTACTTCGGAGTGAGAGAAAAGAGATCACTCAAAAACGAAGAGCGGAAGCGTGAAAAAGTCACTTGAGAAGTCAAAGAATGTTCTAGAAAAGCGCAAAATGGTCAAGCAAAAAATTTGCATAAAAAAATGACCAACAGGTTTACAATAATTGCTATGAACCTCGTTCAAGAGCAATTAATAACATCAACAAATATTAATAACATCCAAAATTCGATGTTAATTAGTAGAAAAATTTGATAAAGTCTAAATAGCGGCAGATAGAACCTAAACTAAACAAGACTAGTTCAATGTTCTTCACAAGAAAAAAATTGAACCAGTCATTAATGAGACTCGGTAACAACTAGACAAAAAACAACGAAAGGGGCTAATATATTTTACGCTAATATATTTTGGGAGCAATTGGTTCCAAAGTAATGAAAAGTAATACAAAGTAGATATGAACTGAAATCATTAAATACGTTTGTAATACGATCATTTATAACCCAATAAGATAAGACATTGGGACCTGTAATTATCGCTAGAAACTTCAGTTGAGCGCAATTAATTTGGCAACAGGCCATTCAGTAACGGATAAAGCCAGAGTATCAAATACATGGGAGTGGGTGGTTAAACGAGAACAGACTACTGTCTGATCAAACTCGATAACGGCTCATAAAAGGGGTCGAAACAATGAATGATAAAGCTTAAAACGCAGATCAAAATCAATCGAGTAGTCGGTAACACTTAAAAATACCAATAGCAGAAAATAATTTTAAATTCTAAGATCAAGAATAATTTTGATTTAATTTAACAAGGTACTCAAAGCAAAGTATTTAATTTGTTTACATAAATCTGTTTACATAAAGCTGTTTGTTCTCTTTGCAGTCGCCTTTTTCTCCATCATTTTCAGTCTCTTCATCGCAGCTTCACTAGAGGACTGAGATGGGTTGAAACTCTTGTTAGAAGCACTGCCACTACTACTACTAGCTGAGCTTGAGGATGAAACTTTTGATTCTGCCTTTTTGGCAATATTTGAAGTGGATGCACTGTGAGTTAAGGATGATGACTTCTTTGAATTACTGCTCGGGGAATTAGCTGAAAACAAAGCCATGAATAGCAATATGGCAACCTAAAAAGTATCTACTTGTGGCAGAATTCTACTTAAAAAAGTAATAACTGACTGAACTGCAAAAGCGATGAAGAAGTTGGTTCATGTCAAGTCAATGAGTGCGGTACACCACGTCAAAAGATACTGCAGCTTTCTTAAGACCAAAATAACGACTAAAATGCATATTTTTTAAAAAAAAAAAACTGCCACTATTTCGGTGGCTCAAAATTATGAAAGGTATACAATTTAAATCAGGCAAAAGCTACAAAATCAAATGCAAAAAAGTGAAAGTTAAATGGATAAAGAAAAATTTTTGCAAACAGAAAGACCACAAGACTATAAAACGCACTTTGTTTGTCAGATTATTGATGTTATTGAAAAAACACAAAACCAAAGACTAATCCACCCAAGGAAAAACCACCCACGGAACACTGCAAAATTGGAAAACAAAAATAAAAACATACCCGGCAGATTGCCGGAAAATAGCCGCTGTTGATTCCAATAAGCATGATTGGGATTGAACGAATAGATATTGGAAAAAAAAAAAGATTTTTGTACGAAAGAATTTTTTAAGTCCGATTTATTTTGATGACATTTCGTAGTTGAACATACTTCTGTTTCTTAGAGAGACTACAGGGGCTACTATCAATACCAATAAGCATAAGAGATGGTAACTAAGACTTATAGGAACGACGTTCAAATAGCGGGCATCTAAAATCGGGCTTTATGGGTTTATCCCGTTTCATTTCTGACTTCATTTTTTATACTGACTCTGTTCATTTTGAATTGCTTCTCTGAGCAACTGATGTTCAAATTCACTTTTAGCAGAATGAGAGAAGAGAGAAACTGGCCTAGAGAAGTCAAAAGATTTCACGCAAAATGTCGAAAAAACGGCAAAATGGTAAAGCGAAAAAAAGACGAAGTAAAAAAAATAGGAGCGCTATAATAGCCGGCTGAGAAGATGAGGGCGGCTTTTAATTAAAAAATGGGGCTTAAAACGTGCATAAATGGTAGCTTTCGATGAAATGAAGTACAAAACAGCCGAGTAACGTCAAACGAATTGCGGTTATACGACGGGGCGGGGTTCTTTGGTTCTGTAGCCCTCTTTCAGTCGGGGCGTGTTGTGCTGGCTCGTACGGTGGGATAACTTCACTAAGGGGCTTCAGATGATGTTATTAGAGCATAACATGACTGATAAAATTCAAAGAGGACAAATACCACAATTTGGCAGACTTTTCACGTTTTGTATCAACCTACAAACTGAATTCAGGTGCCCAAAATTTTGGACAAGATTTTATGAGGGAGCACGGGGGAGGCAGAGTCGAGCGTCTGGGCTTACGGGTGTAATAAGGTGGAAGCGGATGGACTTGGAGCGACGTGGTGAACGGGGGGATCAGTGGGAGGTCAAACTTTCAGGACCGCGCCCTTCACATCATGAACTTATGTCTTCTAAACAGATTTAGAGTCTAGTAATCCGTTAGGCTCTAAGAGAACTTGTTAGTGACTTACTGCCTTACCTGTGAGTCTGTGCTTCACCTGTTTATCCAGTATCTAAGGACAAAAGGTCAAATGGTATATCTGTTTAGAAAGGCCAACGGGAATAATATAATTGCCAAAAACATTATTTGAGAGCAATAAATCTTGCACAAAAAAGAACAAAATCGAGGACAAAAAAGTCACTCGAAAAGTCATAGTGATTACGTAAAAACTTTGCACGCAGAACACAAAAACGACTTAAAAAATTGCTTCAAATTTAGTACGAGACTAATTAACCATAATTAACCATAATAGATCCATATCATAATTTTAATGCTTGGTTAGAGCGGAAGAAGGAACGATTTGTTTTGGTTTTGCTCGGCTTTCAGCAGAAGACAATAACGAAATGCTCGGTTAGAGCAGAGCTATGTAGTTATGGTCGACCAAATGCTCGGTTAGAGCTGAAGTTATTGCAGTGCGTACAATTGCCTTTCAAATTCCAGTTTTTGCTCGGATAGAGCTGAAGGTATTCGGATATTTCATTATTGGATTGAAACTGTGGAATGTGCTTTGAAACCCGACTTTTAAACGAATCAGCCCACCTTTGTGTCCAGAAGAGGTGGAAAACCAGAACTTCTGCTACTACTTAACCATAAAACGGGGGGGGGCTCAGATAAATGACACACAAAAACCTGAGTGGGGGAGGTGACTGAGTGTTCTGGATTCAGTAAACTATTCACAGAAAAACAGTTTAGAGCAATTTAGATCTCGCAAAACTGAATGAGACGCGACAATCGCAATAAAAAACATACCCGGCAGATTGCCGGAAAATAGCCGCCGTTGATTCCAATAAGCATGATTGGGATTGAGATAACAGAAGATATTGAAAAAAAAAAGATTTTTGTACAAAAACATTTTTTAAGTCCGATTTATTTTGATGGTATTTCGTAGTTGAACTTACTTCTGTTTCTTAGAGAGAGGCAACAGGGGCTACTATCAATACCAATAAGCATTAGAGATGGTAACTAAGACTTATAGGAACGACGTTCAAATAGCGGGCATCTAAAATTGGGCTTTATGGGTTTATCCCGTTTCTACTTCTGACTTCAATTTTTTATACTGACCGTGTTCATTTTGAATTGCTGTGCTGAGCAACTGATGTTCAAATTCACTTTTAGCAGAATGAGAGAAGAGAGAAACTAGCCTAGAGAAGTCAAAAAGATTTCACGCAAAATGTTGAAAAGGCGGCAAAATGAGGTAAAGCGAAACATTTTTTTATTCGACGAAGTAAAAAAAAATAGGAGCGCTATAATAGCCGGCTGAGAAGATGAGGGCGGCTATTAATAACCGACTAACGTCAAACGAATATGTCTCAGACGACAGACGAGAGGTTCACTTTGGTAGTCAGTAACTATATACTTACCAAAAGTACCTCAATTGGATGTAAAAATAAGGTCGGGGATAAGGCGAGGGGGTATCCAAACCACAAAAATGTGGGGCAGCGTGGGGCACTAACAGCGTGGGGCAGTTCTGTGAATGTTTGAGTTGGATGGGATGCAGAGGTCGAATGTGGAGAGTCAGACCAAAACTCACACCATGAGCTGGACTTCATACCATGAATTTATACCCAAGCAGGCCCATTGAACCGCATACTTAGAAAGGCTCTCTAAGAGACGTGCTCAGCAACTTAATGCCCTGTCTTTACCAGCTTATCCCGTTCCTCGAGACCGAAAGTCACAAAAATTGCGTGGTCAGGAGAAAAATAGGTAGTATTAAAAATTAAAACATAGCCGGAAGATTGCCGGAATAGCTGCGAAAGAATAGACCTGCGTGCCATATAATAGAGATAGAAACAGATACAGATCTAAATTGAAAAAATCGACGCCGATCAAAAAACTAGGTAAAAACATTCAGCGATAAATGATAAATTAATAAAGCTTGTTAAAATTCATTCCGCAGAAGCCTCTTATTCGGGAACTTTACTGCACAAATGAGTTCCTTTGACCTTAAACAAATTCAAACTAAACAAATTTTAAAGTGCAAAAGTCATTTTATTGAGTGAGGTAAGTCACGTATGATCAAAATCTAATCACGCAAATAACCTAAAAACTTTTGCTAAAGCGAGTGAGAAATGACGTCACGCGCTCAAATGCCGTTAGTGAGAGGAAGAAGTCATTCAGAAAATTTGACTTTTTCAGCTTGCTGTGTGAACAAATGTAAAACGAAAAAAGAGCGTCAGACGACGAAACAAAAAACATAGCAGGACAAGTCCTGACGTACAATTCAAAGAATTTTCATTGACTAAACAGAAAACTAGACCTAGAAGAGACTATGAATGGATTGGGGAAACCATTTAGAAAAACATCCGATCCAAAAAATCGAAAAAACAGTAAAAATCAAAGCGAAATTGCCGCATGTGAACAAAAATCACTAGCGAGAAAGCGAATTTTTGTTCAAACACTGTTTTCTCACTCTACTTTAAATTTAGAGCGAAAAAATTTCACGCCGCAAAACCACTCGCTTTTTCGCTCCACTTCCTGTTTCGCCGTTAACATAATCACCGCTCCAATTTGACTTCAAAAATCATGGAAATGTGTGAACAGATCTTAAAAAAAAACATAGCCGGAAGAATTCCGGAAACGACTCGAAGGAAAAAACGAACGCCCCTAACAAACATAAAACTTATTCTACTGATTGACCACAATAACTGACATAACGCTTATCCTACTGAATAACACTTGTCACTTTAAGACAAAAAAAGAAAAAGAACAATGAAAAAATAACTGACCAGAAAAGACGATAAAGCACGTGATAAAAACTTTACATTGAGTTGCAAGTTTAAAAACAACTTTTGGCGAAAACCCATACAATAGGTTTAGTTTAATTTCGTTGAATCACTGCTATTTGAGACAAAAACCGAACACAAATTTCAAGTAGAATAAACGAAGGTAAAAGAAAGGAAATGAAAAACAAAACCAAAAATATTTTCTGTTTCTGTAAAAAAAAAAAATTGGCCACAAATAATGAATCAAATACCATTATGCTGAATTCAAATCATTATTTCAAAAAACTTTTAATACTACATCTGGTCAAGTGTCCACCAATCCAAATCATTGTCTATTTATATGAGTAAAAACGAAGAAGGAAAAAAATAGAAGTTAGTGATTAAGAAAAGTTAGTGATATTTGTCATTGAAAAGTGCACTAAATATATTTGAACAAAACCTCTAGAAAAGCTCCTATCAAAAGCTAGAACACTAAATACTAGCAAAAAGCAGACAATCAGAAGAATTCAGCAAAAATTCCAAAAAAAAACACGAAAAATCGCGGAACTCTTCATAAAAGTTACTCAATTATCTTTAACAAAATGATTCAAAACTGAAATCAAAATCATCAACACGCATCAAAGACAACTAATTGGGACTATAGGCATCCCCAAATACTATAAAAAAAATTGAAGAACACAACGGGCATTTTAAAAAAATTGAAAAAAAAAATAGAAAAAATTGAGCTTTTTTTAATTTCACGGGAGCACATAGACCCAAAAAACGTTAATTGGAGCGAATTAGTACTGGAAGACCTCGAAAACAATAGGAAAGTCGAATAGGCTGAAAATTTTCCTAAGTTTAAAAAAAAACGAAAAACAGCAAAAAAATTAAGAAAAATAATTCAAAATTTTTCAGTTTATTGTCATTTTTCTAAACAAAAAAATCGTTTCAAACCAAAGAAAATTTAATCACTTGGTATCTAAAAACTCAGTAACTAACATGCGTCTATTCAAAGCCATTACAAAGCATTATAACAAAACAAAACGCAAAAAATTGCTAAAATTCGCCTAAAATTCAAACTTACGAACCACTATTAAAACAACCCTAAGCATCACACAATATCATAATCAGACTTCTAAACCAAAAAAATAACAAAAAAAAACGGTTTTAAAAAGCCACATGTGAACAAAAAAATTTCGCTCGCTTAGAGAAAATTTTTTCACACATCAATTTATCGCTCTCTCAAAAACAGCGGTATGAACAAAAACCACTCTCTTTTCGCTCCACTCTTCAATTTTGTTCAGCACAAAAACCACTCCAAATTTTTTCACGCGTTTCATTTCCCGCTTTAAAAATCACTCCAATAAAATTGATTTTAAAAAAGGACTTCTCCAATACTCCTCTTCGAGTCGTAAAAAGACAGCGCCCCAAAACAATTCAAATTCTTTGAATTGTAAAAAACCAAGAGCACCGCAATATAGCTTCGCTCAGCTTACAGCTTCGCAGCTATAAAGACCAACAGGACTAATAAAACCGCTACGATCTTCGTTTGGAGGCAATCAATGAAAGCCATTCCTCACTACTATTGTTTTAATTATTCCACAGAACTCATCACTGCAAAGAGTTGCTCGCAAAAACGATTCAATCTACCTAAGCGAGTTAAAATTAAAAGCAACTCGATTCAAAAGTAGCAGCGGTACACATACTCTGAGCAGCTATTGGGGATGTGCGTTGTGGGAGAGAAGATCCGGGTTTGTTGAAGATATCGTCAGTGACCTTCAATCCAGTGGTTAAACCCCCTTTGTCCGCTGGCCCACTGCTCTTTGAGGGTGATGACACGGATCGCATGAAGGGGTTATCTGTTGAAGAAGACAGTGATAAGGCCTTATTACCACTGCCATCTAAATAAAACGAGCACCTTGAAATCATAATTGAAACATAAACCGACTAACCTCCGACAAATGGGTAGGAGGGCAACTTATTTCAGAGGCTGTAGCTTACATAAATTTGCTTTATGGGTACAAAAAGATCCGACCCGAGAGGATTCGCACCCCCTGAGCTCTCTAGTTCTGGACACACGCATTAACCACACGCAAACTATAGCTCTCCTATCTTACAATTACTTTTATTTTACTTCGGAGTGAGAGCAATTGTGGTCCTTAAACATGAAAAAGTCACTTGAGAAGTCACGGAATGTTCTAGAACAAAGATGCCAAAATGTTCGAGCAAAAATTTTGCATAAAAAGAAATACACACGTTTCCATCAATTGCTTCAAAATTCGTTTGAGAGCAAATAAAAGCAATTTCAACGTCGAATTTGCAGTAGGTTAATTTAATTAGCCGAAAATTTCATAGATTAAAGGAAAATTTTTGCTAATTAAATTAACCTACTGCAAATTGGACGTAGAAATTGCTTTTAATTGCTCTCAAACGAATTTTGAAGCAATTGATGGAAAGATGTGTATTTCCTTTCATGCAAAATTTTCGCCCAACCATTTTTGCAATTTTGTTCCCGAACATCTCGTGACTTCTCAAATGACTTGATTAACGGTTAATTGAAAAAAATAATTGACAAAATGGGCAGAGACCTTCGCCTTAGGAAGCTGGTTATCAGATGGAAACATTCAAACACTTACTTGCACCGGCACCACTAGAAGATGAAGCTGATAGATTGCCCCATGCAGCTGCCAAATTAGAAAATATGCCTCCGCCCCCAGAGTTGGACGGGGTCGTATTATTTCCACTGGAAGACACCGAGGTTAGTTTCGATTTCGCTGATACTGAGCTCAAGCTGCTCGATGGTATTTTTTCTATTGACTTTTCAGATTTCACACTCGCTTTCAAGGGATCTTTGATTTTGGTCTTCGGTTTCTCAGTTTGTTCCTGAAAAAATCGAAATAAGAGCCAAAAAACATCAGTCACATGAAAATTTATATAAACACTGGCTAAAAACAAAGAAAGCACAATTTTAGCAAAAACTGTCCTGGTAATCAAACGAGAGGTGACAACAACAGTAATATTGGACCATTTCTTATCAAACAGTAAAAAAAAAATCTGCCTTAAATCTTGAAACCCTTGAAGCTTGTTCTAGATACTACTAGGGCAGCCAAGTCCGAAATGTATGGGTGGGTAAGTGAGAATGATTTTTCCCGCACTTTGCTGCAGAGGCCTTGCGTCGTTGGCAGACTGCCCTGGTCAGTTGCAGAATAACATTTGACAGACAATCAACCTATTTGTCACTTATTTTTTCTTAACAACTGTCCAAAAAGTTGACTATCATTAATCAACCTTACTCTGAGAAACCTTTCAATTTGGTTGCATTTGAACGTCAAATAAGACTCTGGGAGCTTAGTTTGATACATGGCAGTTCATATGAATACAAAAAACGGAATCCAGTGGCTTTTGCACAAATAAAAGTTTGGCTAGGAGGTCTGATTCGTTCCCTTTATATAATAAACATCAAAAGTAAAAATCTCATCAAATACTTCACGGAAAAACTTTTCGCTTGGAAGGGGAACTTTTTTTACGCAATATTTTGCTCCATGAGTTCAAAAAACAAAATTTTTGTGGACTTTAAGGGGCTATACGTCAGTATGAAAGTGTAAGAGATTTTCGAGAAGCTGAAAATCAAAAATTTTGATTCAAAAATGGCACATAAACAATGATCACGTAGGACCAAAAATTTTAAGCTCCCTTTTTCACTACACAGTTTGTTTTCATTAAAAAAGAAAATTTATGTTTTTCTTATAAAAAGCACTTTCGTAGAACGATATACTGGGCTACCCACTAAAGTGCAAAACTTTATGGAAACATGTATTATTTGAAATTTAAACCTCCTATTGCACCCTATAGTAGTCAAATGTGAGCAGGAGAAAAGAAATCCGAACGGTAGGAAGAATTGAGGAGCTTCAAGCAAAAAGAATAATTTTTTTAATAATTATTTTACAAACTTTGTTTTTTTGGTGCCATTTTGCATCCAAAACATTATTATTAACACTTGATGCTCCTGTTGTCTAAAATGTAAGCTGAGCTAACAGAGGCGGGGTTTTTCAACAACCTGACTCTGTTCGTTTTTTTTAAATTGAGATTAAATTTCCGCACAGTTTTCTCCTTCAAAAGGTTCTCCTCAGCTCTGCTTGACAAGATCCCGCTAAGTGGCAATTCTTCCCATTTGATGCTCAACGTTATAAAAATTTCCTGGCCCGATTCAATGATTCTCTGAAACCGAGCCCAACTGTCATGCTAAAATTCATAAGATAAAAATCGTCAACCCCATATGACTTTTGTAACGCTTTGCTAAATAGCTGCGGAATCTGAGCTACGTTACGATTATGGTTTGTGTGGTTCAATTGATAGACCCTGGTCAATTGTATCGAGCACAACAGTGACTGCTGTTTGCATTTCTACGTGTTCTAAAAGTTCTACAGCGGTTTCAGATGATCAGGAAAGTGAATTGATTAAAAGGGATTTTGTTGCGGATGGAAACAATTGTGACATTGAGTTGGAACAGTGAAGAACAAGAACTTGCAATGGTGACCAACAAGAAAGTGACTATTCAACAGAAGAAACAGCAGAAAACTTTCTGAACAATTCTGCTGAGGAACAAAGAAATTCAGTGGGTGAGGTTTCTTCGGCTAGAGAAAAAATTTGCGAAACAACTGACGTAGATGTTGATTCTTTTCAACTAAAAAAGATCAGAGGACTTCGTTAAGTCGCATAGTTCCGCCATTGAACAGCTTGTTGTAAATCTTTTGGGAGCTGAGAGAAATGAGAACTCTCAGCTTTCAAAGAACAGTCTGAAATATGGGGAGTAATAAGCAAAAGGGCAGCTGAGAACAGGCCGAAGTCGCCTAATGGAAGCCTAAAAATAGCCTAAGCTATTTTTAGAAAAAATAGCTTAAGAACTGATTATCAGCCTACAGTCCGTTTTTCTTCATGTTTGTTGAATGTAAAATGTGTAACGTAATCATATCAGGTGGGTAATTGAGTAACTTACACGATCACCTGATGTACGAGCACAACAAAGCGTCAACTTTAGACGGCCAAACTCCCTTCAAGGCAATTGCTGCGAGTACGAGGTCGAACCATTTGAAATTGAGTTTTTGATAGATTGGCTTCTAATAGTTCTGTGACATCTCAGCACAGTGGTTTAAAGGCAACAGAAACGTAGCTATGAACAAACAAAACAATCGGGATTTTGTCAAGAAACTTCCGGTTCTTTATTGTGCAACCGTGACAAGATATTGCAGCCAATTTGTGAAAAAGCGCGATGGTAAAGGAAACCAAGTTCTTCTCTGTGGCATGTCAGATTTGTAGCAAAGTTATACAAGCCGGTACTTGCTCGCCCCGCCATTTGCGGGAGGTTCATAACATGACTAACAAGGTTCACTTAAAGATTGTTGCGAAATTGCACTACTTTGAGAAAAGACATCACAGAATCACGAAAGAACTGCTCTTGTGCCCTAAAGAGGACTTTATGCTGCTGTTTACCAGGAGAAGCATACATAGCACAATTTCTTTGGATGACCGAGTCATCTCATGAGAACTGCTTGTAAAAAGAGAGATCTTCCCTCCTCAAGTTGCCTCAAAAACTTTTTAGATCAGGTTGTCGAAACTGTGTTTCCGGTGAACAAAAAAAGAACATTGTTAATTTCCTCTGATACACATAAGAATAAAATGCAAATGGTAAAAGAGGCAATGTAAAGTTAAGAATATAACATTATGTAAAATTATAAAACCATTAAAAAATTACTGAACTAAAAATTTGACCTTAGATTAGTAAAAAATGGCCTAAAATGCGAGCATAGAATGTTTTCACAATTTTTTGTATATACATCATGAAGATCAAAAATAAAAATTAAAATCTAATCCTCTCATCTTTCTATCAGTTACTTTTGGGTCTTTCAAAAATTCTTTCCAAAAATATTCTTTCAGTTCTTTTTTTAAGGAAGCTTTTGATGTTGTTTTCAGTCTAATATTAGAAGGCAGACTATAATGCGTTCGATTTCAATAACACTATTGAGAACTTGAGGAAAGAAAAAGAATGTACATTTGCGGCCGGAAAAAAATTGTCTTGAAAAAATGCCTGCTAGAATCAATAAAATCAAACGCCTCGTGAACGAGACAAATGGTTTTGAAAGTGTAGCTTATCTCTTCCAACAAGTGCTGTTCAACAAGTTAGAAAATCTTGTTCAAGTAATGACGGGTTCCACAAACGCCCAAATATGCTGAGACTTGCAAGATTTTGTAGAATTTTGCAAACTGTCCCTATTTCTTCCTAATATGCAATGGATCTGGATATGCGAGAACATGGATGCTGCCTTAGAAATATATCAATGGACAGCACAATTTTCAATTCCTGTCGAGACAATTCAATCACGAATTCAAGAAACATTCCATAACCAATCAGGACCCAAGTAAAAGAGCGCTTCTACAAACTAATGGTGTTAGTGAAGGTCATGAGTGCATCGAATTTCTAAAATGAAAAACTTGTCATGGAAAGTTTTCTGAAAAATGTGAAGCCTTTTTACAGCCGTCTTCAATTTGCTAGCATTTTTCTCATTATCAACCAAAACATGTGTAGTCTTATCAACGGAATGTGCTCGCAAACTTACTTTCGAGGAAGACACCTTTGTTGAAACACTTCCATCAACACTTGCAGCATTCCCTGTTTGTTTCTCAATCTTCTGTAAAGTACACAATCTACATGTCCATTCTGTCCCATTTGCAATTAAGGAATCGGCAATTGGTGGTTTGTGACACTCCTGAAATACTTGCAAACTTGTAATCCGAACCCGCATATCAGCAATGAACAGCAACAAAACTTTCTCCGCATCCTCTGAAAATTGTTAGATGCTTCAAGCAAAATTAATAGTGGTAAGAACAAGAAAATTTACAACTTTGCTTTTATAAAAACTAACTTTCTGTATTCAGCCAGAATAAACATCTTGAAAAATTAACTTGATTATTAATCCAATCTATTATTGCTTTTCGTCAATTGCAAATTGAGTTGAGATAAATTCATTCATGCAGCATCCCTGTATTTTGAATTAATCAACAACTACCTGATGAAAAGTTTTCTGACATCGCTTGCAATGCACTATCTTGTTCCGCTCTTCAGAAATGTCATCTCTAAACATAGATTGCACAAGAAACCATTGCTGCTTATAAAAAACCTTACTCAACTTAGAAATAGTTTATAATATCACATCCACGACTAATTTGTATCAATAGAGGAAAAACCGAAGCTTACGCAAAATCTGCTACTTTCGTTTGAGTTAAACAACTCCAAAGAAAATTAACTTAATTTTTCGCTTAGCAATGTGTGACAAATAGGGACACTTACAAGCACATTGAGCATTTCAGTGATATTGATTCCGCGTCCGATAAATTATCTCGAATTTTGCTCAACTTGTTTGACTTGATCCTCTTAACAGACGGAACTTCTGGTTCCTCTTTGACCTTGGACTTTTCCTTCTTTTCCTCATTGTCAATCTCCTTATCTTTCGATTTAGAACTTTTTGAGGGTTTAGATCCTTCCCTATCACGTTCTTTTTCTTCTTTAGAGCGCTTTTTAGGAACACTAGAACCACTTTCGGACGCATCAAGGCTTCGCTTCTTTCTTTCTTCCTTGTCAGCGCTCGAGATTTTCTTTTCCATCTTTTCCTCGAATTCCTCTTTGATTGCCTTTTTTGAATGCTTCACTGGACTTTGAGAAGTTTCATCTGGATCAATAATTTCGCATGAAGTATCAATCTTCTCGAGATCATTTTCCGTGCATTTGATTTCCTCTTCAATTTCGCAAGCAGCACCAGCAACAAAAGTTGAGCTTGAACTTTCTTCCTTAACTGTGAACTTACTTTTCCCATGCTCATCAGTTTTCGCAGCTTTTGTTTTATGCTTTTCACTCTAAAACAAAGCGAAGTTAAAAACATAACCACGAATCATCCTTTGTTCCAACCCCACTTGTGGGATTGAGCAACTATGTGCTCAACTGGGTTTTGTTGTTCAGTCAAGATCAATTTCAGTTATCACTAGAAGGACCGTTAATCGTACAGTTTGAAACTGAAAACCCTTTTCGTAATTTTCGCTTTTTCTAGTAGTTATCGAGGTTTAAATTTTCACATTTCACTTTGAACACTGATTTTGTTCACAATTGCAGTTTTTCGAATTTCTCTGTTAGTCTTTGCCAAAATTCAGTTCGCAATTTCAGCATCTACGGGTATCCCTGAAACGATATCGAGATCATTCTCTGTCACATCGTGTTTTTTTAACATATATGCATTTGGGTTCAAAATTCTCAGTTTTTATTATTATAGGTGTATTAGTATAGGTTTAAGCGTCGTTTACAAACTCAAAAGTGCTTTGAAAAGAATAAAACATACCCGGCAGATTGCCGGAAAATAGCCGCCGTTGATTCCCAAAACTCTATTGGGATTGAAAGAAAAGAAAATATCACCAAAAATTGATTTTTGTATTAAATCATTTTTAAGTGCGCTTTATTTTGATGTCATTTCGTAATTGAACATACTCCTGTCTCTCAGTGAGAGGCTACAGGGTCTAGTATCAATACCAATAAGCATTACAGATAGTAACTAAAACTAATGAGAACAAAGTTCAAGTACCGGGCATCTAAAAATGGGCTTAATGGGTTTATCCCGTTTCTATTTCTGACTTTAATTTTTACACTGACTCTCTTCAATTTGAATTGCATTGCTGAGCAACTGATGCTCAAATTCACTTTTAGCAGAATGAGAGAAGAGAGAAATTAGCCTAGAGAAGTCAAAAAGATTTCACGCAAAATGTCGAAAAGGCGGCAAAATGGGTAAAGCGAAAAAGAAGTTCGAAGTAAAAAAATCTAGCAGGACCAGTCCTGACGTACAATTCAAAGAATTTTCAT
Source organism: Convolutriloba macropyga (assembly GCF_964194025.1). Taxonomy (NCBI): domain Eukaryota; kingdom Metazoa; phylum Xenacoelomorpha; order Acoela; family Convolutidae; genus Convolutriloba; species Convolutriloba macropyga. The sequence goes on from NC_134477.1 coordinate 45,382,905, forward strand.
TGACTAAACAAAACACTAGACCTAGAACGGACTATTATTGAAATGGGAAAACCATTTCTAAAAAATAAGATAAAAAAACAAAAAAAAACAAAAAATCAATGTCAAAATGCCGTTAGCGAGAAAAAACAACTAGCGAGAAATCTCAGTCTGATTCTGACAAAAATAGGCCTAGAATGAACAATGAATGGATTGGGAAAACTATTTCGAAAAAATCCGATCCAAAAAATCGAAAAAACAGTAAAATCAAAGTGAAATTGCCGCATGTGAACAAAAAACCACTAGCGAGAAAGCGAATTTTTGTTCAAACACCGTTTTCTCACTCTACTTTAAAATTAGAGCGAATATATCACGCCGCAAAACCACTCGCTTTTTTGCTCCATTTCCTGTTTCGGCGTGACTAAAATCACTACTCCAATTTGACTTCAAAAATCATGAAAATGTGTGAACAGATCTTAAAAAAAAGACAGCACCCCAATACAATTCAAATTCTTTGAATTGTTAAAATAGGAGCGCTATAATAGCCGGCTGAGAAGATGAGGCCGGCTATTAAAAATTTTAAAAAATCAGTTTTTCTGATAATCAAATTTATGGGGTATTCGTTTCATTTCAAAAGGCAACTTATTCCATTAGTAAGGAACATCAAAACTGAATGATCTTACACCAAATGCAGTTCTGACATTAGAAGCCTTCAAATTGTATGCATATTGGCATTGATTCAGCTATCATTTCAGAAAACTAATGCGCCAAGATAAACGTGAAATTTCAACGGATGGTGAACTAAACGGTGACCAAAAATTAAAATTTTGTAAAGGATACGTTGTTTCATTGGTAGCCAATGAAGCTGTTTGATATAATTTGCTTTTGGTGAACCCGATGATAGACTTAAAAATAGACGACATGCTGAGTTCATTAAGCTATAATTTCTGTATATTATCCACAGGTAGCCCATAGTATAACGAGTTGCAACAATCTAGTGTGCGAGAGAATCATTACCCGAACTAACTCAATCAACGACTTTCTTTTTAGAGTCATTTTTCTGCTTTTATTTTTTGCAGCCATTTGTTTTTGGTTGTTTTTTCGTGATATTCTCGCGAAGTATACTACTTGCAATCCAATTGTGTTATAGCGTGACAATATACTGTTGTCGAATTTCGTCTGAGTGCAACTTATGATTTCCTTGACTTTGACGTTTTCATTGACTTTGAAGTTTTCATTTAAAATTCGTCCATTAAAATTTTGTCCATTATATTCTTTTGTGACATAGTCTAAATACTCACAGGTCTCACTGAAACTCATTGACGATTACTAAATTAACCTAAATATTCTTCTCACTTTGTAATTTATGGCATTGATTGCTTTAAAACCATTAGTTTTTAGAAACGTTAGTAATCTTTTGAGATTTGATTAGATTTTTTTCCAACGTTTTGTCACAGTCTGAGTAAGGAAAGGTCTCATTGAATTGTGAACTGTAAAAGAGGAATAAAGGAAGCTTATGAATGGCTCTAAATCATCGCCAGTGGTTTTCATTATGAACTTAATTGTTTTCAAAAACTTGTTTTCTAAGTGAAATTTGAGTAATGGCCGTTTTAGTTGTTATTTTGATTGCCTTGCCCCTCAATCTCATTTATTAAAGTGTCCATAAGTTAATAATGGATCACGTCTCAATCTATGTGTTCTTTCCAATTGATGGCTAAACGCTGATATAAAATGGTCGCCATTTGTCTATATTAGGTTTTTTTTGTTCAACTTGGATGTTTACAATATGGCTTATCAATAATTCTGATTGCTCACAAGACCAACTGCCTTTCTAGGAGAGCAAAACCGAAACTTCAGAATGTGTTCATTTGACAGCAAATGGTCTCAAACTCTGATCCAAAAATAATACCAGACGATTGGGAAAAAGACTGCTCCTCAATATTGTTGTCGACATGTAAATCAATCTCGGCATTTAATATCTTCAACTTTTTCTTAGACATTTAAAGACTTTCTGTTTCATTTTTACACCTTTATTTGTATGAATTCATAACAAAATCGATAGAACAAAGGTTTGATAAGCTCCGAGGGCGAAATTTGACATCTCAATCGTGACTTTCCTCGTGATTTAAATTAAGTTGAAATAAACTTAGTTATGATAAAGTAAGCAAACAGTCTCCGCTTGCACCGTTTAGGTATTTTAATCCAGCAGTAGCCGTCTTTTTTTTCAAATGGTCCCAAGTGATTTCAGATTTCGGTGGAAGAATTACTTCCACCGGTCCCAAGTGATTTCAGATTTTCAAATTTTTTTTTCAAATGGTCCCAAGTGATTTCAGATTTCGGTGGAAGAATTACTTAATTTCACCGATTAAAACAACATGCCAAAACAAGACTTCGAAGGTAGCTTCAAAAAGGTTTGAAATTATCATCCCATAAAATGAGCCTATAAAGCATGACTGGTGTTTTGGTGTCATCAATGATATTATAGTTTATTTTATCATTTTAACCGTTCCTGTCTGCAGTTTTGTGCTTCTCCATGTTTTCGGCTGAGATATGAGCTTTGACATTAGCCTCCCAAATGCAGCCTCTACAGATGGGACTCAAAACTTAACTATTTACAGCTCAAGTTACTTCGTTACACTAGCTCAACAATATTGCATTGGAATTTTCATTTTGTTGGAGTCACACGAATAGCACTTACTGATACCAAACATCTTGTCTTCCAGTATTTTGAGATTTTGATCAAGTCAAATGTCAAAACAAAAACATCTTTCTTTTACAGGTTCACCGAATTCTATCTATTCACATTTAAAACATGCTGAAATCTGCTGAAACCAGTTTTGACCCAATTCGTACCACACAACACAATTTTGAAATTGAAAAGAGTTGTTTTGTTTCACTCGTGTTTGCCTGTATGGGGGCGCAGCACCTTCTGCAACACGCACTATAAAGCAAGTAGCAACAAAAATCTCCGATAAAAGGCGACACATACTCTGATAAAATAACATATTCGAACAAAATTAAGTTTCGCACTCCTACGCAGCGCCATTATCTGTCTCAGAGGCTTCCGTGGTATAAAACACGTAACTGAGGTTGATAATACCCGTAGTGTTGTTGTGCGGGATGGAAGGCTACACTTAATTATAAAAGTTTTAATTCCACCCCTTTGACGCGGCTACTATAGCTTAGCATCTTGCTGTAAGATTAAAATAGTGCTTTCCTGCGGTATATATATATATATATATATATATATATATATATATAAATATATATATACGCTGTTTCATAATGGGGGCTCACTGTTCCGTCCATAGGGTGGCTCACGCCCTTTTATTACAATATTAAAGAAAAAGCGAAAAAGAGGATTTGTTCCAACAACTCACAAAAAGTCACGGCTATACGCAACTATATCTATTAATTAAACAGCGGCAAATAGCCGCCGTTGACGCGCTTGAGGCACGTTGATATTGAAACAGAAACGAACAAAAATAAGATAAAGAAATTGACAGAATTTTTCTCAGTGTCAAAGTGTTATTAATTGGTGTGTAAAGCCTGTATATTGGTATTGGTTCTAAAATTACAATTAATTCAGCTTTTAAACTGATTGCTATTAACAATAATACTACTGCCAGCTAGCAATCGCTTTAATGAACTTTGATAACCTAATTCACTAAGACTTAATGACCAGGTTCTATATGCTTATCGTTTCTTTTGATCTCTTGATTTTGCTCTTTTGAGTTTAACCGTATTTAATGCATTGCGTAATTCAATGCATGAAAATAGTTAAAATCCATTTAGCTGAAACAGTGAGTGAAGTAAGTCATAAGGTAAAGCGATTTAAAAAAAATAGCCAGAAGAATTCCTGAAGGGACTCAGACGATCGGACGTTCACAGAAAACCATTACTTGCTGCCGAATCCCTTAACTTTCCTTAAAAGAGCAACTTTGATTAGGAATATTTGAAAAAAATTTGGACATTGACATTATTGGAAAAAGTTAAAATGGGAACAATAACCATATCATTCAGAAACACTACGAAAAGGCACTGCATATATTAAACATAAGATATAATTTCGACTTGCAAAACTCACTGAAACTTTGATATAGCAAAATCTGATATTTTTAAAACATTTGGTAACGTTGAATAATGGCCAAAATTCTTAGGATTGTCAAATACTGAAGGGCTCAAAAACTGACAGTGCTCCAAACTTTCACGAAAAATTCAAGCTGCTAGTCTTAAAAAAAATACTTCCACCATCAACTCTGGGACCCAAAAAGACTGGAAAAAGAACTTTAAATTAGGAATCAAGAATTCACTCGCTTTTTCGGTGTGGAGTCATAAATAAGAAAAAATAAGATATACTTCTCTGTTGTTGTTGATATCCTTGATGCAATGGGTTCAATTCTTGCAGAAGTTAGTTAATCATGAAAAAGACAAAACACAGCAAAAAGCGAAAGCAAAAAATTGTTCAAAATCCAAAGGGAGGCAGAAAGAATATCCGCAGCTGATTATGTCAAAATTACTGAACATATTTTCAACAAAATTGCCGTACTGCTTTAAATTAAGAGAAATCGATTGCGAACCAAAATATGAAAAATATAAAAAAAAGGCTGAAATCAAAATTTTCTTGGAACGAATGATAGCTTTTAGGAAAATTCCAGAATTTTAACCGCAAGAACTTTAGAATAAAAGATTTAAAAAAAAAACAAAAAGATTAGTTCATGATTAAACAATTTTGAAAATTAAAAATAGAACAAAAAATAAATGCATTTTATTATTTAGCATTCGAGGATTTGAAAAATTCAAGCAGCATCCTGCTCTACCGAAAAAACAGTTAAAACAGAGTACAAAGAATGCAAACATTAACATTATCCAAAAAATGTAGGAAAAAACTCATTAAGGATGGGTTAGGTTAAGAATGGGTTTAATCTGGATTAATGATGGCTTTGGAAGTACATTCTGGATCAAAGACTGCCAAGCAACAATTTTGCATAAAAAGACAAACGACTAAAATGGGTTCAAACTGTTGCAGAAGTAAGTTAATCAAAAAAATGACGAAACAGAACGATAACCGGAGTGTAAAAAGTGTTCATTATCCATGGGGAGGCTGAAAGCACATCCGCAGCTGATTATCAGTCAAAGTTATTGAACAAATTTTCAAAAAAATTTCAGTACTGCTTTATACAAAACGAAATCAAGTGCAAACCACAAAAATTAAAAAATCTAAAACAAGGCTAAAATCAAAATTTTTTGGAAGGAGTGAGAAAAACACTTTGAAAACTACAGGTTTTAGGAAAACTCCAGAATTTTAACTGCGAGAACGTCGAGAATAAGAAGAGATTTTTTCTTAGGAAAAAATACAAAGAGATTAGTTCATGATTAAACATTTTTGAAAATTAAAAATGGAAGAAAAAAGAAAGTAAAAAACTAATGCATTTTATTATTTAGCAATCGACGATTAAAAAAATTCAAGCACCATCCTGCTCTACCGGAAAAAAAATAAAACAGAGTGCAAAGATTCCAAACATTAACAAACTATCCAAAAATGTCAGAAAAACTCATAAATGGCACTTGAAGATAAATTCACTAAATTTTGAAGACTTAACATTAAAAAAATGTTAAAAATCTTTATAAAACAACATTAGGATCCCTCGCAGTCCACGAGAAGACTTTTTCTAGTACTTAAAACCAGAATACAACTAAAAAAACTGAACACCTGCCAAAACCGAATTAGCATGTGTACAATTTTACTAAAAAAATATATCGTTATATCGGAAGGGTTACAAGGAGGCATTCAAGGCTTGAATTATCCAAAAAAATCATATGCACTGATTTTCAAAAAAGTCCGCTAAAAGATCCAAAAATGAAGAAATTAAGGCGCAATCAATTTCAGGGAGTTATTTACTGATACAGCTTCGACAAAAATTTATTTCAACAAAAAAAACAAATTCCATAAAAGAAAACTGCGCCAATTGGACAACGGCTAAATATGGTTATCTATATATGAAGTGCTTTTCAAAGTCGAAGGTCATTGTGAACGCAGCGCATCATCAAAAAAGAAGAAAATAGTACAGACGGCATTTTTACTCGCTTTCGATTTTAGGTTGAAACGCCCTCTGAACGAATAGTACTCCCAATAAAACAAAACCTCAAGAAAACAAATATTTCTCTTCCAGTCGTAGAAAGAGAGCGCCGAAATGATAACGGCTGAGGGCGGCTATTAAAAAGCTGAATACCCTGCAGTCAATGAAGCTTTTCCAATTTTCTAAATGACGAAAATGATGGCACCACTCTAGCGAGCCGTGTTTCAAAACAGATGACATCATTTATACAAGTTCTGTTCTAGAATCAGCTGTCAGCAAGCTTATGCCAATGCGAAGAACTGCTGATAGTGGTGCCCAAATCTAGATTAGTTTGTCAAGCGAAATCCATTTAAATCTACATTTGAATCTGCCCAAATCTACAATTTTCAAGCGAGATCCATTCAAAATTAGTTTAGCAGAGCTGTAGCTTCCAGTTAAGGATAACACTTTTGGGATGAAAGCCAAATTAGTTTAAATTGCCCCAGCAAGACATGTCTATATGAATTGCAATTTTGCTGAAAAAGAAAACAATTTAAGGTGATCACAATAAAAAAATGGTGTACTGAGTCTGTGACATCGTGGATAAAAAAGATAACGAGAAATGGCTACTTTAAGAAACTTAGTTGGAAAAACATCTGTAAACTTTAACCTCCTGCTTTTGACCCATGAGATATGATTGAAAGAATAAAGATTGTAATCAAAACCAAATTAGGATAACTTTGCCATAAACCCATGCAAAACAGAGTCGTAGAACTTTCACATCAAAATAAAGTCAAGGTTTCATCCAGTGTATCTGTGTCTGCAAAAATTTTGTCTAAGTACGTAAAAAAATGACTGATTGTGCTACGATGATTCAAGGAACCAAGTTGTTTCCGTTTGATACTAAAACTGACCCGTGATTGAATGAAGTCGAACGTTGAACACTCAAAAACAATTTACAATTTTGACAGGATGCTAACAGGTCTGTAGTTTGTCACATCTAAACTTGTTCCAAATTTCTAAAGCGGAGTGACAATTGACGTTCTCGAGTGGCAAGGCCTATACTGAGCTCTAAAAATTTGCAAAAAAAAACTTGATTAATTGCTGAGCACACTCTTTCAGTACAAAAGACGGGATTGAATCCATACCCATTGAGGAGTCGTTAGGATTCCTGTTCATCAAATTGAAAACGTTGTCAGTTGTGAAGCAGATATCATTCAAGTAGGGGCTACCGTCCTCTTGGAGATTTGGGTGACCAAGTGAACTGAATTTGAAAACCGACTCGAAAAACGCATTAAAAAGTCAATCTGTCTCAAAGCTGCTACCAGCTTTCATGTTGACAAAAACCTCAAGGAATGAAATTTTTGATTTCAATGACCGCAGTAATTGATAATGCCTCGTATTGTTTAAGTTGAGCTGTGCCACGAAAGAAAATCTGTCCAGATCAATAGATGCATAAATGTCTTGTTCAGTTTTATCCACTGGATGTATAATTTGACAGAAAACAGTTTTAATAGTTTTCTGGTAACTGTCTCATGTTTGTTCAGTAGATGCATTGAATGAAAGGAAAAACAAATATGGCACGTCGAGGCGTTTTTGCGTTTAACAATGAGCGGAATGAAAGAAGTCATTCATTCAGAGCGGAATGAAAGAAGTCATACCAAGTTTGGATTACGCCAAATTTGGTGGAATAAAGAGAGAAAAGTTAACAATTTAGCTCGATTTACGCATTTACATTTCCGGACTTTAATTAAGGGTTACATATTTGCATGTCAATCCAAATGATTTAAATCGCGTATTACCAGTTGAAAAAACAGTAGGGTAACCCGTGTGTTTGCCTGTTTGTTTTTATACGTAGAAGTATGATTAAGTATTCGATAAAGTTTCACATTCTGTTTTGATCAATTAGGCTTTCATAATGAAATTAAAGGTGAGTTTATGCTCATTCAAGTTGGACCCTGCATTAGAATGTCTCTTTAAATAGAGAAACTTCGGTGAATGGAAACCTCTCTGCCGGAAAACGGCTGCAGAAGCTTGCTCATTATAGTAAACGTATTATACAAGCATCACATCGAGTCTTTCCCATTATAGCCCGGCCGGCTATTCTGCCCCCCCCCCCCCCCCAGCTTAGTGAGCATAAATTTTTTATGACTCCAGGCGCACGTGCTACTTTCTTACACAGTAACGTGCTATATAACAACATATAAATTGTAACTGGGGGTCATAAAAAACACTGGGGGCCGAAACAGAATAGATCCTCCCGGCCAAATCCTATGCTTTTTTGGACGAAATAGAAAGGGAAGAACAGCCGATGACATTTTTTGATACTTTCACGTACTTTATGTAATTTGCCTTCCACGTGTTCTCCACAGTCGAATCCTTCTTTTTCTAATAAGCTGAATGTGAGAGTCCGTAAACGCTCATATGAGTCCGGCTCATCAGAAAGAAAGAGCTTAAGGGCTCGAACATATACACAATCCGGGTCATACACGACAGCCATTCCTCTGAAAAATTTGATAGTTGATGATAGCTTGTTGATTCCAGATTTAAGAACATAAAAATTCACGAAAATGATACTCCGCATCTGTTTTCCAGTTTCATATTGATCATAATGATCATATTGATCTATCTCCTTTCACACTTGAGCCTTTGTTGTCCCGATCAATATCGTCGTAGCCCCCTGTGGCTGTTTTGTTGGTTTGTCTCGACAGATGAACTAAATCTTCCTCTATCGACTGGAAACCGTTCCTATTTATCGTGTGTTGTGTGTTTCAACGCCTTGTTTTTCACTGTTACAGTCGGTTCAGTGGTAGTATTTCTTGCAGTTGAATTTTTGTTAGGGCCTTTTGGCTAGGGCATGCTCGTTTTCTCCGTCACTAATTCTTTTCTTATTAGTGATGCCAAAGAGACAACATTTTTGTGCAACGCCGAAAACTGCTCTAAGCCATCTGGAATTCTAAACGGGATTCAGATCAATGTTTGTAAAACTTGGTACCATGGTGTTTGCGTAAATTTAAATCTCCGTGATAGTGAGAAACCAGAATTTTACAAGTGTTTAAAATGTTCCAATGTTCGGTTAATAGACCATGCGTGTTCTAATGAGCTCACCCTTGAGAATATGATGAAATCCTCGAAAGCTCGGTTTTTGAAAAGAGTTTCTAATGGTTCACGGGCTCCTGTGGCTGACATCTTAACCAAAAAATTGATGATATATTCAGAGACCCGAGCGTGTGTCAAAGTTGGTTGACTTTTTTTGGTGCTAATATGTCTTTTTTGTGTCGACCCAAAAGATCGGGTACAAATAACACTATCAGTTCTGTAATCAACAAAAATTTAAGATTCAATAACCTGGCATTGCCGACTGCTGATACAAAGGAATCCAGGGTAAAAAATGACGAACTTTGAAAGGCATAAAAAACTTGTTTCAGCTAAATTAGATGAATGCAATGTAAAAGCGGGAATAAGATTAGCTAGCTCTGATTATTCTTTTACAGCTTGTAACACTGATAACTGTAACACAATGCAGGGTAAGACTATCTGATTATTCTTCTTTCCTCTACCAACCAAAAATGTTTAATTGCATGTATCTACAACCCACCCCAGAGCAGCCCCTACAAAGGTCACTTCAAAAAACAAGGGACTTTTCGACTTGCTCTAAGCCAAAAAGAAGTCATACCAATGTCGGTCTGTAATAATAACTAGTGACATAAAACTTCCAAGCACAAACTGGTCTAACATGTACTCTTGTTGCGACTGCGATAACGAATGGCTTCAGCTAATCGGAAACAATAACTTCCAACAAACTCTCAGATTTGAAGATCAAATAGGGAGCAACTTGACATTTTCTTGATAAAACCCCAATACTGGATCAGGTCATCAATTGACTCAGGAGTGGCGCAAAACTACAAATTGAATGGAAAGAAATGGTCCGACCACCTGGCATTCACGAGTAAAGTTTTCTATAAAAACCAACAGAAACCAACTGTAAAACAGAATAAATATGCTTACAACCGCATAGACTGTAATGAATTTAACGAATCGATCATTAACAACCCACTTCATCTATTCTGCTTAAGCAACGTCGATGAGCTACTAGATCAATGGTACCGATGATTTGACCAATGATTTTTATTGAAAATATACCCAAAGCAAATTCTCACCGAGCAAGTCTTCCACCATGGGTGACGCCAGCCAGTTCTAACATAACGAAGTAACTAGACAGTACACATAAACTTGCTGTTAATACCCAAAAACATCAATTGATTGTTGAAGTGCTTGAGCTCGAACAAAAATTGGAAAGTAGTATTAAAAGTGACCAAACGGTTTTTGAGGATGAAACATTCAAATCTCGCCCATCAATAAAATAAAAAATACATTCGTAAGCTGAGAGAACCTCCTGCTGTTCCTATGAAATGTATCTGGCGGAAGAAAAAGCAACAGACGACACTGGAAAAGGTGAACTCTTTGATTGATTTTTTCGAAGTGCTTTTAATTCCAAGGCTAACGGGATCAAGTTCAGTGGTTCGGATAGTGTAGCCGGTAATCGTTTTCGCGATAAAAATCCTTGTATCAGCTCCATAGGCAGCGCAGAGTAAGACAGTTTTCACAAGGCTGTAGCCGGTAATCGGTTTCAAGCGAGTGGAAATAAAAACAAAGACATTGCTGAAGACTGTGTTGCTGTTGATCGGTTTTGCAGTAACGGACTGAGTAAAATTTGTTGCACAGTCAAAAAATCAAAGTAGTATTAACGAAATTTGATGTAAACAAAGCTAAAAGACCCAATTGCATTGGAAACATTCTCCTGAAAAAAAACTGGCAACAACGTTGAGCAAATCGCTAGTTCTCATCTTTATAACATGTAAGAACAAATTTCCCCGAAAAGTGAAAAAAACTAGTTTCATTGCTCCATTGCTGCTGAGATGACACTAGAAAAGTGATAAAACTGCCATCATGTTCTACCGCCCGATGCATTACTTGTGCTGTCCCTTCAAGATTCTAGAGAATTATCTTTGATTGCCTCTACAATGCAATCCGCAGATTTCTCTATGAATCCCAATTCGTTTCAGGCAACTTCGATCTCGCATAGTTCAAACGTTCTGCAACCATGACAAAATTTACAGAGAAATTGACACCAAATTCCCCGAGGAACTAACTTTATTCTACTTAAACTTTGAGAAAGCATTCGACAAAGTTCCACATGACAGAGTAATAATGAAACTTGAAATGCTGAAAATCAGGGGAAAAGTGCTAGTGATCATTGCGGATTATATCAATAACAGTAGACAAAAAGTCCAAGTCGGCGATTGTTTATCGAGTGAACGGGATGTTACCAGTGGAGTACCGCACGGCTCCTTTTTAGTGTACATCAGCAACTTGTCAGAAGTAATTGAACACACGACCTGTTTTGGATATGCAGACAATTACCAGCTGGATTGCCAACAACTCTACTGAACTTGAAAATGACCTATCAAGCCTCTTCAACTAGTCTCAAGTAAATGGGATGAATATTCACCTGAGCAAATATAACATAGTGAATTTCAAAAAACTACTTTTGTCCAAACGAATCATAAAAATGTGGAAATTGCACGAAATCAAAAGGATTTGGGAAACATTGTATCAGACACTCTAAATTGGAACAAAAATTCAAACAGGCGTCACTCCAAAGCACTACCAGCACTGTAGTCACTTAAAAGAATACTGTCATTTACCACTCCCTTGAAATCCAGGCTCAACGCTCACATCGGCTACATTGAGCCCATAATTATATTTGGTTGTCAGGTATGGTATTCAAGTAAAACAGACCTGAAGCAAATAGAGAAATTGCAAAAATATGACGGCAAATGGATATGCTGGTCTGAACTTGATTTTAAAGAGCGACTCACAGAAACAGAACTGTTACCATTGTCACCCCACGATGTACTCCAGAGTCTTTTTATTGTCCTGCTCGATTATTGATGGAAAGAACAACATCAAAACTAGCAATTTCATCAATATCAAGGCAAACGAAAGAACAAGACACAGCACAAACTACAAGATTGTAAGACAGAAGAACATCGAAAAACCGATGAAAAACTTTGGAATAGAGTAGCAATTCTTTATAGCATCGTATCGAAATCAGTCAACCTGCAAGAACCAACCGGGAGAAAAGTTAAAACCACTAGAACCTACGGCAATTTCATTTTACAAGCACTACAATGGACATAACTTATGCACCTGGAGAATAATCGGTTTTTGTAGAAACTGCAACCCGCATAAAAAACTCATTGTCCTCTGGAGATACAAAAACGATACTAACAACACGCCCGACATGAAGCCTGACCTTTTACCACTACTGCTACTACTACTACTACTACTACTACTACTACTACTACTACTACTACTACTACTACTACTACTACTACTACTACTACTACTACTACTACTACTACTACTACTACTACTACTAATACTACTACTACTACTACTACTACTACTACTACTACTACTACTACTAATACTACTACTACTACTACTACTACTACTACAACTACTACTACTACTACTACTACTACTACTACTACTACTACTACTACTACTACTACTACTACTACTACTACTACTACTACTACTACTACTACTACTACTACTACTACTACTACTACTACTACTACTGCTACTACTACCACCACCACCACTACTACTACTACTACTACTACTAATACTACTACTACTACTACTACTACTACTACTACTACTACTACTACTACTACTACTACTACTACTACAACTACTACTACTACTACTACTACTACTACTACTACTACTAATACTACTACTACTACTACTACTACTACTACTACTACTACTACTACTACTACTACTACTGCTACTACTACCACCACCACTACTACTACTACTACTACTACTACTACTACTACTACTACTACTACTACTACTACTACGGCCGACTTGAAATTGGGGTAAGCGATCCGCGGATTACGGTTTTGCTCGGAGATTTCTCATTTCTAATCCCAGAGCTCAAATAAAGCTTGTTTTCGTTAGCCAAGATGTTACTCTAGCCAAAAATGAAAATGGCCCTATTTGAAAAGCATTTCTTTGGTTTTTATTAGGTTTCAAAAAATTAAATAATTTTTGAAAAAACTGCACTTTTCTCTCAATTTTACATATAAAAATTACTTTTTCTCATCGTAGATTGATAATCACGCTTAGGAGCTTTCCAGAACAATTTTTTTAATCATTCTCGCTCTCTTATTTGTTGTTTTATTGACCGAGCGGAGTAGGGTGACATCCGCGGCCAAACAGTAAGGGAAACTGAAAACTCTGTTTCTTCATCAAAAATTAATTTTTTTGATTTTCTCTTTCAATTTCGGTGCTGTATGACTAAGTTCTGGCATTTTTGTTCTTGTAGTGCAGTTGCGTCTAGTGCCTGGAAATGACCTAACTTTTAGGTCATAAAATGAAAGTGACCCAAACGAGTGACCACTGAACTGCAAGAAAAGTGGAATGAGGCAAAAACTCAAAAATGAGTCCTGGAGTCTGAAATTTTGCATAACTACTAAAAATAGTCATACAAGACAGGTAACATTTTGCTGGAATCTAACATCTATTAAAAACCGAGAAAAAAAGGTTTTTAAAATTCTCGACTTGAATTTGAGTACGAATTTTTTGTAATTTTTGGCCGGATGCGAATATCTGGAAGACGGTTGATTTTAATGAGCTCAGCAAAGTATTTATGGAACCTCAATTTCAGAATGCTATCCGGGTTTAAGGGGGCCGATTTTTCGATTCAAATAGCACAAGAAAAAATGAAAAAATATTTGGAACACCAGAAGCAATTTCCGACGAGACTCAGCAAATATAAGGCCATTCAAAATTTATGCTACTGAGGATTGTGCTTCAAAATGTTTTGAAATAAACATGTTAAGAGTCAGCGATCTCGCTATTTTCAGCTCCCAATTCTAAAAATAGAGTTCTAAAATTTATGTCAAACTCTTGCCAAGCAGCAGAAAATTATTAAAGTTGATAGTTCGTTTTTGCAAATTTTCATTTTCTTTTTAAGGTTTTCAGTTTGCTTGTTGGGTCACAAAGCTTACCGAAAATATTTTTTTAAACACAACTTTTCGCTGGAAAATCCGTTTTGTTGTTGTTTTAAGTTGATTTTGATTTTTTGCGAAAAACTTGAATTTGGGTACATCGCAGTTTGTTGAAGTCAAACTGAAAAAGATGAGACCCATTCAAAGAGAACAACATAAACAAAAATGATCATCTCCATGCAAGAAAGTTTTTCATTACCATTGTTATATAGTTGTTTTCCTCCAGTCTTTTTTTTTGAAGCAGAAATAATAATAACTTTGAAAAAAAAGGAAAAGGAAGCAAAAAAATCTGAAACAAAAAAATTTGATTTCAAGGTACAGAAAAACGAATTAGAGAACGGTTACTAATGTCATTTCTGAAATACTAGTTACTGTTGCAATTCAGTTTTATGCAGAAAAAAACACTTACGTTGATGAAACTACACATATCTTAATAATACAAGGGAAATGTTTGAAAAACCAAAAAACTAGAATTTGGGTTCGAAAAAAAAATGCCAAAGTGGCCCTATTGCTCTGGTCGCCAGGTTTTTCTATTAAACATAAAAATAATTGTCATACCAATCCCTCGAACTCTTCTTGGATGTTCGTAAGGAAAATTCCAGCCTAATTTTTTTAAAGACATTAAAAATTAGCCCAGAATTTTGGTATGAGTAGACTGCTTTTGAGTGCTTTCAATTTTTTTCGAAGTCCATTGCCTGATTAGGGATCACTTACCGGGAAAAAAGTGGCCTTAAATAACGGACATACGGTTTGTTTGCTACAGGGGTAAAAAAAATGTGATTTCTACGGGGCCAGAGCCTTCAAATCGAGACGATCCCCTAGTTTTTTTAAAATTGATTTTTTTTGCTTTAAGTCAAAGCCTTTGGCCCCTCCATTTGTTTCAAAACACCTCCTCATCCACGGAATAGTTAACAATTCTGCTTGTGGAAGGCTTGGAGAAGATGTGTATCACATTATTACATAAATTAAGTGTTTTAGAGTTGCGAAATCCGGAGCTTTTAAATATTTTTTTGCGGATTTCAATTTTCTCGAAGTCCATCGCCTGTTTAGGGGTTAATTACATGGGCTCAAACATGGGTTTAAAATAACGGACATAAAATGGGATTTCTTGGGGGGGCAAAAAAACAGGGGATCAACCCGAGTTGAAGGCCGGAGCCCTCAACTCGAGATGATCTCCTATTTTTTTTTTCAAATTGATTTTTTTTGCTTAATGTCAAAGTCTTTGACCGCTCGATTTTTTTCAAACCACCTCCCCATCGACAGGATACTTAACAATTCTGCCTGTGAACGGCTTGGAGAAGATTGGTATCACAATATAATAAGACTTAAGTGTTTTAGAGTTGCAAAATCCGGAGCTTTCAAAAATTTTTTTGCGGATTTCAGTATTCTCTAAGTCCATCGCCTGTTTTGGGGTTAAATACCGCAAACAAACATGGGCTTAAAATAACCGACATAAAACAGGATTTCTCGGGGGGTTAAAGAAATAGGGGATCACCCCGAGTTGAAGGCCAGAGCCCTCAACTCGAGATGATCTCCTACTTTTTTTTCAAATTGATTTTTTTGCTTGATGTCAAAGTCTTTGACCGCTCGATTTTTTTCAAACCACCTTTCCATCCACAGGATAGTTAACAATTCTGCCTGTGAACGGCTTGGAGAAGATTGGTATCACAATATAATAAGACTGAAGTGTTTTAAAGTCGCAAAATCCGGAGCTTTCAAAAAATTTTTTGCGGATTTCAATTTTTTCTAAGTCCATCGCCTGTTTAGGGTAAATTACCGGAAACAAACATAGGCCTAAAATAACGGACATAAAATGGGATTTCTCGGGGGTGGGCAAAAAAAATAGGGGATCATCCAGAGTTGAAGGCCAGAGCCCTCAACTCGAGTTGATTCCCTATTTTTTTTTTCAAATTGATTTTTTTTGCTTAAAGTCAAAGTCTTTCGCCCCTCCATTTTCTTTCAAAACACCTCCTCATCCACGGGATACTTAACAACTCTTTCTGTGAACGGCTTGGAGAAGATTGGTATCACAATATAAAAAAATATTAAGTGTTTTAGAGTTGCGAAATCCGGAGCTTTCAAAAATTTTTTTGCGGATTTCAGTATTCTCTAAGTCCATCGCCTGTTTTGGGGTTAAATACCGCAAACAAACATGGGCTTAAAATAACGGACATAAAACAAGATTTCTCGGGGGGTTAAAGAAATAGGGGATCACCCCGAGTTGAAGGCCAGAGCCCTCAACTCGAGATGATCCCTATTTTTTTTTTCAAATTGAATTTTTTGCTTAATGTCAAAGTCTTTGACCGCTTGATTTTTTTCAAAACACCTCCTCATCCACAGGATGGTTAACAACTCTGCCTTTGAACGGCTTGGAGATGATTGGTATCACAATATAATAAGACTTAAGTGTTTTAGAGTCGCAAAATCCGGAGCTTTTAAAAATTTTTTTCCGGATTTCAATTTTCTCTAAGTCCATCGCCTGTTTAGGGTAAATTACCGGAAACAAACATAGGCCTAAAATAACGGACAAAAAATAAGATTTCTCGGGGGCGGGGCAAAAAAATAGGGGATCATCCAGAGTTGAAGGCCAGAGCCCTCAACTCGAGATGATTCTCTATTTTTTTTTTCAAATTGATTTTTTTTGCTTAATGTCAAAGTCTTTAACCGCTCGATTTTTTTCAAACCACCTCCCCATCGACAGGATACTTAACAATTCTGCCTGTGAACGGCTTGGAGAAGATTGGTATCACAATATAATAAAACTTAAGTGTTTTAAAGTCGCAAAATCCGGAGCTTTCAAAAATTTTTTTGCGGATTTCAATTTTCTCTAAGTCCATCGCCTGTTTAGGGTAAATTACCGGAAACAAACATAGACCTAAAATAAAGGACATAAAATGGGATTTCTCGGGGGTGGGCAAAAAAAATAGGGGATCATCCAGAGTTGAAGGCCAGAGCCCTCAACTCGAGATGATTCCCTATTTTTTTTTCAAATTGATTTTTTTTTGCTTAAAGTCAAAGTCTTTCGCCCCTCCATTTTTTTTCAAAACACCTCCTCATCCACGGGATACTTTTCTTTTTAAGGTTTTCAGTTTGCTTGTTGGGTCACAAAGCTTACCGAAAATATTTTTTTAAACACAACTTTTCGCTGGAAAATCCGTTTTGTTGTTGTTTTAAGTTGATTTTGATTTTTTGTGAAAAACTTGAATTTGGGTACATCGCAGTTTGTTGAAGTCAAACTGAAAAAGAAGAGACCCATTCAAAGAGAACAACATAAACAAAAATGATCATCTCCATGCAAGAAAGTTTTTCATTACCATTGTTATATAGTTGTTTTCCTCCAGTCTTTTTTTTTGAAGCAGAAATAATAATAACTTTGAAAAAAAAGGAAAAGGAAGCAAAAAAATCTGAAACAAAAAAATTTGATTTCAAGGTACAGAAAAACGAATTAGAGAACGGTTTCTGATGTCATTTCTGAAATACTAGTTACTGTTGCAATTCAGTTTTATGCAGAAAAAAACACTTACGTTGATGAAACTACACATATCTTAATAATACAAGGGAAATGTTTGAAAAACCAAAAAACTAGAATTTTGGTTCGAAAAAAAAATGCCAAAGTGGCCCTATTGCTCTGGTCGCCAGGTTTTTCTATTAAACATAAAAATAATTGTCATACCAATCCCTCGAACTCTTCATGGATGTTCGTAAGGAAAATTCCAGCCTAATTTTTTTAAAGACATTAAAAATTAGCCCAGAATTTTGGTATGAGTAGAGTGCTTTTGAGTGCTTTCAATTTTTTTCGAAGTCCATTGCCTGATTAGGGATCACTTACCGGGAAAAAAGTGGCCTTAAATAACGGACATACGGTTTGTTTGCTACAGGGGTAAAAAAATGTGATTTCTACGGGGCCAGAGCCTTCAAATCGAGACGATCCCCTAGTTTTTTTAAAATTGATTTTTTTTTGCTTTAAGTCAAAGCCTTTGGCCCCTCCATTTGTTTCAAAACACCTCCTCATCCACGGAATAGTTAACAATTCTGCTTGTGGAAGGCTTGGAGAAGATGTGTATCACATTATTACAAAAATTAAGTGTTTTAGAGTTGCGAAATCCGGAGCTTTTAAATATTTTTTTGCGGATTTCAATTTTCTCGAAGTCCATCGCCTGTTTAGGGGTTAATTACATGGGCTCAAACATGTGTTTAAAATAACGGACATAAAATGGGATTTCTCGGGGGGGCAAAAAAACAGGGGATCAACCCGAGTTGAAGGCCGGAGCCCTCAACTCGAGATGATCTCATATTTTTTTTTCAAATTGATTTTTTTGCTTAATGTCAAAGTCTTTGACCGCTCGATTTTTTTCAAACCACCTCCCCATCGACAGGATACTTAACAATTCTGCCTGTGAACGGCTTGGAGAAGATTGGTATCACAATATAATAAAACTTAAGTGTTTTAAAGTCGCAAAATCCGGAGCTTTCCAAAATTTTTTTGCGGATTTCAATTTTCTCTAAGTCCATCGCCTGTTTAGGGTAAATTACCGGAAACAAACATAGGCCTAAAATAAAGGACATAAAATGGGATTTCTCGGGGGTGGGCAAAAAAAATAGGGGATCATCCAGAGTTGAAGGCCAGAGCCCTCAACTCGAGATGATTCCCTATTTTTTTTTCAAATTGATTTTTTTGCTTAAAGTCAAAGTCTTTCGCCCCTCCATTTTTTTTCAAAACACCTCCTCATCCACGGGATACTTTTCTTTTTAAGGTTTTCAGTTTGCTTGTTGGGTCACAAAGCTTACCGAAAATATTTTTTTAAACACAACTTTTCGCTGGAAAATCCGTTTTGTTGTTGTTTTAAGTTGATTTTGATTTTTTGTGAAAAACTTGAATTTGGGTACATCGCAGTTTGTTGAAGTCAAACTGAAAAAGATGAGACCCATTCAAAGAGAACAACATAAACAAAAATGATCATCTCCATGCAAGAAAGTTTTTCATTACCATTGTTATATAGTTGTTTTCCTCCAGTCTTTTTTTTTTGAAGCAGAAATAATAATAACTTTGAAAAAAAAGGAAAAGGAAGCAAAAAAATCTGAAACAAAAAAATTTGATTTCAAGGTACAGAAAAACGAATTAGAGAACGGTTTCTGATGTCATTTCTGAAATACTAGTTACTGTTGCAATTCAGTTTTATGCAGAAAAAAACACTTACGTTGATGAAACTACACATATCTTAATAATACAAGGGAAATGTTTGAAAAACCAAAAAACTAGAATTTTGGTTCGAAATAAAAATGCCAAAGTGGCCCTATTGCTCTGGTCGCCAGGTTTTTCTATTAAACATAAAAATAATTGTCATACCAATCCCTCGAACTCTTCATGGATGTTCGTAAGGAAAATTCCAGCCTAATTTTTTTAAAGACATTAAAAATTAGCCCAGAATTTTGGTATGAGTAGAGTGCTTTTGAGTGCTTTCAATTTTTTTCGAAGTCCATTGCCTGATTAGGGATCACTTACCGGGAAAAAAGTGGCCTTAAATAACGGACATACGGTTTGTTTGCTACAGGGGTAAAAAAATGTGATTTCTACGGGGCCAGAGCCTTCAAATCGAGACGATCCCCTAGTTTTTTTAAAATTGATTTTTTTTTTGCTTTAAGTCAAAGCCTTTGGCCCCTCCATTTGTTTCAAAACACCTCCTCATCCACGGAATAGTTAACAATTCTGCTTGTGGAAGGCTTGGAGAAGATGTGTATCACATTATTACAAAAATTAAGTGTTTTAGAGTTGCGAAATCCGGAGCTTTGAAATATTTTTTTGCGGATTTCAATTTTCTCGAAGTCCATCGCCTGTTTAGGGGTTAATTACATGGGCTCAAACATGTGTTTAAAATAACGGACATAAAATGGGATTTCTCGGGGGGGCAAAAAAACAGGGGATCAACCCGAGTTGAAGGCCGGAGCCCTCAACTCGAGATGATCTCCTATTTTTTTTTCAAATTGATTTTTTTGCTTAATGTCAAAGTCTTTGACCGCTCGATTTTTTTCAAACCACCTCCCCATCGACAGGATACTTAACAATTCTGCCTGTGAATGGCTTGGAGAAGATTGGTATCACAATATAATAAGACTTAAGCGTTTTAGAGTTGCGAAATCCGGAGCTTTTAAATTTTTTTTGCAGATTTCAATTCTCTCTAAGTCCATCGCCTGTTTAGGGGTTAATTACCGGAAACAAACCTGGGCATAAAAAAACGGACATAAAATGGGATTTCTTTGGGGGGTGAAAGAAATAGGGGATCACCCCGAGTTGAAGGCCAGAGCCCTCAACTCGAGTTGATCTCCTACTTTTTTTTCAAATTGATTTTTTTGCTTGATGTCAAAGTCTTTGACCGCTCGATTTTTTTCAAACCACCTTTCCATCCACAGAATAGTTAACAATTCTGCCTGTGAACGGCTTGGAGAAGATTGGTATCACAATATAATAAGACTGAAGTGTTTTAAAGTCGCAAAATCCGGAGCTTTCAAAAAATTTTTTGCGGATTTCAATTTTCTCTAAGTCCATCGCCTGTTTAGGGTAAATTACCGGAAACAAACATAGGCCTAAAATAACGGACATAAAATGGGATTTCTCGGGGGTGGGCAAAAAAAATAGGGGATCATCCAGAGTTGAAGGCCAGAGCCCTCAACTCGAGATGATTCCCTATTTTTTTTTTCAAATTGATTTTTTTTGCTTAAAGTCAATGTCTTTCGCCCCTCCATTTTTTTTCAAAACACCTCCTCATCCACGGGATACTTAACAACTCTTTCTGTGAACGACTTGGAGAAGATTGGTATCACAATATAAAAAAATATTAAGTGTTTTAGAGTTGCGAAATCCGGAGCTTTTAAATTTTTTTTGCAGATTTCAATTTTCTCTAAGTCCATTGCCTGTTTAGGGGTTAATTACCGGAAACAAATCTGGGCATAAAATAACGGACCTAAAATGGGATTTCTCGGGGGGTCAAAAAGATAGGGGATCACCCAGAGTTGAAGGCCAGAGCCATCAACTCGAGATGATCCCCTATTTTTTTTTCAAATTGAATTTTTTGCTTAATGTCAAAGTCTTTGACCGCTTGATTTTTTTCAAAACACCTCCTGATCCACAGGATGGTTAACAACTCTGCCTGTGAACGGCTTGGAGATGATTGGTATCACAATATAATAAGACTTAAGTGTTTTAGAGTCGCAAAATCCGGAGCTTTTAAAAATTTTTTTCCGGATTTCAATTTTCTCTAAGTCCATCGCCTGTTTAGGGTAAATTACCGGAAACAAACATAGGCCTAAAATAACGGACAAAAAATAAGATTTCTCGGGGGCGGGGCAAAAAAATAGGGGATCATCCAGAGTTGAAGGCCAGAGCCCTCAACTCGAGATGATTCCCTATTTTTTTTTTCAAATTGATTTTTTTTGCTTAATGTCAAAGTCTTTAACCGCTCGATTTTTTTCAAACCACCTCCCCATCGACAGGATACTTAACAATTCTGCCTGTGAACGGCTTGGAGAAGATTGGTATCACAATATAATAAAACTTAAGTGTTTTAAAGTCGCAAAATCCGGAGCTTTCAAAAATTTTTTTGCGGATTTCAATTTTCTCTAAGTCCATCGCCTGTTTAGGGTAAATTACCGGAAACAAACATAGGCCTAAAATAACGGACAAAAAATAAGATTTCTCGGGGGCGGGGCAATAAAATAGGGGATCATCCAGAGTTGAAGGCCAGAGCCCTCAACTCGAGATGATTCCCTATTTTTTTTTCAAATTGATTTTTTTTGCTTAATGTCAAAGTCTTTAACCGCTCGATTTTTTTCAAACCACCTCCCCATCGACAGGATACTTAACAATTCTGCCTGTGAACGGCTTGGAGAAGATTGGTATCACAATATAATAAAACTTAAGTGTTTTAAAGTCGCAAAATCCGGAGCTTTCAAAAATTTTTTTGCGGATTTCAATTTTCTCTAAGTCCATCGCCTGTTTAGGGTAAATTACCGGAAACAAACATAGGCCTAAAATAAAGGACATAAAATGGGATTTCTCGGGGGTGGGCAAAAAAAAATAGGGGATCATCCAGAGTTGAAGGCCAGAGCCCTCAAATCGAGATGTTTCCCTATTTTTTTTTTCAAATTGATTTTTTTGCTTAAAGTCAAAGTCTTTCGCCCCTCCATTTTTTTTCAAAACACCTCCTCATCCACGGGATACTTAACAATTCTTTCTGTGAACGGCTTGGAGAAGATTGGTATCACAATATAAAAAAATATTAAGTGTTTTAGAGTTGCGAAATCCGGAGCTTTTAAATATTTTTTTGCTGATTTCAATTCTCTCTAGTCCATTGCCTGTTTAGGGGTTAATTACCGGAAACAAATCTGGGCATAAAACAACGGACCTAAAATGGGATTTCTCGGGGGGTCAAAAAGATAGGGGATCACCCAGAGTTGAAGGCCAGAGCGCTCAACTTGAGATGATCCCCTATTTTTTTTTCAAATTGAATTTTTTGCTTAATGTCAAAGTCTTTGACCGCTTGATTTTTTTCAAAACACCTCCTCATCCACGGGATACTTAACAATTCTTTCTGTGAACGGCTTGGAGAAGATTGGTATCACAATATAAAAAAATATTAAGTGTTTTAGAGTCGCGAAATCCGGAGCTTTTAAATTTTTTTTGCAGATTTCAATTCTCTCTAAGTCCATTGCCTGTTTAGGGGTTAATTACCGGAAACAAATCTGGGCATAAAACAACGGACCTAAAATGGGATTTCTCGGGGGGTCAAAAAGATAGGGCATCACCCAGAGTTGAAGGCCAGAGCCCTCAACTCGAGATGATCCCCTATTTTTTTTTCAAATTGAATTTTTTGCTTAATGTCAAAGTCTTTGACCGCTTGATTTTTTTCAAAACACCTCCTCATCCACAGAACGGTTATCAATGCTGACTGTGAACGGCTTGGAGATGATTGGTATCACAATATAATAAGACTTAAGTGTTTTAGAGTCGCAAAATCCGGAGCTTTCAAAATTTTTTTTGCGGATTTCAATTTTCTCTAAGGCCATCGCCTGTTTAGGGGTTAAGTACCTGAAACAAACATAGGCATAAAATAACAGAAAAAAATGGGATTTCTCGGGGGCCAAAAAAATTGGGGATCATCCCGAGTGTAAGGCCAGAGCCGTCAACTCGAGATGATCCCCTATTCTTTTTTCAAATTGATTTCTTTTTGCTTAAAGTCAAAGTCTTTTGTCCCTCCATTTTTTTTCAAAACACCTCCTCATCCACGGGATACTTAACAACTCTGTCCGTGAACGGCTTGGAGAAGATTGGTATCACAATATAAAAAAAAATTAAGTGTTTTAGAGTTGCTAAATCCGGAGCTTTTAAATATTTTTTTGCTGATTTCAATTCTCTCTAGTCCATTGCCTGTTTAGGGGTTAATTACCGGAAACAAATCTGGGCATAAAACAACGGACCTAAAATGGGATTTCTCGGGGGGTCAAAAAGATAGGGGATCACCCAGAGTTGAAGGCCAGAGCGCTCAACTCGAGATGATCCCCTATTTTTTTTTTCAAATTGAATTTTTTGCTTAATGTCAAAGTCTTTGACCGCTTGATTTTTTTCAAAACACCTCCTCATCCACAGGATGGTTAACAACTCTGCCTGTGAACGGCTTGGAGATGATTGGTATCACAATATAATAAGACTTAAGTGTTTTAGAGTCGCAAAATCCGGAGCTTTTAAAATTTTTTTTCCGGATTTCAATTTTCTCTAAGTCCATCGCCTGTTTAGGGTAAATTACCGGAAACAAACATAGGCCTAAAATAACGGACATAAAATGGGATTTCTCGGGGGCGGGGCAAAAAAAATAGGGGATCATCCAGAGTTGAAGGCCAGAGCCCTCAACTCGAGATGATTCCCTATTTTTTTTTCAAATTGATTTTTTTGCTTAATGTCAAAGTCTTTGACCGCTCGATTTTTTTCAAACCACCTCCCCATCGACAGGATACTTAACAATTCTGCCTGTGAACGGCTTGGAGAAGATTGGTATCACAATATAATAAGACTTAAGTGTTTTAAAGTCGCAAAATCCGGAGCTTTCAAAATTTTTTTTGCGGATTTCAATTTTCTCTAAGGCCATCGCCTGTTTAGGGGTTAAATACCTGAAACAAACATCGGCATAAAATAACAGAAAAAAATGGGATTTCTCGGGGGCCAAAAAAATAGGGGATCATCCCGAGTGTAAGGCCAGAGCCGTCAACTCGAGATGATCCCCTATTCTTTTTTCAAATTGATTTCTTTTTGCTTAAAGTCAAA
The DNA here is from genome assembly GCF_964194025.1 of Convolutriloba macropyga. Taxonomy (NCBI): domain Eukaryota; kingdom Metazoa; phylum Xenacoelomorpha; order Acoela; family Convolutidae; genus Convolutriloba; species Convolutriloba macropyga. The sequence continues at coordinate 45,407,345 of NC_134477.1, forward strand.
GTCTTTTGTCCCTCCATTTTTTTTCAAAACACCTCCTCATCCACAAGATACTCAACAACTCTGTCTGTGAACGGCTTGGAGAAGATTGGTATCACAATATAAAAAAAAATTAAGTGTTTTAGAGTTGCGAAATCCGGAGCTTTTAAATATTTTTTTGCTGATTTCAATTCTCTCTAAGTCCATTGCCTGTTTAGGGGTTAATTACCGGAAACAAATCTGGGCATAAAACAACGGACCTAAAATGGGATTTCTCGGGGGGTCAAAAAGATAGGGGATCACCCAGAGTTGAAGGCCAGAGCGCTCAACTCGAGATGATCCCCTATTTTTTTTTTTCAAATTGAATTTTTTGCTTAATGTCAAAGTCTTTGACCGCTTGATTTTTTTCAAAACACCTCCTCATCCACAGGATGGTTAACAACTCTGCCTGTGAACGGCTTGGAGATGATTGGTATCACAATATAATAAGACTTAAGTGTTTTAGAGTCGCAAAATCCGGAGCTTTTAAAATTTTTTTTCCGGATTTCAATTTTCTCTAAGTCCATCGCCTGTTTAGGGTAAATTACCGGAAACAAACATAGGCCTAAAATAACGGACATAAAATAGGATTTCTCGGGGGCGGGGCAAAAAAATTAGGGGATCATCCAAGGTTGAAGGCCAGAGCCCTCAACTCGAGATGATTCCCTATTTTTTTTTCAAATTGATATTTTGCTTAATGTCAAAGTCTTTGACCGCTCGATTTTTTTCAAACCACCTCCCCATCGACAGGATACTTAACAATTCTGCCTGTGAACGGCTTGGAGAAGACTGGTATCACAATATAATATGACTTAAGTGTTTTAAAGTCGCAAAATCCGGAGCTTTCAAAAATTTTTTTGCGGATTTCAATTTTCTCTAAGTCCATCGCCTGTTTAGGGTAAATTACCGGAAACAAACATAGGCCTAAAATAACGGACATAAAATGGGATTTCTCGGGGGTGGGCAAAAAAAATAGGGGATCATCCAGAGTTGAAGGCCAGAGCCCTCAACTCGAGATGATTCCCTATTTTTTTTTTCAAATTGATTTTTTTTGCTTAAAGTCAAAGTCTTTCGCCCCTCCATTTTTTTTCAAAACACCTCCACATCCACGGGATACTTAACAATTCTTTCTGTGAACGGTTTGGAGAAGATTAGTATCACAATATAAAAAAATATTAAGTGTTTTAGAGTTGCGAAATCCGGAGCTTTTAAATTTTTTTGCAGATTTCAATTCTCTCTAAGTCCATTGCCTGTTTAGGGGTTAATTACCGGAAACAAATCTGGGCATAAAACATCGGACCTAAAATGGGATTTCTCGGGGGGTCAAAAAGATAGGGGATCACCCAGAGTTGAAGGCCAGAGCCCTCAACTCGAGATGATCCCCTATTTTTTTTTTAAATTGAATTTTTTGCTTAATGTCAAAGTCTTTGACCGCTTGATTTTTTTCAAAACACCTCCTCATCCACAGGATGGTTAACAACTTTGCCTGTGAACGGCTTGGATATGATTGGTATCACAATATAATAAGACTTAAGTGTTTTAGAGTCGCAAAATCCGGAGCTTTTAAAATTTTTTTCCGGATACCAATTTTCTCTAAGTCCATCGCCTGTTTAGGGTAAATTACCGGAAACAAACATAGGCCTAAAATAACGGACATAAAATGGGATTTCTCGGGGGCGGGGCAAAAAAAATAGGGGATCATCCAGAGTTGAAGGCCAGAGCCCTCAACTCGAGATGATTCCCTATTTTTTTTTCAAATTGATTTTTTTGCTTAATGTCAAAGTCTTTGACCGCTCGATTTTTTTCAAACCACCTCCCCATCGACAGGATACTTAACAATTCTGCCTGTGAACGGCTTGGAGAAGATTGGTATCACAATATAATAAGACTTAAGTGTTTTAAAGTCGCAAAATCCGGAGCTTTCAAAATTTTTTTTGCGGATTTCAATTTTCTCTAAGTCCATCGCCTGTTTAGGGTAAATTACCGGAAACAAACATAGGCCTAAAATAACGGACATAAAATGGGATTTCTCGGGGGCGGGGCAAAAAAAATAGGGGATCATCCAGAGTTGAAGGCCAGAGCCCTCAACTCGAGATGATTCCCTATTTTTTTTTCAAATTGATTTTTTTGCTTAATGTCAAAGTCTTTGACCGCTCGATTTTTTTCAAACCACCTCCCCATCGACAGGATACTTAACAATTCTGCCTGTGAACGGCTTGGAGAAGATTGGTATCACAATATAATAAGACTTAAGTGTTTTAAAGTCGCAAAATCCGGAGCTTTCAAAATTTTTTTTGCGGATTTCAATTTTCTCTAAGGCCATCGCCTGTTTAGGGGTTAAATACCGGAAACAAACTTGGGCATAAAATAACGGACATAAAATGGGATTTCTCGGGGGGTCAAAAAAATAGTGGATCACCCCGAGTTGAAGGCCAGAGCCCTCAACTCGAGATGGTCCCCTATTTTTTTTTCAAATTGATTTTTTTTGCTTAAAGTCAAAGTCTTTCGCCCCTCCATTTTTTTTCAAAACACCTCCACATCCACGGGATACTTAACAATTCTTTCTGTGAACGGCTTGGAGAAGATTAGTATCACAATATAAAAAAATATTAAGTGTTTTAGAGTTGCGAAATCCGGAGCTTTTAAATTTTTTTTGCAGATTTCAATTCTCTCTAAGTCCATTGCCTGTTTAGGGGTTAATTACCGGAAACAAATCTGGGCATAAAACAACGGACCTAAAATGGGATTTCTCGGGGGGTCAAAAAGATAGGGGATCACCCAGAGTTGAAGGCCAGAGCCCTCAACTCGAGATGATCCCCTATTTTTTTTTCAAACTGAATTTTTTGCTTAATGACAAAGTCTTTGACCGCTTGATTTTTTTCAAAACACCTCCTCATCCACAGGATGGTTAACAACTTTGCCTGTGAACGGCTTGGATATGATTGGTATCACAATATAATAAGACTTAAGTGTTTTAGAGTCGCAAAATCCGGAGCTTTTAAAATTTTTTTCCGGATACCAATTTTCTCTAAGTCCATCGCCTGTTTAGGGTAAATTACCGGAAACAAACATAGGCCTAAAATAACGGACATAAAATGGGATTTCTCGGGGGCGGGGCAAAAAAAAAGGGGAGATCATCCAGAGTTGAAGGCCAGAGCCCTCAACTCGAGATGATTCGCTATTCTTTTTTTCAAATTGATTTTTTTTGCTTAAAGTCAAAGTCTTTGGCCCCTCCATTTTTTTCAAGCCACCTCCTCATCCACGGGATAGTTAACAAATCTGCCTCTAAACGGCTTGGAGAAGATTGGTATAACAATATAATAAGAATTAAGCGTTTTAGAGTTGCGAAATCCGGAGCTTTCAAAATTTATTTTGCAGAATTCAATTTTCTCTAAGGCCATCGCCTGTTCAGGGGTTAAATACCTGAAACAAACATAGGCATAAAATAACAGAAAAAAAGGGGATTTCTCGGGGGCCAAAAAAATAGGGGATCATCCCGAGTGTAAGGCCAGAGCCCTCAACTCGAGATGATCCCCTATTCTTTTTTTAAATTGATTTCTTTTTGCTTAAAGTCAAAGTCTTTTGTCCTTTCATTTATTTTTTCAAAACACCTCCTCATCAACGGGATACTTAACAACTCTGTCTGTGAACGGCTTGGAGAAGATTGGTATCACAATATAAAAAAAATTAAGTGTTTTAGAGTTGCGAAATCCGGAGCTTTTAAATATTTTTTTGCAGGTTTCAATTCTCTCTAAGTCCATCGCCTGTTTAGGGGTTAATTACCGGAAACAAACTTGGGCATAAAATAACGGACATAAAATGGGATTTCTCGGGGGGTCAAAAAAATAGTGGATCACCCCGAGTTGAAGGCCAGAGCCCTCAACTCGAGATGGTCCCCTATTTTTTTTTCAAATTGATTTTTTTTGCTTAATGTCAAGGTCTTTGACCGCTTGAATTTTTTCAAAACACCTCCTCATCCACAGGATAGTTATCAATTCTGACTGTGAACGGCTTGGAGATGATTGGTATCACAATATAATAAGACTTAAGTGTTTTAGAGTCGCAAAATCCGGAGCTTTCAAAATTTTTTTTGCGGATTTCAATTTTCTCTAAGTCCATCGCCTGTTTAGGGGCTAAATACCTGAAACAAACATAGGCCTAAAATAACAGAAAAAAATGAGATTTCTCGGGGGCCAAAAAATAGGGGATCATTCCGAGTGTAAGGCCAGAGCCGTCAACTCGAGATGATCCCCTATTCTTTTTTCAAATTGATTTCTTTTTGCTTAAAGTCAAAGTCTTTTGTCCCTCCATTTTTTTTCAAAACACCTCCTCATCAACGGGATACTTAACAACTCTGTCTGTGAACGGCTTGGAGAAGATTGGTATCACAATATAAAAAAAATTAAGTGTTTTAGAGTTGCGAAATCCGGAGCTTTTAAATATTTTTTTGCAGGTTTCAATTCTCTCTAAGTCCATCGCCTGTTTAGGGGTTAATTACCGGAAACAAACTTGGGCATAAAATAACGGACATAAAATGGGATTTCTCGGGGGGTCAAAAAAATAGTGGATCACCCCGAGTTGAAGGCCAGAGCCCTCAACTCGAGATGGTCCCCTATTTTTTTTTCAAATTGATTTTTTTTGCTTAATGTCAAGGTCTTTGACCGCTTGAATTTTTTCAAAACACCTCCTCATCCACAGGATAGTTATCAATTCTGACTGTGAACGGCTTGGAGATGATTGGTATCACAATATAATAAGACTTAAGTGTTTTAGAGTCGCAAAATCCGGAGCTTTCAAAATTTTTTTTGCGGATTTCAATTTTCTCTAAGTCCATCGCCTGTTTAGGGGCTAAATACCTGAAACAAACATAGGCCTAAAATAACAGAAAAAAATGAGATTTCTCGGGGGCCAAAAAATAGGGGATCATTCCGAGTTGAACGCCAGAGCCCTCAACTCGAGATGATCCCCTATGCTTTTTTTCAAATTGATTTCTTTTTGCTTAAAGTCAAAGTCTTTGGCCCCTCCATTTTTTTCAAACCACTTCCCCATCGACAGTATACTTAAAAATTCTGCCTGTGAACGGCTTGGAGAAGATTGGTATAACAATTTAATAAGAATTAAGTGTTTTAGAGTTGCGAAATCCGGAGCTTTCAAAATGTATTTTGCAGATTTCAATTTTCTCTAAGGCCATCGCCTGTTTAGGGGTTGAATACCTGAAACAAACATAGAAATAAAATAACAGAAAAAAATGGGATTTCTCGGGGGGCCAAAAAATAGGGGATCATTCCGAGTTGAAGGCCAGAGCCCTCAACTCGAGATGATCCCCTATGCTTTTTTTTTTCAAATTGATTTCTTTTTGCTTAAAGTCAAAGTCTTTGGCCCCTCCATTTTTTTCAAACCACCTCCCCATCGACAGGATACTTAACAATTCTGCCTGTGAACGGCTTGGAGAAGATTGGTATAACAATATAATAAGAATTAAGCGTTTTAGAGTTGCGAAATCCGGAGCTTTCAAAATTTATTTTGCAGAATTCAATTTTCTCTAAGGCCATCGCCTGTTTAGGGGTTAAATACCTGAAACAAACATAGGCATAAAATAACAGAAAAAAAGGGGATTTCTCGGGGGCCAAAAAAATAGGGGATCATCCCGAGTGTAAGGCCAGAGCCGTCAACTCGAGATGATCCCCTATTCTTTTTTCAAATTGATTTCTTTTTGCTTAAAGTCAAAGTCTTTTGTCCCTCCATTTTTTTTCAAAACACCTCCTCATCAACGGGATACTTAACAACTCTGTCTGTGAACGGCTTGGAGATGATTGGTATCACAATATAATAAGACTTAAGTGTTTTAGAGTCGCAAAATCCGGAACTTTTAAAATTTTTTTTCCGGATACCAATTTTCTCTAAGTCCATCGCCTGTTTAGGGTAAATTACCGGAAACAAACATAGGCCTAAAATAACGGACATAAAATGGGATTTCTCGGGGGCGGGGCAAAAAAAAGGGGGATCATCCAGAGTTGAAGGCCAGAGCCCTCAACTCGAGATGATTCGCTATTCTTTTTTTCAAATTGATTTTTTTTGCTTAAAGTCAAAGTCTTTGGCCCCTCCATTTTTTTCAAGCCACCTCCTCATCCACGGGATAGTTAACAAATCTGCCTCTGAACGGCTTGGAGAAGATTGGTATAACAATATAATAAGAATTAAGCGTTTTAGAGTTGCGAAATCCGGAGCTTTTAAATTTTTTTTGCAGATTTCAATTCTCTCTAAGTCCATCGCCTGTTTAGGGGTTAATTACCGGAAACAAACCTGGGCATAAAAAAACGGACATAAAATGGGATTTCTTTGGGGGGTCAAAAAATAGGGGATCACCCCGAGTTGAAGGCCAGAGCCCTCAACTCGAGATGATCCCCTATTTTTTTTTCAAATTGATTTTTTTGCTTAATGTCAAAGTCTTTGACCGCTTGATTTTTTTCAAAACACCTCCTCATCCACAGGATAGTTAATAATTCTGACTGTGAACGGCTTGGAGATGATTGGTATCACAATATAATAAGACTTAAGTGTTTTAGAGTCGCAAAATCCGGAGCTTTCAAATTTTTTTTTTGCGGATTTCAATTTTCTCTAAGTCCATCGCCTGTTTAGGGTAAATTACCGGAAACAAACATAGGCCTAAAAAACGGACATAAAATGGGATTTCTCGGGGGTGGGCAAAAAAAATAGGGGATCATCCAGAGTTGAAGGCCAGAGCCCTCAACTCGAGATGATTCCCTATTCTTTTTTTCAAATTGATTTTTTTTTACATAAAGTCAAAGTCTTTGGCCCCTCCATTTTTTTCAAACGGCCTCCTCATCCACGGGATAGATAACAACTATGCCTGTGAACGGCTTGGAGAAGATTGGTATAACAATACAATAAGAATTAAGTGTTTTAGAGTTGGGAAATCCGGAGCTCTCAAAATTTTTTTTGCGGATTTCAATTTTCTCTAAGTCCATCGCCTGTTTAGGGGTTAAATACCTGAAACAAACATAGGCCTAAAATAAAAAAAATGGGATTTCTCGGAGGGCCAAAAAAATAGGGGATCATCCCGAGTTGAAGGCCAGAGCCCTCAAAATGAATAATAGTAAATTTCATATTGTCCCAAGATCAACTTTTTCTACTACTTCAAATTGGCAGTCAGATCAATACTACAACTACTACTACTACTACTACTACTACTACTACTACTACTACTACTACTACTACTACTACTACTACTACTACTACTACTACTACTACTACTACTACTACTACTACTACTACTACTACTACTACTACTACTACTACTACTACTACTACTGTTTCAACACTTTAATTCCAAATATGAAATAAAGGCACGGTTGGCAACAAATACAAACAAAACAAGAAGAGTTATTTGTTTGGTTATTCTGTGAAGTGATGTACGAGGAAATTGTTGAAGGCATTCTTTGACCCGGTTGCTGCTTTCTCCTGCAATCTGGTGAACGATACTTTGTTTCGTACACAGTCTCCTTCGATTTGACTCATCCACGTTTTCCGTTGCCCCCCAGGAGCGCGTCTAGCATGGACGTATTGATCGGGCGGGTCCCAATCGAAGGCACTGCGGGCTAATCTTCCTGGTTCCATTCTCTGGATGTGTCCGTACCATTTTATCCGTTTGAGCATGATCATCGTGGATAGTTGGGGCATTCGTGATCTTGACATAATTTCTTCGTTCGTTGCTTTCTCCAGATATGACACACGTAGAATTCTCCGAAGACAACCACAGTGGACACTCTCAAGTTTTCTCTCCATTAATTTCGAAAGAGTCCAAGTCTCAGAGCTGTACAGCACGGCTGATAAAACGAGTGCTTTGTACAAATTGCACTTAAGGTGCACGCTGAGCTGCTTGCTCTTCCAGAGATTTTGGAAGTTAGCAAACCGTTGTCTACCTTCTGCAAGTTTGCAATTGACTTCCTGTAGGTCTCCATGCTTGAGGCTGACATATGATCCGAGATACTTGAACGCTTCTATGTTTTCAAACTCGTTTCCGAGAACATCTTGTACTTTGCAGGAAAACACGCGTGTGGCAACTGCTTTAGGTTTGCCACAGTATCTCGATTGGTGAACTTTTTGGCCATTGACTGTTTTGAACTTTCTTTCACACTTGTCACAGGTAAGGCTCGCCTCTAGTTGCTCGAACTTTGACTTGTCGACGACATTCTTTGACAAACTGGCTTCGCAGAATCTTGTTTGGTGCACTTCGCGTCCGGTAACTGTACTGAATTGCCGCTGACAATTCTGACATCTTAAAGACTCTTGGTCAGCCACCACTGACCGACTCTCATTTTCTAGCTACTCTGAATCTGCTACCGCAGATTGTTGTTGTGAAGCTACCAACGCTGGCTTAGCCACCGCTAAGCTTTTCAATCTTAGCTTCCGGCCATCTTGTGTTTCGAACCAGCCCGCTTTCTTTTTCGTTCCCAGCAGCACCTCCGTGCTGATGGTTAGTCGTGACTGGCTAGATGTCTCTGCCAGGAGTGCTAGTTTGCCTTTATGTGTTCCAGTGAGTATCTCCACGTTCTGTTGGATACTAGGCACTGCAACAACATTTGGGCTGTCGCATTTTACGCCCATATTCTTTGTTTTGGCCACATTAGTCTTCAGACCAGCGGCTTCCGCAAGGGCCTCGATTCGATGTAAGTTTTCTTGCACCTCACTGTCTGAGACCCCCACGAGCGCAACATCATCAACAAAATCTAAGTCAGCCACCAATCTCCCAATGTCTAATCCTCCATGCACCGAGTTAGCCAAAATGTAGTTGATGACAAGGCCGAATAGAATTGGGGACCACACATCACCCTGCCTAACGCCCGTTCTGACATCAAATAAGCGTCCTTTCTCACCTTCGGCTTTGACTCGACATTTGAATCCATCATAGCTGTTCTTATGATGTTTATCACTTTTTGCGGAAGACCATAGTGTTTCATTATCTGGTACATCTGCTCACGATCGACAGAATCGAATGTCGCTCGAAAGTCTATGAAACAAAAGCTAATATCCAATTGAAACGCCATTGATTTCTCTATTATTTGACGCAGGGCAAAGAGTTGATCGGCGCATCCTCTGCTTTTTCTGAAGCCGCACTGCTCTTCCCTTAAGACGCGATCCACTGAATCTTTGCATCGATTGAGAATAACGGAAGCGAACACTTTGCCTGGTACTGACAATAGAGAGATCCCTCGGTGGTTCGAACACTCTGACCTCTTTCCTTTACTCTTGTATAATGGCACAATTTCTGCTACCTTCCAGTCATCGGGCAGAACTTCCGTCGACCAACACTTATCTATGATGTCCCAGAGCCACTCGACAATACCCTTGTGTGCTTTCAACATCTCACAAGAAATGTTATCGGGTCCACTTGCCTTGCCATTCTTCAACCTGCGGACAGCTTCAAGCACTTCTTCAAATCGAATTGGGCTCAGGTCAATCGACAAGCTTTCAGCTGCTTCTTCGGGATCCAATCTCGTACTGCAACTGGATGTTGAGGGGTTCAGGAGTTGACTAAAATGTTCCGTCCAGCGTTCAAGTCGTTCCTCTTTCGTCCGTAAGTTGACGCCAGTGCTTGAAACTAACTTGGTCAACTGGGGACTCCAGTTTCGGCAAATCTGCTGTGATGCCCCAAAAACCTCCTTCAAGTTGCCTCTGTCCGCAAAGCTCTGCACTTCTTGGCCTTTGCGTTCAAGCCATGCCCGTTTGTCTGCACGTAGAGCTTTTCTGACTTCCTTACAGCAGTTTGTGAACTCTAACAACGCCACCGCGCTGCTGTGTTTCTTCAACTGTAGATCAGCTCGTTTCCGGATAAGTTCCAGAGAATCTGGAGAAATCCAAGGTTTGTTCACTCGCTTGTCCGGAAGGAGGCATTTCACTGCTGCTTGGTTCAGGGCTTTTCAAAAATTGTCCCAAGACTGCTCTGTATTCTCGAAATCGCCGCTCTTATCAAGATGTAACTTGACCTACTGCGTGAATAAGTCACGCGTTGTTTCATCTTGCAGCTTTGCAGAACTGATTCTGGGCGTGAAACATGGTTTTTTAGACAAAAGTTTCATAGATACTTCCGCAATGACCAGTTCATGATCGGTAATTGTGGTTTTCCCTCTTCTGGTCCTCACATTCGTCAGACATCCTCTGTATCTCTCTGCAAACAGAATGTGATCCAGCATCTTTTTTCGACAACTCGGATCGGGAGGGTTGTAGGTGTACCGATGCACTTGTCAATGCTGGAACCATGTACCACCTACGAGCAATTTGTGTGAAGTGCAAAATGATAACAACTTTTCCGAGTTTTCATTTTCTTCACGCATTCCAAACGGGCCTCTGCAGCTCATGGTGTCATTCAACTGGTGTCCAGGCTCTGCATTGAGGTCACCGATGACACAAATACGCTCCCTATGTTTGAAGCTGGAAACTAGGTCTGAAAGTTGACTCCAAAACAAATCCTTCTCGTGGAGACTAGCTTCATTCGTAGGTGCGTAGCAGACAACAACAGCTAGATTGGCTCTCCTCCGAGCCGCGAACTTGACGTAGCAAATACGTTCACTTAAAGCCACTTGTTCTACGATGCTGTTTATCATTGACTTCTTTACAGCAACGCCCACTCCTCCTTGTCTCGACTTTACACCAGACAACCACGAGTCAGACAGGTAGAGCTTGTGGTCTCCGAGATCAATCTCCTGCACTCCCAGAATATCCAACTTGTATTGCGCCAGATCCATTTTCAAAGCCTCTAAAGATCCGGCTTGGGTCAGTGTTCTGACGTTTAAAATTGCAATTCTGAGTTGGTTCCTCGGGAGATTCTTAGCACCCCTTACCTGGGACTCGGGGCCATGGTTGAATGTACTCATTGCTTTGGTGTTTGAAGGCTGAGATACGACTAGTTGCGCCACAAACTAGAAGACCAGTGCCTCGTTAGCTCGACCATGTGAGCGGAGAGCCGCAGCACATGACCTACCCCCAGGGGACACCACGTGGAGGTGAGGTTGGATTTTGTCCCCCACTACTACTACTACTACTACTACTACTACTACTACTACTACTACTAATACTACTACTACTACTACTACTACTACTACTACTACTACTACTACTACTACTACTACTACTACTACTACTACTACTACTACTACTACTACTACTACTACTACTACTACTACTACTACTAGTACTACTACTACTACTACTACTACTACTACTACTACTACTACTACTACTACTACTACTACTACTACTACTACTACTACTACTACTACTACTACTACTACTACTACTACTACTACTGTTTGAACACTTAAATTCCATAAAGAAATAAAGGAACAATGACAATAAGTACAAAAAAGTTAATAAAACGCATATAAATTTGAGATTATCTGGGTTTATTTAATCCAGGAAATGCTGTTCGACAAAACTGTTGAAGCGGGATTTAGACTCTCTTTTCGCTTTCTGTCGTAAGGTGATGTAGCTCATGTTGTTCCTTGAGCAATCTTCTTCAAGTTGATCCATCCACGTCTTGCGTTGACCCCCTGGAGCTCGTTTAGCATATCGATATTTTTCTGTCGGCTCCCAGGTGAAGGCTCGGAGCGCTAGACGATCGTCATTCATCCTCAGGATATGGCCAAACCATTTCAACCGTTTAATCATGATCATTGCAGAAAGTGTCGACATACGTGATCTAGCCAGTTCTTCTTGATTTGTCACCCTCTCAAGATATGAGAAACATAGTATCCTTCGCAGACAACTGGTGTGAAAGCTCTCAAGTTTCCGTTGCGTTGATTTATTCATGGTCCACGTTTCAGAGCTATATAAGACCACTGATAACACGAGAGCTCTGTATAACTTGCATTTGAGGGGAATACTAAGTTGTTTGCTCTTCCAAAGCTTCTGAAAGCTCGCAAATCGCTGTCTCCCTTCCGCCAGCTTGACACTGATTTCCTTTAGGTCACCATGTTGCAAGCTCACGAAAGAACCGAGATACTTGAAAGCTTCCACATTTTCGAACTCCACTCCATCTCGATCGTGGACATTGCAGGAGAAAATGCGAGATCTTCCAGCCTTTTCTCTGCCGCAGTATCGTGACTCGTGAATTCGCCGGCCTTTCAAAGTTGCGAATTTCCTAGTGCACTTCTGACAAGTGAGGCTTTTCTCTAGCCCAACAAACTTTGACGCGCTGTCTTCGACCCTCTTCGAATTCTTAGACTTGCAGAATCTGGCTTCATGCACTTTGCAGCCTCTTGCAGTGTCGAAGCGACGTTTACAACCTGAACATACACAACTATCGTCATCAGAGACCGCAGATGATCTGTTATTCGCCGTAGACACTAGATCAGCAACCACTGACCTCTCGTCGCTGCTAACTGTCACAAGCTCAACCTCCGCTGAACTTTTCAGTCTCAGTTTCTCACCAGCTAGTGTCTCGAACCAGCCCGCATTCTTCTTCTTGCCCACCAGCACCTCTTTGCCAATGAGTAGTCGGGATTGGTTTTCGGCCTCAATGAGAGTCCCAAAACGGCCTTTGCGGTTTCCTGTAAGAACTTCCACGTTCCTTTGAGCAATGGGTACACTGGCTCCGGGCTTTTCGCATTCAACACCCATATTCTTTGTCTTCCCAACATTGATCATTAGGCCAACAGCCTCGGCTAAAGATTCAATTCTATGTAGATTTGCTTGAACTGCGGAATCAGAGACGCCCAATAGGGCAACATCATCGGCGAAGTCAAGATCAACAACACAGCGTCCAATGTCGATTCCTCCTTGAACTGAATTAGCCAACACATAGTTTATCATAAGGCCAAAGAGAATAGGCGACCATACATCACCCTGGCGAACACCAGTTTTTACGTCGAACATCTGGCCCTTTTGGCCCTCTGTCTTGACGCAGCACTTGAAGCCTTCGTAACTGTTGCGGATGACATTCACAACTTTTTGTGGGAGCCCGTAATGTTTCATTGTCTTGTACATCATCTCGCGGTCCACCGAATCGAATGCAGCGCGGAAGTCAATGAAACAAAAACTGACGTCCAATTGGAAGGCCACGCATTTCTCTAGTATTTGCCTCAACGCAAACAATTGGTCAGTGCAGCCCCTGCTTTTTCGGAATCCGCATTGTTCTTCTCTGAGCACTTGATCAAGTGCATCTTTGCATCTATTCAGGATGATTGACGCAAAAACTTTTCCAGGTACCGAGAGCAGTGAAATTCCGCGATAGTTCCCACACTCAGATCTTTTTCCTTTGCTTTTGTATAGCGGGACAACTTCTGCTAACTTCCAGTCTTGTGGAAGATTTTTTTCAGTCCAGCACTTGTTGACAATGTCCCAAAGCCATTCAGCGATTCCAATATGCGACTTTAGCATTTCGGCAGAAATGTCGTCTGGTCCACTTGCTTTACCGTTTTTCAGTTTACGCAAAGCATTTAGAACTTCATCAAACCGAATTGGACCTAGGTCTATTTCAAAACTCTCGGATGCTTCCACTATGCTCAATACAGAATTGCCGCTTGTCGTGGTTGGATTTAACAGATGCTTAAAGTGCTCGGTCCAACGTTCCAACCTTTCTTCTTTTGTTTTCAGAGGCGCGCCTGTCGTTGAAACTAGTTTACTTATATGAGGACTCCACTTCCGGCATAACTGTTTTGACTCCCCAAACACTTCTTTCAGGTCACTTTTGTCTGAGTGATCTTGTATTGTTTCACCTTTGTCATTCAGCCATTGTCTTTTGTCAGATCTTAACGCTTTTCGTACTTCTTTGCAGCAATTAGAGAACACTAGCAGCGCCTCCGCGCTACTATGTTTCCTCAACTGTAACTCGGCCCGTTTCCTAATCAAAGCCAGCGTTTCAACTGTAATCCAGGGTTTGTGCACACGCTTTTCGGGGAGGAGTAGTTTTGTTGCCGCTGCATTAAGATCCGTTCGAAAATTTGCCCAAGATTGTTCTACGCCTTCAACAATATCGCTCTCATCAAGATAGCGTTTCACTTCTGCGCAGAAAGCTTCACGCGTGACTTCATCGTGCAACTTAGTAGAGCAGACTTTCGGTTGACTGTGTGGCTTATGTGCCACTACTTTGAATCGCACTTCGGCAATGACCATTTCGTGATCGGTGAGAGTGATCTTTCCCCTCCTTGTCCTAACGTTGTGCAAACAACTCCTCTGCCTCGAACCGAAAAAGATATGATCTAACATCTCCTTTCGCATCTGTTGGTCAGGTGGGTTAAATGTATACCGGTGCACTAACCGGTGTCGAAACCAGGTTCCACCAATCAACAGGTCATGAGAGACACAAAAGGACAACAATTTTTCTGAGTTATCATTCTCCTCGCCCATTCCAAAGGGGCCTCGGCAAGGCATGTTAACATCTGATTGTTGACCAGGTTCCACATTGAAGTCTCCGACGAGGCAGACTCTCTCCCTTTGTTTGAAACTGGATACCAAGCTGCTCAACTGATTCCAAAAATTGTCTTTCGCTAAGTCGTCAGCTTCATTTGTGGGCGCATAACACACAATCACAACAAAGTTAGCTCGTCTCTGAGCTGCAAACTTCACATAAGCCATTCGCTCACTAACAGGAACTTGCTCAATTAAGCTACCGGCAAGTCTTTTCGTCACTGCAATACCAACTCCTCCTTGTCTCGCTTTTGCAGTCGATAGCCAGGAGTCAGTGAGGAAGAGCTTGTGGTCGCCAAGATCTATTTCCTGCTCCTCCAGTCTCGTTTCCTGCACTCCCAGAACGTCCAACTTGTACTTCTTCAGGTCCATTTTCAGGCTTTCCAGTGAACCTGATTGAGCCAGTGTCCTGACATTGAGGGTTCCAATTCTGAGATTATTCCACGGGAGATTCTTCGCACCCCTTACCCGGGACTCGGGGCCATTTGTGTTTAAACTCATTGCATTGGTTTTTAAGGCTAATATACAACTAGTCGCGCCACCAACTAGAGGACCCTTGCCTCGTTAGCTCGGTGGTACTATGCATCTGCCCTACGGGCAGCTGCTGCACCACTTACCCCAGGGGACACCGCGGGGAGGGGAGGTTGGATTTTGCCCCCCACTACTACTACTACTACTACTACTACTACTACTACTACTACTACTACTACTACTACTACTACTACTACTACTACTACTACTACTACTACTACTACTACTACTACTACTACTACTACTACTACTACTACTACTACTACTACTGTTTGAACACTTAAATTCCATAAAGAAATAAAGGAACAATGACAATAAGTACAAACAAGTTAATAGAATGCATATAAGTTTGAGCTTATCTGGGTTTATTTAATCCAGGAAATGCTGTTCGACAAAACTGTTGAAGCGGGATTTAGACTCTCTTTTCGATTTCTGTCCTAGGGTGATGTAGCTCATGTTGTTCCTTGATCAATCTTCTTCAAGTTGATCCATCCGCGTCTTGCGTTGACCCCCTGGAGCTCGTTTAGCATATCGATATTTTTCTGTCGGCTCCCAGGTGAAGGCTCGGAGCGCTAGATGATCGTCATTCATCCTCAGGATATGGCCAAACTATTTCAACCGTTTAATCATGATCATTGCAGAAAATCTCGACATACGTGATCTAGCCAGTACTTCTTCACTTGTCACCCTCTCCAGATATGAAAAACATAGTATCCTTCGCAGACAACTGGTGTGAAAACTCTCAAGTTTCCTTTGCGTTGATTTATTCATGGTCCACGTTTCAGAGCTATATAAGACCACTGATAACATGAGGGCTCTGTATAACTTGCATTTGAGGGGAATACTAAGTTGTTTGCTCTTCCAAAGCTTCTGAAAGCTCGCAAATCGTTGTCTCCCTTCCGCCAGCTTGACACTGATTTCCTTTAGGTCACCATGTTGCAAGCTCACGAAGGAACCGAGATACTTGAAAGCTTCTACATTTTCGAACTCCACTCCATCTCGATCGTGGACATTGCAGGAGAAAATGCGAGATCTTACTACTACTACTGTTACTACTACTACTACTACTACTACTACTACTACTACTACTACTACTACTACTACTACTACTAATACTACTACTACTACTACTACTACTACTACTACTACTACTACTACTACTACTACTACTACTACTACTACTACTACTACTACTACTACTACTACTACTACTACCACTACTACTACTACTACTACTACTACTACTACTACTACTACTACTACTACTACTACTACTACTACTACTACTACTACTACTACTACTACTACTACTACTACTACTACTACTAATACTACTACTACTACTACGGCATTTCTGAATTTGGACCACCAAATCCACGGATTTAGCATACCCCCGCGAACAATGAAAACGCGTTCCGCGTCCAAAACACATGCCATAACGTGATAGGTCAACGTATTTGTAGCTCAAAAATCGAAAAAAGCCCCGAAAAAACAGTTCATAGGACCATTTTTAAGTTGATCGAAAATTTTTCAAATTTTTTTTTTTGCAAATTTTGGTAATTTTTTAGACTTTTTCTCACAATTTTTCCAAAAAATTGCATTCTGAATAAAGTACGGCTCACGCACAATCCGTAGCAAATTGATTGATGGTTTTAAATTGAATATTCGAGGATTTATGAACCGAGCGGAGTAGGGTACCAAAAGCGGCCAAACACCACAAAAACTGCGAAATCCAGAAAATGCATTTTCTCCGCAAATACACGTTCTTTTGCAAAAATTTTTTGATATGTGTCCTGTCGGAGTACTTTAAAGCATATTTGGTATTTGCAAGATAGTGCGTAGTCTTTTTAGAAACGACCGTTTTTTCAGCTTTTGATTCAGGTTTGTACTAGTAGACCTCACCTGCAAAACCCAAGGATCCAAAAATAAGTGATTTGGCAAAAATCATCATAGAAACCTGAAATTTTGCATGTGCCTTCCCTTTAGTACAACAAACTCATATGCAAAGTTTTGAATCAAATGATCTTGTTGATTTTGAGAAAAAAGGGTTGAAAAAAAAGCGTTCTTAATTTGGGAGGCGGAAGTTTCCCTTAGTCTGGCCACTTCAGCATTTCTCCTGAACCCATGAGAATTTGCCACTAAAACAACTCATTTGAAAGTCGAGATTTTAGGCACATGCCGGAGACAAATGCGGCCATAAAAAAATGCCAGTGACAGTTTTTTTTTTTTAAGAAGTTGTGTTGATGTCAATTTCGAAATCAGACCGTTCATCAGAAAACTTGAGGCCATTTCAAAGCAATAGTTATTTAACTTTTAAAAAAAGCTGCCTTTGATTGCTGCTGTAGTGCAGTGATGGTCTCCTTAAAAAAACAGACCTACAAGTTCTAGAAGGGGGCAAATTGAAACAATTTTTCTGCAAGGAAGTCCTAGAATTTTTCATTTTTGAATGATCACTGACACTGACTTAATTCGTTCTACACCTCGTTTTTTTGCAGCGATCAGGTATTTATTTTTACCGGGATGAGGCTAAAGTAAAAAAAATCTGTAAAAAACGTTTTTGGTGATATTTAGAGCTTTTGATTGCATCAGCGAAATTTTTCTGAATTTGGGTATGGAAAATTATTCCAATTCCAATCCGCTTATATAAAAATACTCTAGGAACTCTAAACGTACCTAAATGGTCCAAAAGCGCAATTTTTATAATCTTAGCAGATTTGTCTGCGAATGGCATTGAAAAAAAAACATGAACCAATGGTTCTGTTTTTATATAAGTATTCGCATTTACTGCAAATCTATAAATCAAAAATATTTCAATTTGCTTTTCTCTAACCAATCCTGTACTTGAGATCTTCTACGCAAAAATTGGACACAAACAAATATGTCCACGCCAACTACAATGTAGGAGCTTTGCAACGATATGTGTTTCATTTGGTTAGTTATTCAATTAACATCCAATATCTTTACTTTTTACAAAAATTTTTAGAAACCAGCACGAAAAATGACAGTTTTGAAAAAAAGTGATACTTACAGCCCTCTTACGATCCCAATTAGCTAATGGCTGCAACAAGGGGATTCTTGTCTTCAAAGTGGACTATATATCAATTCACTTGAGTGATTATTCGTTGAGAAATTTTACATCATATACAAATCGAAATTTCAACTCGCTGACCAGTGCTTCTAGGAGACATAAACGCACCTAAACGGTCAAAAAGTGCCTGTTTCTTTTTCTTTGCGCAATTGTCTACACAAGAGCTTTTCAAAACTTTATATAGGGTCATTGTACCAGTCTTAAAAGTGGGCGGACTCAGCCACTATTTACCAAGTCATAATAGCTTCGATTTTTCTTTTATCTTTGAAGCCACTTTAGGTACCCTTGAAGCAATCGTTTACAAAAAATAAAACATACGACTGCAAAGCCTATCTAAAATGCATTAAAATGAGCTATAAAGAACGCAAATTGAGCTAATATTTGTTACGTTCTGAGTAAAACAAACAAACATCGAATCTTGTCTATTTTGGGCCTAAGCGTTCAAAGGGTCGTTTCATGGTCAAAGCGGTCAAAAAACGCATGTTATATTATCATCGCGCAATTTTGTAAACAAGATCTTTTCGAAACTTTATATAGAGCTATTGTACTATTAAAAAAAATGGGTAGACTTAGCCAATATTTACCAAGTCATAAACGACTCGATTTTTTTTTTATGTTTGATGCCAATTTAGGTACCCTTGAGGCTTTTATTCATAAAAGTAAAAAAAATGGCTGCAAGTCTTATTTTATGAGCTTTAAAATGAGCTATATATGAAGCAATGTAAAACAATATTTGTTACCTTTTCAAAAAAAACAATCACTAGTTCTATCTTGCCTTTTTTGGACCTAAGCGTTCAAAGAGGCGTTTCATGTTCAAAGCGGCCAAAAAATGCCTGTTTTATTATCTTCGCCCAATTTTCAATACAAAAAAACTTCAAAAATTTATATACTGCAATAATGTTGATCTTAAAATTGGTCAAAAATACCCTCAGGATGACAGAATAGATAGAAAACTTGAAAATATTTCGTTTCTCCAGGTATTTTTGCTTCCTAGAGCAAAAGTTTAGAGCAAGAAAGTGCAAATTTATTGTTTTAATAAAATCTACCACATTGAAGAAGTTCAAAAATACAATTTTTAACTCATTGGACGCCTATTTATACACCACAGGATGACAGAATACATAGAATCCTTGAAATTCGTTTCTCCAGGTATTTTTCTCCCTAAAGCAATGTTTTTCCGCAAAAAACCTGGAATTATTCATTAGCGCAAAATGACAACCGCAAAAGAGGTTTGTGATGAGGGGTCAAAAAAAAATCTGGCCATTTGGCCCACTGGGGATTTTTTTTATGTTTTTTGCAAATAATTTTTTTCTAAAAATAGGCAATTTATCAATTGAAACTGAGTTTCAGTGCAAAAATTTGACACTTGAAGGAAATTGGTGGTTAGCAAATATTTTTGCAAGGCAATTTTCTTTCCTGGAAAGCCAAAATGTTTGAGATAAAACAGTGATATAGTGCAAACAGTTCTTCAAAAAAGGATCTCATCGAAAAATTTTTCGAAAACTTTTGTGAAAAGAGTAACTTTACAAATCGCCAAATGCATGAAACGCTAATGTAACAAAACACTTGAAACTCACAAATAAAAGACTAATCCAATTGTGGCCAGAACTTCCAAAAAACGCAAAAAACGTTGTTTTTTTAGTTGTTTTTTTATTAGGAACAATATTTTTTTTCACGGCTCTCCACGTCAAAACGAAATACGGCTGTCTTTCCGTAATACGCCTGGAATTTTTTATTAGCGCAAAATGACGCACGCAAAAAAGGTTTGGGATGAGGGGTCAAAAAAAAATCCCCAGTGGGCCAAATGGCCCACTGGGGATTTTTTTTTATGTTTTTTGCAAATAATTTTTTTCTAAAAATAGGCAATTTATCAATTGAAACTGAGTTTCGGTGCAAAAATTTGACACTTGAAGGAAATTGGTGGTTAGCAAATATTTTTGCAAGGCAATTTGTTTTCCTGGAAAGCCAAAATGTTTGAGATAAAACAGTGATATCGTGCAAACAGTTCTTCAAAAAAGGATCTCATTGAAAAATTTTTCGAAAACTTTTGTGAAAAGAGTGTTTTTACAAATCGCCAAATGCATGAAACGCTAATGTAACAAAACACTTGAAACTCACAAATAACAGACTAATCCAATTGCAGCCGGAACTTCCAAAAAAACGCAAAAAACGTTGTTTTTTAGTTGTTTTTCTAATAGGAACAATATTTTTTTTCACGGCTCTCCAAGTCAAAACGAAATACGGCTGTCTTTCCGTAATACGCCTGGAATTTTTTATTAGCGCAAAATGACGCACGCAAAAGAGGTTTGGGATGAGGGGTCAAAAAAAAATCCCCAGTGGGCCAAATGGCCCACTGGGAATTTTTTTTTATGTTTTTTGCAAATAATTTTTTTTCTAAAAGTAGGCAGTTTATCAAGTGAAACTGAGTTTCGGTAAAAAAATTTGACATTTGGAGGAAACTGGCGGTTAGCCGATCTTCTCTCAAGGCCATTCGTTTTCCTGGAAAGCCAAAATGTTTGAGATAAAACAGTGATATAGTGCAAACAGTTCTTCAAAAAAGGATCTCATCGAAAAATTTTTCGAAAACTTTTGTGAAAAGAGTAACTTTACAAATCGCCAAATGCATGAAACGCTAATGTAACAAAACACTTGAAACTCACAAAGAACAGACTAGTCCAATTGCAGCCAGAACTTCCAAAACAACGCAAAAAACATTGTTTTTTTTAATAGGAACAATATTTTTTTTCACGGCTCTCCACGTCAGAACGAAATACGGCTGTCTTTCCGTAATACGCCTGGAATTTTTTATTAGCGCAAAATGACGCACGCAAAAGAGGTTTGGGATGAGGGGTCAAAAAAAATCCCCAGTGGGCCAAATGGCCCACTGGGGATTTTTTTTTATGTTTTTTGCAAATAATTTTTTTCTAAAAATAGGCAATTTATCAATTGAAACTGAGTTTCGGTGCAAAAATTTGACACTTGAAGGAAATTGGTGGTTAGCAAATATTTTTGCAAGGCAATTTGTTTTCCTGGAAAGCCAAAATGTTTGAGATAAAACAGTGATATCGTGCAAACAGTTCTTCAAAAAAGGATCTCATTGAAAAATTTTTCGAAAACTTTTGTGAAAAGAGTGTTTTTACAAATCGCCAAATGCATGAAACGCTAAAGTAACAAAACACTTGAAACTCACAAATAACAGACTAATCCAATTGCAGCCGGAACTTCCAGAAAAACGCAAAAAACGTTGTTTTTTAGTTGTTTTTCTAATAGGAACAATATTTTTTTTCACGGCTCTCCAAGTCAAAACGAAATACGGCTGTCTTTCCGTAATACGCCTGGAATTTTTTATTAGCGCAAAATGACGCACGCAAAAGAGGTTTGGGATGAGGGGTCAAAAAAAAATCCCCAGTGGGCCAAATGGCCCACTGGGAATTTTTTTTTATGTTTTTTGCAAATAATTTTTTTTCTAAAAGTAGGCAGTTTATCAAGTGAAACTGAGTTTCGGTAAAAAATTTGACATTTGGAGGAAACTGGCGGTTAGCCGATCTTCTCTCAAGGCCATTCGTTTTCCTGGAAAGCCAAAATGTTTGAGATAAAACAGTGATATAGTGCAAACAGTTCTTCAAAAAAGGATCTCATCGAAAAATTTTTCGAAAACTTTTGTGAAAAGAGTAACTTTACAAATCGCCAAATGCATGAAACGCTAATGTAACAAAACACTTGAAACTCACAAAGAACAGACTAGTCCAATTGCAGCCAGAACTTCCAAAACAACGCAAAAAACATTGTTTTTTTTAATAGGAACAATATTTTTTTTCACGGCTCTCCACGTCAGAACGAAATACGGCTGTCTTTCCGTAATACGCCTGGAATTTTTTATTAGCGCAAAATGACGCACGCAAAAGAGGTTTGGGATGAGGGGTCAAAAAAAATCCCCAGTGGGCCAAATGGCCCACTGGGGATTTTTTTTTATGTTTTTTGCAAATAATTTTTTTTCTAAAAGTAGGCAATTTATCAAGTGAAACTGAGTTTCGGTGCAAAAATTTGACGTTTGGAGGAAACTGGCGGTTAGTCGATCTTCTCTCAAGGCCATTCGTTTTCCTGGAAAGCCAAAATGTTTGAGATAAAACAGTGATATAGTGCAAACAGTTCTTCAAAAAAGGATCTCATCGAAAAATTTTTCGAAAACTTTGTGAAAAGAGTAACTTTACAAATCGCCAAATGCATGAAACGCTAATGTAACAAAACACTTTAAACTCACAAATAACAGACTAGTCCAATTGCGGCCAGAACTTCCGAAAAACGCAAAAAACGTTGTTTTTTTAGTTGTTTTTTTATTAGGAACAATATTTTTTTTCACGGCTCTCCACGTCAAAACGAAATACGGCTGTCTTTCCGTAATACGCCTGGAATTTTTTATTAGCGCAAAATGACGCACACAAAAAAGGTTTGGGATGAGGGGTCAAAAAAAATCCCCAGTGGGCCAAATGGCCCACTGGGGATTTTTTTAATGTTTTTTGCAAATCATTTTTTTCTAAAAGTAGGCAATTTATCAAGTGAAACTGTGTGTTTCCCCTCCTCAGGGGTCAATCTGGGGTCAACTTTCCCGGTAAATTTCTTGAAAACGGCTGAAGAAAAACAAACGCCCTTAGTACCGTCTGTAGCACTGCTTGAGATACGCATCATATTAAAAAATGAGCCCAATCGGTACATTTTTCGAGGAGTTATAGCAAATATAAGGTACCGTACCAAATGACCCCAGAGCAGAGATACAGCACATTCAGAGCTAAAATTGACCTTCAGAACTTCATAAAATGGCCTGTAAAATATATATGGGAACAATCCCCATTACAAAACGAATCTAACGAACTAACTATCGAGTCTAAAACAGCGAATTTTGATGGTGTAACATGTACATACACGAAAAGTACCGGACACGAATTGGTGAAAATGGAGGTATGTGTCTTTCCGTAATACGCCTGGAATTTTTTATTAGCGCAAAATGACGCACGCAAAAGAGGTTTGGGATGAGGGGTCAAAAAAAATCCCCAGTGGGCCAAATGGCCCACTGGGGATTTTTTTTTATGTTTTTTGCAAATAATTTTTTTTCTAAAAGTAGGCAATTTATCAAGTGAAACTGAGTTTCGGTGCAAAAATTTGACATTTGGAGGAAACTGGCGGTTAGCCGATCTTCTCTCAAGGCCATTCGTTTTCCTGGAAAGCCAAAATGTTTGAGATAAAACAGTGATATAGTGCAAACAGTTCTTCAAAAAAGGATCTCATCGAAAAATTTTTCGAAAACTTTTGTGAAAAGAGTAACTTTACAAATCGCCAAATGCATGAAACGCTAATGTAACAAAACACTTGAAACTCACAAATAACAGACTAGTCCAATTGCAGCCAGAACTTCCAAAACAACGCAAAAAACATTGTTTTTTTTAATAGGAACAATATTTTTTTTCACGGCTCTCCACGTCAGAACGAAATACGGCTGTCTTTCCGTAATACGCCTGGAATTTTTTATTAGCGCAAAATGACGCACGCAAAAGAGGTTTGGGATGAGGGGTCAAAAAAAATCCCCAGTGGGCCAAATGGCCCACTGGGGATTTTTTTAATGTTTTTTGCAAATCATTTTTTTTCTAAAAGTAGGCAATTTATCAAGTGAAACTGAGTTTCGGTGCAAAAATTTGACATTTGGAGGAAACTGGCGGTTAGCCGATCTTCTCTCAAGGCCATTCGTTTTCCTGGAAAGCCAAAATGTTTGAGATAAAACAGTGATATAGTGCAAACAGTTCTTCAAAAAAGGATCTCATCGAAAAATTTTTCGAAAACTTTTGTGAAAAGAGTAACTTTACAAATCGCCAAATGCATGAAACACTAATGTAACAAAACACTTGAAACTCACAAATAAAAGACTAATCCAATTGCGGCCAGAACTTCCAAAAAACGCAAAAAACGTTGTTTTTTTAGTTGTTTTTATATTAGGATCAATATTTTTTTTCACGGCTCTCCACGTCAAAACGAAATACGGCTGTCTTTCCGTAATACGCCTGGAATTTTTTATTAGCGCAAAATGACGCACGCAAAAAAGGTTTGGGATGAGGGGTCAAAAAGAGTTTACTGGCTAATTTCTCTAAAACGGTCGAACCAAAATAAACGCCCTTAGTACTGTTTGTAGCACTGCTCAAGATACGCATCATATTAAAAAATGAGCACAATCGGTACATTCTTCAAGGAGTTATAGCAATTATAAGGTACCGTACCAAATGCCAAAAAAGCGAGGTGACCACTCTGCAGAGTCAAAATTCACCATGTCAACTACATAAAATACTATATAAACTATATATGGGGATACTCCTCGCTAACTGAGGATTCTAAAACACTAACATTTATTGGGTAAATCGCGTGTTTTGTAGTACCGAAATTTGGGTCACCCATAATAGCCCGAAAATTCGAACTATTTCAAATTTGAACATTTATAACTTTTTGATTAGGCCGATTTGGGAAACCAACCAAACACTGCAAGCAAGAGGGGTTCAGTGCTAACAAAATGCGACCACTCTCGTTTAATTTGGTCCAGTACTTTAGCAGATATTAACAAAATACTGTTCTGTACCCCATTTTTTGGCTAAAATCGAAGCCCAAGATCTCCGGAACCGACGTAAAACAACGTGAAAACGCGTGCCCGGCGTATTTGTGGGTGTAATTCTGGTCCACTTCCACGTTCTAGGTCACGGCAAACCTTCATGACAAGGTGGGAAAAAATTTCCCACCTCGCCATGAAGGTTATGATGTTTTGTGTGTTTGGACACAAAACAACATCCACAGAAATTTGATGAAATCGTGAAAAAAGAAAAATTGTTGAAATAACCTCATCCTTTCATACAAGTAGCTCCAGGGACATGAATGGAGACTAGAAAACACATACTGCACGCTGAAAAACCTGTTCTTTGCGCAAAACACCACTAAGCGATTAAAATTTGAGAAATGTTATGTTTTTCAGTATTCACTGTAAAATTAAACATTCACAAAATTTTTTAGGGAGAAACTAATAACCCCATTAAAGATACGCTTAAAGGGAAGAGAATGCAACCTAAATTACGTAATTTGATTAGTAATTGACAGAGAAATAAGAAGAAAGTACAAAAACTAATTGCCTATTTTATGCGACGAAATAAACTTCGTTCCTCAGCATTTGCAGACTCTACTTGATTATCCACCGTAAGTACTTCAAATAACCCGGGTATTATCTTTTTATAGGCTTGGAACAACGTAAATGATCAAAAAGATACAATTGAGAGAAATTTCTAACTGCCAAACCATTGCTTTCAAAAGAGTGTTTTACTTTTATCAGACAAAAAGTTTGATTAATTTTCATTTCAAGAGAAAAATGTTGTTGCTCTTAATTACCAATAGCTAAGAGAAAAATTTCAAGAAGCTAGTGAATGACATTTGATGAAACAAACATTAGCATTCGAAAGAGGCGCCAAAAAACTAAAGAGAGTCAAACAATTGAAAAGCATGTAAGAAAATTTATTAGAGACTTTAATTAACTTTTCTAGTTGTTAAAGTGCAGCACAGTCATAGCGCTGCGTTCTTTCCACAAGGGAAGTTGTAGAACGTTTATAAACGTTATGAGGACTATGCTGAAGTGGAAATTGAGAGTTTGAGTTCACTTGCAACACAAAAACTTTCCTTTGACTTATTAAGGATGAAAAAATGTTAGTTGAAAACTTTTCACTTTTATAATCTTAAAAATCAATGAAATGAAGTTTTATACTTTAAAATATGTGCACTGTTGATTTTTTGTCGATTGTGTAACCAATGAAGAGCAAAGGTCTAATGAAAAAGTAGCAAAAACTATCCTTGATCAGCTTTACCCTAACTTTTTTACAACTTCTAAAAATCAAAAAGTTTTCAATTTTATTCAATTTTCCAAACTTTTTGAGCCTTAGTTCTCACTTCAAACTTGTGTAGGGTTCAACGGAGGCCCAATTCTGCTGCAGAATGAGTTTAAAAGGGATTAGAACGTTGGGGGGCATTTGACCAATTAGGAGTTTTGCCAGGTATCTATTTCATCAGAGAAAAATAATGTTATCGCAACAAAAAACGAATGATTGACAAATTTGCCGCAACTTTTTGATTTTTCTCGCTCAACTAACTACTGACAATTTGTTTGTAGTACTTGCTATCTAATAACAATTTAAGATAAAGGGACTCTCAGAAAATGCTTTCTACAGAACAAAAAGTCGAATAAAATATTTAAAATCACAATCTGGAACACACTGGATGCTTTTGTTCGATCTTTGTACTACCTGTCACTTCACTCAGTTTTGTTATGAACAGAAAAAATTATTGAAACAATCATGAAAAAGTATCAAAAACTATCCAGGATCCATTTTACCCTAACTTTTTTACAACTTCTAAAAATCAAAAAGTTTTCGAATTTTTTCAATTTTCGTAAAATTTTGAGACTTAATTCTCACCTCAAACTTGTCTAAAACTCAAAAGAAGTCCTATTTGGTTACAGAAAGAGTTTCAAAGGGATTAGAACGTTGAGACTTTCCACCATTTAGGATTTTCGGCAGGTACCTATTTCATCAGAGAAAAATGATGTTATCGCAACACAAAACGTATGATTGAGTATTTCGCAGCAACTATTTGATTTGTCCTCTCAATTAATTACTGACAATTGTTTTTTGTAGTACTTGCTACCTAATGATAATTTAAAATTAAGGGACTCTCAGAAAATGCTTTCTGCAGAACAAAAATTCGAATAAAATATTTAATATCACAATCTGGAAGATTTTTTTATCAAGTTTGGCCGTGAATAACTTTTCTATTACAACGAATGAAGGAAGCAGCCAGCCGGGTAAAAAATAACAGCTCAGTATCATAAAAATGCGACTATGCTGAACACTTTTGAAACAGTACTTTAGAGATATTAACAAATTCCTCAAATAAACCCAATTTTTCATAATCTTCATGTTTGAACGGTATTTAGGAAAAGTCAATTAGAATGAGTTCTGCATTTCGATATGCTCTTGAAAAACAGTTCAGCTGGTTTTCAATTAGGTGCCCAAAATAATCTAAAAAAGTTTGCCAGAAATTAAAAATTCTCAAGATTGTTGCCAGATTCTCGCAAGATTTTGAATCTGGATTAAAAAAATTTCTCTTGATTATGAATTTGGTAACTTGTTTTTATTAGCGATATTGTGTCTCAAAAAAGTTTTCTAGAGTGTTTTTAAATTTATTTTACTTGTTTTCTTGCGTTGATATCTTGCAAGATTGCAGCAAGTATCTTGCAAGTTTTGAATCATCTCAAAATATTCTAGCAAGATCTGAATGCGTTCATCTTTAGGAAACGACTTCACTGATTTGAAAATAAACGCAAAACACGCCAAATAACCCATGAAAACATCATTAGCACAATCTGAAAGACCAAAACACGATGAGAAGCTTGCTCGAGAGAATGCCGAACATAATCTTAGAATTCGCCCTACGTGGACAGATACATCACGAGGAAGTCATTTCCTAGCTTCACAACTGCTGCCGACTGCTTCGATTTAAATAGAGGAAAGACATGTTTGTTATAGCTGTTTGTCAAAGTTATGCCTGTTATGTTTAACAATTGACCTGCACTGCCACATAAATTTGGGCGAATTTTTTTTCGTGTTTGGTGTTTGTTAAATTTCTGGTCGAATTTTTGCATTTTAATCATTAAACTTTTGAAAGTCTTGAAAATGAGAAGTGTCTTTCTTTTGTCGTAGTTTCACAACCTTTTTTAGCCCAATTTCTGATTCGGCCATCATCCCCATAACACTTACCCAAATTCCAAGGAGTAGTAGGAGTGGAGTAGGAAAATGGGCACCGGGCCAATTCCGAAATTGGTCAAAAAATCCATTTCTGAATTTGGGCAACCCTCTTCTGAATTTGGGAGGCGGAAGTTTTTCGTAAAATGGTCTTCTTAATTTGGGTAAAATGTTTTTCACGGCTATTCTGAAAATGGTCGAAGAAATTGCCCAAATTAAGAAAAGGCTACTACTACTACTACTACTACTACTACTACTACTACTACTACTACTACTACTACTACTACTACTACTACTACTACTACTACTACTACTACTACAACTACTACTACTACCACTACTACTACTACTACTACTACTACTACTACTACTACTACTACTACTACTACTACTACTACTACTACTACTACTACTACTACTACTACTACTACTACTACTACTACTACTACTGCTACTACTACTACTACTACTACTACTACTACTACTACTACTACTACTACTACTACTACTACTACTACTACTACTACTACTACTACTACTACTACTCCTACTACTGCAACTACTACTACAACTACTTTGAAAAAATGTTTTCTGAACATCCGAAGCGTTGTTCCATCAATGTTTCTTCCCTTGAAAAAATAGACAGTTTTATAGCCAGCAAGTACGACGTTTACAAAAATGTTTTCTCTTTTCCTAATGGGTCTTGCTCTGGCACCGATGTCTTGGCTCTTCAAGTTTTGAAAGATATTTTGTGTAAGTCTAATGGAAGCGCTGGGCTTGAGTTTTGGAAAAATCTAACAAATTTGGTGAATGTAATTGCAAACAACAAGTTCCCAGAAAACATCAGACTGTTTTCCTTTGGCGCTAAACTAATTGTGGTAGATAAAAAAGATGGTAGTCTACGGCCCCCTCGCGATATTAACACCTTGCGGAGAGTTGTTGAAAAACCTCGGATGAACAAAACGAACACATAGGAAACGCCAAAGTTGTATGTGGCACTCACAAAGGAGCAGAGATCGCGGCCCATAATTTTCAAAACATAATTGAAATGCCTTCTCCTAAAACGCATCTTTTGCCTAATTCAGATTTTAAAAATGCATTTAATTCCGTGAACCGTGAGACTATGTCAAAAATTGTGCATTTTATAAAACCCAGTGTAATTTCTTTCGCTTTTGCAGCCTACAGCAAGCCTAGTTTCCTGATTTACGGCGATAAAGTCATCTCCTCTGATAAGAGGACGCAGCAAGGGCACCCTGAAGCCCCTCTCATTTTTGCAGAGATAATTTATGTACCTGTCCATGATATGCGGCGAAAAGTTATGGAATAGAAGTTAGAAGATGGAACTTTAACGGATGATTCCAAAATTGTGTTGAAAGATCTTAAACGGGTTTTGAGCTTAGAAAAAGAACTTTATTTTATTTTAAATTTTTCTAAATGTGATCTCTGTTTTTTGGGAAATCCTACTGTGAGGGAGCATAACACAATTTTGCAACAATTTCAAAACGTGTGTCCAATATAAAATTGACAGAAAAAGACCAGCTTGCTGTTGCAGGTGCTCCGCTTGGAGATGCAGTTAAGCGCCACCATTTGTCTACTCAAATCAAAGAACCTGATAAAAAATCAAACGGTGTTGAGCATCTAGACACACTTCATAATCCTTATCTTCTGCAAAACTGTTTTAGCGTGCCCAAATTGTATTTTTTTGAGAACAAGTACTTGTTTTGCTGAAAAAAACTTGTTGAAACAGTATGATGATAAATGGAAAAAATCTCTTAGCAAAGTAAAAAATGTGCTCTCACTGATATTCTGTTCACTCAGTCAGTTCTTCCGTCCTAACAGAGTAGTTTAGGTGTTTCTTCTGTGCAACATCTTGCTGTTCCCTTTTTAAGCTCCAGCAGTAGGTGCCCATGAAGCGCTGGAACAGCAGTGTGCAGAGGAGTTCGAAGACAAAAAATTCAGTTTTAGCCTGAAAGAGTGGTATGCAGTAAATGGAACCTTGAAGCAACAGACAACGAAAATCAAAAGAATTGGTGTAAAATTTTCTATCAAAAGTTTTGTACAGATTTGTTGCCTAAGCTTAGGTGAGGACGGAGTGAAACGGTTGAACACCTATCCAGATAAACTTGCGTTACAATGGCTAAATAAAACACTTTGCAAAACCCTTAGTTTTAAGTTTTCAAATCAAGGATTAAGTTTTTCTGTGGGGCTTTGATTGGGTGCTAAAATTTGCGTGTGTCACTTATGTGTTTGTGGTGAGAAAATGCTTTCTAAACTTCTGAAGCGTAGTTTTAACCTTCTTCCTTCCCTTAAAAAGATAGACAATTCTATAGCCATCGTGTACGACATTAACGAAAGTATATCATCTTTTCCTAATGGGTCTGGCTTTGGTCCCAATGGTTTGTCTCCTCATGTTTTTCAAAGACCTTTTTTTCTTAAGTCTAATGGAAGCGCTGGGCTCGAGTGTCTGAAAAATCTAACCAAACTGGTGAATAAAATTGCAAATAACAAAGTCCCAGAAAACATTAGACCGTTTTTTTAGCAAAAAAAATTGTGTTAGTTAGAAAAAGATGGTCGTCTACGGCCCAATACGATAAGCACCGAATTGCGAAGAGTTGTTGCAAAGTGCTCTGAATCCAAAGTCTTAGATGAACAACAGGAATTTTTTTGGAAAAACCCAAGTTGTATGTGGCACTCACAAAGGAGCAGAGATCGCGGCCCATAATTTTCAAAACATAATTGAAATGCCTTCTCCTAAAACGCATCTTTTGCTTAATTCAGATTTTAAAAATGCATTTAATTCCGTGAACCGTGAGACTATGTCAAAAAATGAGCATGTTATACAATTCAGTGTAATTTCTTTTGCTTTTGCAGCCTACAGCAAGCCTAGTTTCCTGATTTACGGTGATAAAGCCATCTCCTCTGATAAGAGGACGCAGCAAGGGCACCCTGAAGCCCCTCTCTTTTTTGCAGAGATAATTTATGTACCTGTCCATGATATGCGGCGAAAAGTTATGGAATAGAAGTTAGAAGATGGAACTTTAACGGATGATTCCAAAATTGTGTTGGAAGATGATCTTAAACGGGTTTTTGGCTTAGGAAGAGAACTTTATTTTATTCTAAATTTTTCTAAATGTGATCTCTGTTTTTTGGGAAATCCTACTTTCATGCAGCTTTACACAATTTTGCAACAATTTCAAAATTTTGTCCGATATAAAATTGACGGCTAAAGACCGGCTTGCTGTTGCAGGTACTTCGATTGGCGATGCAGTTAAGCGCGACCGTTTGTCTACTTAAATCGAAGAACTTGATGAAATATCAAACAGTTCTGAGCATCTAGACTGAAAAAAACTTGTTTTGCTGAAAAAACTCTATTGAAACAGTATGATGATAGTTGGAAAAAATCTCTTCGCAAAGTAAAAAATGTGTTTTTCACTGATATTTTGTTCACTTAGTCAGTTCTTCCGTCGTAACAGAGTAGTTTAGGTGTTTTTTCTGTGCAACCACTTGCTGATCCCTTTTTAAGCTCCAGCAGTAGGTGCCCATGAAGCACTGGAACAGCAGTTTGCAGAGGATTTCGAAGACAAAGAGTTCAGTTTTGGCCTAGAAGAGTGTTATGCAGTAATTGGAACCTTTGAAGCACCAGACAACGAAAATCAAAGAATTATTCTAAGTTTATCTATCAAAAATTTCGTACCAATTTGTTGCCTAAGTTTAGGCGAGGACGGAGTGCAACGTTAAAACACCAATCCAGATAAACTTGCTTGACTATGGCTAAATGAAACACTCTGCAAAACCCGTAATCTTAAATTTGCAAATCAATGTTTAATATTTTCTGTGGGAAATAGCTTGGGTGCTAAAATTTGCGAGCGTCACTTATGTGTTTCTTGTGAGAAAACGCATTCTAAATTTCTGAAGCGTAGTTCTATCCTTGTTCCTTCCCTTAAAAATATAGACATTTTTATAGCCATCGTGTACGACATTTACAAAATTATATCATCTTTTCCTAGTGGGTCTGGTCTGGCTTTGGTCCCAATGGCTTGGCTCCTCATGTTTTTGAAAGACCTCTTTTTAAGCCTAATGGAAGTGCTAGGTTCGAGTTTCTAAAAAATCTAACAAATCTGGTGAATAAAATTGCAAATAACAAAGGCCCAGAAAACTTTAGACCGTTTTTTTTGAGCAAGAATAATCGCGTTAGTTAAAAAATATGGTCGTCTACGGCCCAATGCGATAGGCACCAGCTTGCGAAGAGTTGTTGCAAAGTGCGCTGTTTCCAAAGTCTCAGATGAACAACAGGA
Organism: Convolutriloba macropyga; assembly: GCF_964194025.1. Classification (NCBI taxonomy): domain Eukaryota; kingdom Metazoa; phylum Xenacoelomorpha; order Acoela; family Convolutidae; genus Convolutriloba; species Convolutriloba macropyga. Next base: position 45,439,513 of record NC_134477.1, read on the forward strand.
TTTTTTTTGGAAAAACCCAAGTTGGATTTGGCACTCGCAAAGGAGCAGAACGGCCCATTTTTTTCAAAACATAATTGGAATGCCTTCTCCTAAAACGCATTATTTGCTGAATTTTGATTTTAAAAATGCATTTAATTCCGTGAACCGTGAGACTATGTCAAAAAATGTGCATTTTATAAAACCCAGCGTAATTTCTTTCGCTTTTGCAGCCTACAGCAAGCCTAGTTTCCTGATTTACGGCGATATAGTTATCTCATCTGATAAGATGACGCAACAAGAGCATCCTGAGGCCCCTCTCATTTTTGCAGAGATAATTTGAGTACCTGTGAATGATATGCGGTCAAAAGTTAAGGAATAGAAGTTAGATGATGGAACTTTAACGGATGATTCCAAAATTGTGCTGGAAGATCTTAAACGGGTTTTGAGCTTTGAAAAAGAACTTGATTTGATTCTAATTTTTACTAAATGTGATCACTGTTTTTTGGGAAATCCTACTGTCAGGGAGAATAACACAATTTTGCAACAATTTCAAAACGTGTGTCCAATATAAAATTGACAGAAAAAGACCAGCTTGCTGTTGCAGGTGCTCCGCTTGGAGATGCAGTTAAGCGTTACCATTTGTCTACTCAAATCAAAGAACCTGACAAAAAATCAAACAGTGTTGAGCATCTAGACGCACTTCATGATCTTTACCTTCTGCCGAAATATTTTAGCATGCCCAAATTGTTTTGTTTTTTGAGAACAAGTACTTGTTTTGCTGAAAAAACCTATTGAAACAGTATGATGATAATTGGAAAAAATCTCTTAGCAAAGTAAAAAATGTGCTCTCACCGATATTCTGTTCACTCAGTCAGTTCTTCCGTCCTAACAGAGTAGTTTAGGTGTTTCTTCTGTGCAACCACTTGCTGTTCCCTTTTTTAAGCTCCAGCAGTAGGTGCCCATGAAGCACTGGAACAGCAGTGTGCAGAGGAGTTCGAAGACAAAAAGTTCAGTTTTGGACTGGAAGAGTGGTATGCAGTAAATGGAACCTTTGAAGCACCAGACAACGAAAATTAGAACAATTGGTCTGAGTTTATCTATCAAAAATTCCGTACCCATTTGTTGCCTAAGTTTAGGCGAGGACGGACTGCAACGGTTGAACACCTATCCAGATAAACTTGCGTTACAATGGCTAAATGAAACACTTTGCAAAACCCTTAGTTTTAAGTTTTCAAATCAATGATTAAGTTTTTCTGTAGGGCTTTGATTGGGTGCTAAAATTTGCGAGTGTCACTTATGTGTTTGTGGTGAGAAAATGCTTTCTAAACTTCTGAAGCGTAGTTTTAACCTTCTTCCTTCCCTTAAAAAGATAGACAATTCTATAGCCATCGTGTACGACATTAACGAAAGTATATCATCTTTTCCTAATGGGTCTGGCTTTGGTCCCAATGGTTTGTCTCCTCATGTTTATGAAAGACCTATTTTCTTAAGTCTAATGGAAGTGCGGGTCTCGAGTTTCTAAAAAATCTAATGAAACTGGTGAATAAAAATGCTTTCTAAACTTCTGAAGCGTAGTTCTATCCTTGTTCCTTCCCTTAAAAATTTAGACATTTTTATAGTCATCTTGTACGACAATTACAAAGGAGTTGTTGCAAAGTGCTCTAAATCCAAAGTCTCAGATGAACAACAGGAATTTTTTTGGAAAAACCCAAGTTGGATGTGGCACTCGCAAAGAAGCAGTACGGCCCTTAATTTTCAAAACCTAATTGAAATGCCTTCTCTAAAAACGCCTAATTTGCTTAATTTATATTTCAAAAATGCATTTCATTCCGTGAACCGTGAGACTATGTCAAAAAATCTGCATTTTATAAAGCCCAGTGTAATTTCTTTTGATTTTGCAGCCTACAGCAAGCCTAGTGTCCTGATTTACGGCGATATAGTCATCTCATCTAATAAGATGACGCAGCAAGGGCATCCTGAAGCCCCTCTCATTTTTGCAGAGATAATTTAAGTACCTGTGAATGATATGCGGTCAAAAGATAAGGAATAGAGGTTAGAAGATGGAACTTTAACGGATGATTCCAAAATTGTGTTGAAAGATCTTAAACGGGTTTTGAGCTTAGAAAAAGAACTTTATTTTATTTTAAATTTTTCTAAATGTGATCTCTGTTTTTTGGGAAATCCTACTGTGAGGGAGCATAACACAATTTTGCAACAATTTCAAAACGTGTGTCCAATATAAAATTGACAGAAAAAGACCAGCTTGCTGTTGCAGGTGCTCCGCTTGGAGATGCAGTTAAGCGCCACCATTTGTCTACTCAAATCAAAGAACCTGATAAAAAATCAAACGGTGTTGAGCATCTAGACACACTTGATGATCCTTATCTTCTGCAAAACTGTCTTAGCGTGCCCAAATTGTATTTTTTTTGAGAAAAGTACTAGTTTTGCTGAAAAAACCCTATCGAAACATTATGATGATAGTTGGAATGAATCTCATAGCAAAGTAAAAAAATGTGTTTTTCACTGATATTCTGCTCACTCAGTCAGTTGTTCCGTCCTAACAGAGTAAAAGCACTTTGCAAAACCCTTAATCTTAAATTTTCAAATCAATGGTTAATATTTCTGTAGGGCTTCGCTTGGTTGCTAAAATTTGCGAGCGTCACTTATGTGTTTGTTGTGAGAAAATGCTTTCTAAGTTTCTGAAGTGTAGTTCTATCCTTGTTCCTTCCCTTAAAAATATAGACATTTTTATAGCCATCGTGTACGACATTTGCAAAATTATATCATCTTTTCCTAGTGGGTCTGGTCTGGCTTTGGTCCCAATGGCTTGGCTCCTCATGTTTTTGAAAGACCTCATTTTAAGCCTAATGGAAGTGCTAGGCTCGAGTTTCTAAAAAATCTAACAAATCTGGTGAATAAAATTGCAAATAACAAAGTCCAAGAAAACATTAGACCGTTTTTTTCGAGCAAGAATAATCGCGTTAGTCAAAAAATATGGTCGTCTACGGCCCAATGCGATAGGCACCAGCTTGCGAAGAGTTGTTGCAAAGTGCGCTGATTCCAAAGTCTCAGATGAACAACAAGAATTTTTTTGGAAAAACCCAAGTTGGATTTGGCACTCGCAAAGGAGCAGAACGGCCCATTTTTTTCAAAACATAATTGGAATGCCTTCTCCTAAAACGCATTATTTGCTTAATTTTGATTTTAGAAATGCATTTAAATACTTGAACCGTGAGACTATGTCAAAAAATGTGCATTTTATAAAACCCAGTGTAGTTTCTTTTGCTTTTGCAGCCTACAGCAAGCCTGGTTTCTTGATTTACGGCGATATAGTCGTCTCATCTGAAGTGGGGACGCAGCAAGGGCATCCTGAAGCCCCTCTCATTTTTGCAGAGATAATTTGAGTACCTGTGAATGATATGCGGTCAAAAGTTAAGGAATAGAAGTTAGATGATGGAACTTTAACGGATGATTCCAAAATTGTGTTGGAAGATCTTGAACGGGTTTTGAGCTTAGAAAAAGAACTTGATTTGATTCTAATTTTTGCTAAATGTGATCTCTGTTTTTGTGGGAAATCCTACTGTCATGCAGCATAACACAACTTTGCAACAATTTCAAATCGTTTGTCCGATATAAAATTGACGGCTAAAGACCGGCTTGCTGTTGCAGGAGCTCCGCTTGGAGATGCAGTTAAGCGCCACCATTTGTCTACTCAAATCAAAGAACCTGATAAAAAATCAAACAGTGTTGAGCATCTAGACACACTTCATGATCCTTATCTTCTGCAAAACTGTCTTAGCGTGCCCAAATTGTATTTTTTTTGAGAAAAGTACTTGTTTTGCTGAAAAAACCCTATCGAAACATTATGATGATAGTTGGAATGAATCTCATAGCAAAGTAAAAAAATGTGTTTTTCACTGATATTCTGCTCACTCAGTCAGTTGTTCCGTCCTAACCGAGTAAAAGCACTTTGCAAAACCCTTAATCTTAAATTTTCAAATCAAAGGTTAATATTTCCTGTAGGGCTTCGCTTGGTCGCTAAAATTTGCGAGCGTCACTTAGGTGTTTGTTGTGAGAAAATGCTTTCTAAATTTCTGAAGTGTAGTTCTAACCTTGTTCCTTCCCTTAAAAATATAGACATTTTTATAGCCATCGTGTACGACATTTGCCAAATTATATCATCTTTTCCTAGTGTGTCTGGTCTGGCTTTGGTCCCAATGGCTTGGCTCCTCATGTTTTTGAAAGACCTCTTTTTAAGCCTAATGGAAGTGCTAGGCTCGAGTTTCTAAAAAATCTAACAAATCTGGTGAATAAAATTGCAAATAACAAAGTCCAAGAAAACATTAGACCGTTTTTTTTTGAGCAAGAATAATCGCGTTAGTTAAAAAAAATGGTTGTCTACGGCCCAATGCGATAGGCACCAGCTTGCGAAGAGTTGTTGCAAAGTGCGCTGATTCCAAAGTCTCAGATGAACAAGAGGAATTTTTTTGGAAAAACCCAAGTTGGATTTGGCACTCGCAAAGGAGCAGAACGGCCCATTTTTTCAAAACATAATTGGAATGCCTTCTCCTAAAACGCATTATTTGCTTAATTTTGATTTTAGAAATGCATTCAAATCCGTGAACCGTGAGACTATGTCAAAAAATGTGCATTTTATAAAACCCAGTGTAATTTCTTTTGCATTTGCAGCCTACAGCAAGCCTAGTGTCCTGATTTACGGCGATATAGTCTTCTCATCTGATAAGATGACGCAGCAAGGGAATCCTGAAGCCCCTCTCATTTTTGCAGAGATAATTTAAGTACCTGTGAATGATATGCGGTCAAAAGATAAGGAATAGAGGTTAGATGATGGAACTTTATCGGATGATTCCAAAATTGTGTTGGAAGATCTTAAACGGGTTTTGAGCTTGGAAAAAGAACTTGATTTGATTCCACTTTTTTCTAAATGTGATCTCTGTTTTTTTGGGAAATCCTACTGTCATGCAGCATAACACAACTTTGCAAAAATTTCAAAACGTTTGTCCGATATAAAATTGACGGCTAAAGACCGGCTTGCTGTTGCAGGAGCTCCGTTTGGAGATGCAGTTAAGCGCCACCATTTGTCTACTCAAATCAAAGAACCTGATAAAAAATCAAACAGTGTTGAGCATCTAGACACACTTCATGATCCTTATCTTCTGCAAAACTCTCGTAGCGTGCCCAAATTGTATTTTTTTAGAGAAAAGTACTTGTTTTGCTGAAAAAACCCTATCGAAACATTATGATTATATTTGGAATGAATCTCTTAGCAAAGTAAAAAATGTGTTTTTCACTGATATTCTGCTCACTCAGTCAGTTCTTCCGCCCTAACAGAGAAGTTTAGTTGTTTCTTCTGTGCAACCACTTGCTGTTCCCTTTTTTAAGCTCCAGCAGTAGGTGTCCATGAAGCACTGGAACAGCAGTTTGCAGAGAAGTTCGAAGACAAAAAGTTCAGTTTTGGACTGGAAGAAAGGTATGCAGTAAATGGAACCTTTGAAGCACCAGACAACGAATATTAGAACAATTGGTCTGAGTTTATCTATCAAAAACTCCGTACCGATTTGTTGCCTAATTTAGGCGAGGACGGAGTGAAACGGTTAAACACCTATCCAGATGAACTTGCGTTACAATGGCTAAATGAAACACTTTGCAAAACCCTTAGTTTTAAGTTTTCAAATCAATGATTAAGATTTTCTGTAGGGCTTTGATTGGGTGCTAAAATTTGCGAGTGTCACTTATGTGTTTGTGGTGAGAAAATGCTTTCTAAACTTCTGAAGCGTAGTTTTAACCTTCTTCCTTCCCTTAAAAATATAGACATTATTATAGCCATCGTGTACGACATTTTCGAAAGTATATCATATTTTCCTAATGGGTCTGGCTTTGGTCCCAATGGCTTGTCTCCTCATGTTTTTGAAAGACCTATTTTCTTAAGTCTAATGGAAGTGCTGGGCTCGAGTTTCTAAAAAATCTAATCAACCTGGTGAATAAAAAGGCTTTCTAAACTTCTGAAGCGTAGTTCTATCCTTGTTCCTTCCCTTAAAAATTTAGACATTTTTATAGCCATCGTGTACGACAATTACAAAGGAGTTGTTGCAAAGTGCTCTAAATCCAAAGTCTCAGATGAACAACAGGAATTTTTTGGAAAAACCCAAGTTGGATGTGGCACTCGCAAAGAAGCAGAACGGCCCTTAATTTTCAAAACATAATTGAAATGCCTTCTCCAAAAACGCTTTTTTTGCTTAATTTATATTTTAAAAAGACATTTCATTCCGTGAACCGTGAGACTATCAAAAAATGTGCATTTTACAAAACCCAGTTTAATTGCTTTTGCTTTTGCAGCCTACAGCAAACCTAGTGTCCTGATTTACGGCGATATAGTCATCTCATCTGATAAGATGACGCAGCAAGAGCATCCTGAGGCCCCTCTCATTTTTGCAGAGATAATTTGAGTACCTGTGAATGATATGCGGTCAAATGTTAAGGAATAGAAGTTAGATGATGGAACTTTAAGGGATGATTCCAAAATTGTGTTGGAAGATCTTAAACGGGTTTTCAGCTTAGGAAAAGAACTAGATTTGATTCTAATTTTTGCTAAATGTGATCTCTGTTTTTGAGGGAAATCCTACTGTCATGCAGCATAACACAACTTTGCAACAGTTTCAAAACGTTTGTCCGATATAAAATTGACGGCTAAAGACCGGCTTGCTGTTGCAGGAGCTCCGCTTGGAGATGCAGTTAAGCGCCATCATTTGTCTACTCAAATCAAAGAACCTGATAAAAAATCAAACAGTGTTGAGCATCTAGACACACTTCATGATCCTTATCTTCTGCAAAACTGTTTTAGCGTACCCAAATTGTATTTTTTTGAGAAAAGTACTTGTTTTGCTGAAAAAACCCTATCGAAACATTATGATGATAGTTGGAATGAATCTCTTAGCAAAGTAAAAAATATGTTTTTCACTGATATTCTGCTCACTCAGTCAGTTCTTCCGTCCTAACAGAGAAGTATAGGTGTTTCTTCTAAGCAACCACTTGCTGTTCCCTTTTTAAGCTCCAGCAGTAGGTGCCCATAAAGCACTGGAACAGCAGTTTGCAGAGAAGTTCGAAGACAGAAAATTCAGTTTTAGACTGGAAGAGTGGTATGCAGTAAATGGATCCTTTGAAGCACCAGACAACGAAAACTAGAACAATTGGTCTGAGTTTATCTATCAAATATTCCGTACCGATTTGTTGCCTAAGTTTAGGCGAGGACGGAGTGAAACGGTTAAACACCTATCCAGATGAACTTGCGTACAATGGCTAAATGAAACACTTTGCAAAACCCTTAGTTTTAAGTTTTCAAATCAATGATTAAGATTTTCTGTAGGGCTTTGATTGGGTGCTAAAATTTGCGAGTGTCACTTATAAGTTTGTGGTGAGAAAATGCTTTCTAAACTTCTGAAGCGTAGTTTTAACCTTATTCCTTCCCTTGAAAAGATAGACATTCTTATAGCCATCGTCAACGACATTAACGAAATTATATCGTCTTTTCCTAATGGGTCTGGCTTTGGTCCCAATGGCTTGTCTCCTCATGTTTTTGAAAGACCTATTTTCTTAAGTCTAATGGAAGTGCTGGGCTCGAGTTTCTAAAAAATCTAATCAAACTGGTGAAAAAAATGCTTTCTAAACTTCTGAAGCGTAGTTCTATCCTTGTTCCTTCCCTTAAAAATTTAGACATTTTTATAGCCATCGTGTACGACAATTACAAAGGAGTTGTTGCAAAGTGCTCTAAATCCAAAGTCTCAGATGAACAACAGAATTTTTTTGGAAAAACCCAAGTTGGATGTGGCACTCGCAAAGAAGCAGAACGGCCCTTAATTTTCAAAACCTAATTGAAATGCCTTCTCCAAAAACGCCTAATTTGCTTAATTTATATCTTAAAAATGCATTTCATTCCGTGAACCGTGAGACTATGTCAAAAAATGAGCATTTTATAAAACCCAGTGTAATTTCTTTTGCTTTTGCAGCCTACAGCAAGCCTAGTGTCCTAATTTACGGCGATATAGTCATCTCATCTGATAAGATGACGCAGCAAGAGCATCCTGAGGCCCCTCTCATTTTTGCAGAGATAATTTAAGTACCCGTGAGTGATATGCGGTCAAAAGTTAAGGAATAGAAGTTAGTTGATGGAACATTAACGGATGATTCCAAAATTGTGTCGGAAGATCTTGAACGGGTTTTGAGCTTAGAAAAAGAACTTGATTTGATTCCAAAATTTGCTAAATGTGATCTCTGTTTTTTTTGGGGAATCCTACTGTCATACAGCATAACACAACTTTGCAACAATTTCAAAACATTTGTCCGATAAAAAATTGACGGCTAAAGACCGGCTTGCTGTTGCAGGAGCTCCGCTTAGAGATGCAGTTAAGCGCGACCATTTCTCTACTTAGATCGATGCTTTGTACCGATTTGTTGCCTATGTTTAGGTGAGGACGGTGTGAAACAGTTAAACACCTATCCAGATAAACTTGCGCTACAATGGCTAAATGAAGCACTTTGCAAAACCCTTAATCTTAAATTTTCAAATCAATGGTTAATATTTCCTGTAGGGCTTCGCTTGGTTGCTAAAATTTGCGAGCGTCACTTAGGTGTTTGTGGTGAGAAAATGCTTTCTAGATTTCTGAAGCGTAGTTCTATCCTTGTTCCTTCCCTTAAAAATATAGACATTTTTATATCCATCGTGTACTACATTTACGAAAGTGTATCATCTTTTCCTAATGGGTCTGGCTTCGGTCTTAATGGCTTGGCTCCTCATGTTTTTGAAAGACCTTTTGTTAAGCCTAATGGAATTGCTGGGCTCGAGTTTCTAAAAAACCTATCAAATCTGGTGAATAAAATTGCAAATAACAAAGTCCCAGAAAACATTGGACTGTTTTTTTTCGAGCAAGAATAATCCCGTTAGTTAAAAAGTATGGTCGTCTACGGCCCAATGCGATAGGCACCAACTTGCGAAGGGTTGTTGCAAAGTGTGCTGATTCCAAATCTCAGATGAATAACAGAAATTTTTTTGGAAAAACCCAAGTTGGATGTGGCACTCGCAAAGGAGCAGAACGGCCCATATTTTTCAAAACATAATTGAAATGGCTTCTCCTAAAACGCATTATTTGCTTAATTTTGATCTCAAAAATGAATTTATTTCCGTGAACCGTGAGAATATGTCAAAAAATGGGCATTTTATATAACCCAGTGTAATTTCCTTTGCTTTTGCAGCCTACAGCAAGCCTAGTTTCTTGATTTACGGCGATATAGTCATCTCATCTGAAGAGGGGACGCAGCAAGGGCATCCTGAAGCCCCTCTCATTTTTGCAGAGATAGTTTAAGTACCTGTGAATGATATGCGGTCAAAAGATAAGGAATAGAGGTTAGATGATGGAACTTCATCGGATGATTCCAAAATTGAGTTGGAAGATCTTAAACGGGTTTTGAGCTTAGAAAAAGAACTTGATTTGATTCTAATTTTTGCTAAATGTGATCTCTGTTTTTTTGGGGAATCCTACTGTCATGCAGCATAACACAACTTTGCAACAATTCAAAACGTTTGTCCAATATAAAATTGACGGCTAAAGACCGGCTTGCTGTTGCAGGAGCTCCGCTTGGAGATGCAGTTAAGCGCCACCATTTGTCTACTCAAATCAAAGAACCTGATAAAAAATCAAACAATGTTGAGCATCTAGACACACTTCATGATCCTTATCTTCTGGAAAACTGTCTTAGCGTGCCCAAATTGTACTTTTTTTAGAAAAGTACTTGTTTTGCTGAAAAAACCCTTTGAAACATTATAATGATAGTTGGAATGAATCTCTTAGCAAAGTAAAAAATGTGTTTTTCACTGATATTCTGCTCACTCAGTCAGTTCTTCCTTCCTAACAGAGTAGTTTATGTGTTTCTTCTGTGCAACCACTTGCTGTTCCCTTTTTTAAGCTCCAGCAGTAGGTGCCCATGAAGCACTGGAACAGCAGTTTGCAGAGAAGTTCGAAGACAAAGAGTTCATTTTTGGACTGGAAGAGTGGTATGCAGTAAATGGAACCTTTGAAGCACCAGACAACAAAAATCAAAAGAAATGGTGTAAGTTTATCTATCAAAAGTTTTGTACCGATTTGTTGCCTAAGTTTAGGTGAGGACGGACTGAAACAGTTAAACACCTATCCAGATAAACTTGCGCTACAATGGCTAAACGAAGCACTTTGCAAAACCCTTAATCTTAAATTTTCAAATCAATGGTTAATATTTTCTGTAGGGCTTCGCTTGGTTGCTAAAATTTGCGAGCGTCACTTAGGTGTTTGTGGTGAGAAAATGTTTCTAGATTTCTGAAGCGTAGTTCTATCCTTGTTCCTTCCCTTAAAATTATAGACATTTTTATATTCATCGTGTACGACATTTACGAAAGTGTATCATCTTTTCCTAATGGGTCTGGCTTCGGTCCCAATGGCTTGGATCCTCATGTTTTTGAAAGACCTTTTTTTAAGCCTAATGGAAGTGCTGGGCTCGAGTTTCTAAAAAATCTAACAAATCTGGTGAATAAAGTTGCAAATAACAAAGTCCCAGAAAACATTAGACCGTTTTTTTCGAGCAAAAATAATCGCGTTGGTTAAAAAATTTTGTCGTCTACGGCCCAATGCGATAGGCACCAACTTGCGAAGAGTTGTTGCAAAGTGCACTGATTCCAAAATCTCAGATGAACAACAGGAATTTTTTGGAAAAACCCAAGTTGGATGTGGCACTCGCAAAGGAGCAGAACAGCCCATATTTTTCAAAACATAATTGAAATGCCTTCTCCTCAAACGCATTATTTGCTTAATTTTGATTTTAAAAATGCATTTAATTCCGTGAACCGTGAGACTATGTCAAAAAATGTGCATTTTTTAAAACCCAGTGTAGTTTCTTTTGCTTTTGCAGCCTACAGCAAGCCTGGTTTCTTGATTTACGGCAATATAGTCGTCTCATCTGAAGAGGGGACGCAGCAAGGGCATCCTGAAGCCCCTCTCATTTTTGCAGAGATAATTTAAGTACCTGTGAATGATATGCGGTCAAAAGATAAGGAATAGAGGTTAGATGATGGAATTTTATCGAATGATTCCAAAATTGTGTTGGAAGATCCTAAACGGGTTTTGAGCTTAGAAAAAGAACTTGATTTGATTCCAAATTTTGCTAAATGTGATCTCTGTTTTTTTGGGAAATCCTACTGTCATGCAGCATAACACAACTTTGCAACAATTTCAAAACGTTTGTCCGATATAAAATTGACGGCTAAAGACCGGCTTGCTGTTGCAGGAGCTCCGCTTGGAGATGCAGTTAAGCGCCACCATTTGTCTACTCAAATCAAAGAACCTGATAAAAAATCAAACAGTGTTGAGCATCTAGACACACTTCATGATCCTTATCTTCTGCAAAACTGTTTTAGCGTACCCAAATTGTATTTTTTTGAGCAAAGTACTTGTTTTGCTGAAAAAACCCTATTGAAACATTATGATGATAGTTGGAATGAATCTCTTAGCAAAGTAAAAAATATGTTTTTCACTGATATTCTGCTCACTCAGTCAGTTCTTCCGTCCTAACAGAGAAGTATAGGTGTTTCTTCTAAGCAACCACTTCTTAGCAACCACAGTTAAGCGCGACCATTTCTCTACTTAGATCGATGTTTTGTACCGATTTGTTGCCTAAGTTTAGGTGAGGACGGTGTGAAACAGTTAAACACCTATCCAGATAAACTTGCGCTACAATGGCTAAATGAAGCACTTTGCAAAACCCTTAATATTAAATTTTCAAATCAAAGGTTAATATTTCCTGTAGGGCTTCGCTTTGTTGCTAAAATTTGCGAGCGTCACTTAGGTGTTTGTGGTGAGAAAATGCTTTCTATATTTCTGAAGCGTAGTTCTATCCTTGTTCCTTCCCTTAAAAATATAGACATTTTTATATCCATCGTGTACTACATTTACGAAAGTGTATCATCTTTTCCTAATGGGTCTGGCTTCGGTTCCAATGGCTTGGATCCTCATGTTTTTGAAAGACCTTTTTTTAAGCCTAATGGAAGTGCTGAGCTCGAGTTTATAAAAAATCTAACAAATCTGGTGAATAAAATTGCAAATAACAAAGTCCCAGAAAACATTAGACCGTTTTTTCGAGCAAGAATAATCGCGTTAGTTAAAAAATAATGTCGTCAACGGGCCAATGCGATAGGCACCAACTTAAGAAGAGTTGTTGCAAAGTGCGCTGATTCCAAAGTCTCAGATGAACAACAGGATTTTTTTGGAAAAACCCAAGTTGGATGTGGCACTCGCAAAGGATCAGAACGGCCCATATTTTTCAAAACATAATTGAAAAGACTTCACCTAAAGTGCATTATTTGCTTAGTTTTGATTTTAAAAATGCATTTAATTCCGTGAACCGTGAGAATATGTCAAAAAATAAGCATTTTATAAAACCCAGTGTAATTTTTTTTGCTTTTGCAGCCTACAGCAAGCCTAGTTTCTTGATTTACGGCGATATAGTCATCTCATCTGAAGAGGCGACGCAGCAACTGCATCCTGAAGCACCTCTCATTTTTGCAGAGGTAATTTAAGTAACTGTGAATGATATGCGGTCAAAAGATAAGGAATAGAGGTTAGATGATGGAACTTTAACGGATGATTCCAAAATTGTGTTGAAAAAGATCTTAAACGGGTTTTGAGCTTAGAAAAAGAACTTGATTTGATTCTAATTTTTGCTAAATGTGATCTCTGTTTTTGTTGGAAATACTACTGTCATGCAGCTTTACACAATTTTGCAACAATTTCAAAATTTTTGTCCGATATAAAATTGACGCCTAAAGACCGGCTTGCTGTTGCAGGTGCTTCGATTGGCGATGCAGTTAAGCGCGACCGCTTGTCTACTTAAATCGAAGAACTTGATGAAATATCAAAGAGTGTTGAGCATCTAGACACACTTCATGACTTTTATGTTCTGCAAAACTGTTTTAGAATGCTCAAATGGTTGTGTATTTTCGGAAAAGTACTTGTTTTGCTGAAAAAACTCTATTGAAACAGTATGATGATAGTTGGAAAAAATCTCTTCGCAGAGTAAAAAATGTGTTTTTCACTGATATTTTGTTCACTTAGTCAGTTCTTCCGTCCTAACAGAGAATTTTAGATGTTTCTTCTGAGCACCCACTTGCTGTTCCCTTTTTTAAGCTCCAGCAGTAGGTGCCCATGAAGTACTGGAACAGCAGTTTGCAGAGAAGTTCGAAGACAAAGAGTTCAGTTTTGGCCTGGAAGAATGGTATGCAGTAAATGGAACCTTTGAAGCACCAGACAACGAAAATCAAAAGAATTGGCGTAAGTTTATCTATCAAAAGTTTTGTCCCGATTTGTTGCCTAAGTTTAGGTGAGGACGGAGTGAAACAGTTAAACACCTATCCAGATAAACTTGCGCTACAATGGCTAAATGAAGCACTTTGCAAAACCCTTAATCTTAAAATTTCAAATCAATGGTTAATATTTTCTGTAGGGCTTCCCTTGGGTGCTAAAATTTGCGAGCGTCACTTAAGTGTTGGTGGTGAGAAAATGCTTTCTAAATTTCTGAAGCGTAGTTCTATCCTTGTTCCTTCCATTAAAAATATAGACATTTTTATAGCCATCGTGTACGACATTTACGAAATTAAATCATCTTTTCCTAATGGGTCTGGCTTCGGTCCCAATGGCTTGGCTCCTCATGTTTTTGAAAGACCTTTTTTTAAGCCTAATAGAAGTGCTGGGCTCGAGTTTCTAAAAAAACTAACAAACTGATGAGTAAAATTGCAAATAACAAAGTCCCAGAAAACATTAGACCCTTTTTTTCGAGCAAGAATAATCGCGTTAGTTAAAAAATGTGGTCGTCTACGGCCCAATGCGATAGGCACCAACTTGCGAAGAGTTGTTGCAAAGTGCGCTGATTCCAAAGTCTCAGATGAACAACAGGAATTTTTGGAAAAAACCAAGTTGGATGTGGCACTCGCAAAGGAGCAGAACAGCCCATATTTTTCAAATAATAATTGAAATGCCTTCTCCTCAAACGCATTATTTGCTTAATATTTATTTTAAAAATGCATTTAATTCCGTGAACCGTGAGACTATGTCAAAAAATGTGCATTTTATAAAACCCAGTGTAATTTCTTTTGCTTTTGCAGCCTACAGCAAGCCTGGTTTCTTGATTTACGGCGATATAGTTGTCTCATCTGAAGAGGGGACGCAGCAAGGGCATCCTGAAGCCTCTCTCATTTTTGCAGAGATAATTTAAGTACCTGTGAATGATATGCGGTCAAAAGATAAGGAATAGAGGTTAGTTGATGGAACTTTATCGGATGATTCCAAAATTGTGTTGGAAGATCTTAAACGGGTTTTGAGCTTAGAAAAAGAACTTGATTTGATTCTAATTTTTGCTAAATGTGATCTCTGTTTTTGTGGGAAATCCTACTGTCATGCAGCTTTACAGAATTTTGCAACAATTTCAAAACGTTTGTCCGATATCAAATTGACGGCTAAAAACCGGCTTGCTGTTGCAGGTGCTCCGCTTGGAGATGCAGTTAAGCGCGACCATTTGTCTACTTAAATCGAAGAACTTGATAAAATATCAAACATTAATGAGCATCTAGACACACTTCATGAACTTTATCTTCTGCAAAACTGTTTTAGCATGCCCAAATTTTTGTGTTTTTTGAGAAAAGTACTTGTTTTGCTGAAAAAACTCTATTGAAACAGTATAATTATATGGAAAGAATCTCTTAGCAAAGTAAAAAAAATGTGTTTTTCACTGATATCCTGTTCACTCAGTCAGTTCTTCCGTCCTAACAGAGTAGATTAGGTGCTTATTTTGTGCAACCAATTGCTGTTCCTTTTTCTTAGCTCCAGCAGTAGGTGCCCATGAAGCACTGGAACATCAGTTTGCAGAGGAGTTCGAAGACAAAGAGTTCAGTTTTGGCCTAGAAGAGTGGTATGCAGTAAATGGAATCTTTGAAGCACCAGACAACGAAAATTAGAAGAACAATTGGTCTAAGTTTATCTATCAAAAATTTCGTACCGATTTGTTGCCTAAGTTTAGGCGAGGACGGAGTGCAACGTTAAAACACCAATCCAGATAAACTTGCTTGACTATGGCTAATTGAAACACTTTGCAGAGCCCTTAGTCTTAAGTTTTCAAATCAATGGTTAAGATTTTCTGAAAGGCTTTGCTTGAGTGCTAAAATTTGCGAGCGTCACTTATTTGTTTTTGTGGCGAGAAAAAGCTTTCTAAACTTCTGAAGCGTTGTTCTGTCTTTGTTCCTTCCCTTAAAAATATAGACATTTTTATAGCCATCGTGTACGACATTTACAAAAGTGTATCATCTTTTCCTAATGGGTCTGGCTTCGGTCCCAATGGCTTGGATCCTCATGTTTTTGAAAGACCTTTTTTTAAGCCTAATGGAAGTGCTGGGCTCGAGTTTTTAAAAAATCTAACAAATCTGGTGATTAAAATTGCAAATAACTAAGTCCCAGAAAACATTAGACCGTTTTTTTCGAGCAAGAATAATCGCGTTAGTTAAAAAAGATGGTCGTCTACGGCCCAATGCGAAGGTCGCCAACTTGGGAATAGTTGTTGCAAAGTGCGCTGAATCCAAAGTTTCAGATGAACAACAGGAATTTTTTTGGAAAAACCCAAGTTGGATGTGGCAATCGCAAAGGAGCAGAACGGCCAATTTTTTTCGAAACATACTTGAAAAGCCCTCTCCTAAACCGCGTGACTTGGTAAAGTTGAATTTTAAAAATGCATTCAAATCCGGGAAACGTGAGACTATGTCAAAAAATGTGCATGTTATAAAACTCGATGTGTTTTCTTTTGATTTTTCAGCCTTCAGCAAGCCTAGTTACCTGATTTACGGCGATACAATCATCTCATCTGAAGAGGGACACAGCAGGGGCATCTTGAAGCCCCTCCCGTTTTTGCAAAGATAATTCACGCACTTGTGAATGATGTGCATTACAAAATTAGAGAAGAGTGCTTAGATGATGGAATTTTAACCGATGATTACAAAAGTTGGAAGTTCTTAAGCAGGTTATGAGTTCAGCAAAAGATCTTGGTTCGAGTCTAAAGGTTGCTAAATGTGAGCACTTTTTTCTGGGAAATCCTACTGTGTGCATCATAACACACTTCTGTAACAATTTCAAAACGTGTGTCCGGTCATAAAAGTGACGGCTAAAGACCAGCTTGTTATTGCAGATGCGCCGCTTAGAGATGCAGTAAGGCGCGACCATTTGTCTACTAAAAGCGAAATACTTGATAAAAAATCGAACAGTGTTGAGCATCTAGACGCACTCTACTCTATGGTTTTATCTCCTTTGAAACTGTTTTAGCCTGCGCAAATTGTTGTGTTTTTTTGAGAACAAGTACCTGTTTTGCTGAAAAAGACCTACTGAAACGGTATGATGGTATATTGAAAAATGCTCTTAGCAATGCAGAAATTGTGTTTTTTACTGATACTCTGTTCACTCAGTCAGTTCTTCCGTCCAGACAGAGCGGTTTAAGTGTTTCTTCAGCGCAACTACTTGCTCTTCCCGCTTTTCAAACTTCAGCAGTCGCTGCCATTGAAGCACTGGAACATCAATTTGAAGACGAGATTGAAGACAAAGAGTTTATTTGTGACCTCGAAGAGTGGTAACAGGAACCCTCCCTTGAAGCACAAGAAAACAAACATCAAAAATATTGATCTAAGGATTTGTATAAAAAAGTTCTTGCCAATTTGTTGCTTAAATTAGGCTGGGACGGCGTTAAACAGTTAAGCGCTTTTCCAGAAAAATTTGAGTCAGAATGACTAAATGAAATACCATGCAAAAATCCTAATTTTAAGTTGTCGAGTCAACAGTTGAAAATTTCTGCAGGACCTCGCTGGTATGCTAAAATTTGCGCGCTTCAATTTTTTGTTAAAAAAGTGGAAGCCTCGGTATTTCGTGAGCTTTCTTTTGTAAGGAGTGCAGGGAGATTCTCACGTCACAATAATTTGCACTACCTGTATGAACCAACTCAAGCCTTTGTTCGTGTTCCCTCCCTCATCTCTACAGAACCGATAACAAAAGACTTGATGTTATGACTCTTTTACCCGGGAAACAAAGCAGGCAAATTTTGTCGGATGTAACTGTGGTGGGTTCTTTGGCTGCCAGTTGTTTGTCTGATGGCTGCGTATCGCTGCAGCGAAAGCCGAGGAGAGACAAAACGACAAGTATAAAGGTCTTGTTGCCAAAATTTAATTGTTTCAGCTTTTGGCGTTTAAAATGCAAGGGTCTGCTGGACCGTCCACTGATGAGTTTGTCAAAGACCTATGTAAACCCCTCTGTATTTTGAATAATGAACCTATAGGTGGCAGCATTTTGAAACCGAGAATCTCCCTTGCAATGCAAATAGCTAAAGTGTCTAGTGTATTGCGTACTGTTAACAACAAAAGCACATTTGACGAGAATGTTTGGTTGTAATAATTTTCTGAAAATGTGTTTTTCAGCTGATGTTCGTAGCGCAGTTTCTGTGGCTGTTCTCATTCGGTCATTGTAATCGTTGCATTATTTTACTTTTGTTGAATTCCTTCTTTTGAATTGTTGAGCATGCCCGGAATTTTAGAATGTCAGGTCCTTTTGACAGACTGGAGTGTCTGGCGCTCCTAATGATACATTCTAGACAGTCTAAATTAATAAGATTTGGAAGTTCTTTTGCTGTTTTTCATTCCTTTTACTATTTCATTCCATCTCTTTGAGTTGCACTCTCTTTCTTAAAATTTCACAGTCAATTGGAATTCAATTTCATTGACATGTTAACTTCAAAAAAACCACATGCGTGCATTTAGACAAATATTTGAGTGTTAGCCCCTGCTCCTGTTTTCATCCCTCGCTTTAAGTGCCGGCTCTCACTGCGCAATGTAAAAAGCTTTCAGTGTCATTAGTTTTTGGGAATCGTTGCACGGATCAAAAACCTGGCACTCAAAAGCTCGCAAAGAGCCACAACATTCGCTCACATTTTGTCCAACGGTGGAGTCTGCTTTTTGATGCTCCGAAAACCTTGTGGCGAGATGTCTGCAGGTTTGCCCGGCATAGGTGGAATTACGTCCGCTGCAAATTATCCGGTAAACCACATGAGACTTCAGACGCTTCAAAAACCCCGATTTTAATGTTCAAAAGTCTGTCTTGATTTTAAGATTTTTGACGATCACATTTACTTTTGCTGAATAATTTACTTTTTCCTCTAGCCTTAGGCAAAGGTTCCCTCTGTATTGCAGAAATGACGATAGTTTTACATTGCTTATTTAATTACTCATTTGAGGTGTTTTGAATAACAGTCTGGTTCATTTTCTTTGGTTGTATTGAAATTTTTTGTAACGTTTCATTTACAACTTTTGAAGACAAACACTCCGGATATTCATTTTAGGCAATTTTTTGTGCACCTTTAAATCTTCATCAAAGTTGTTCCAATTACTCGTGCAGCGTAGTAGCCTATGGATTCTCCCTTCATTAACGTTGATCTTGTGTTTAAGGGGCGCACAACTTCCGAGATTAAGGATAGTACCATTGTCTGTTTGTTTTTGGTACCTTCACAATTTATCATTCTTTGTTCATTAACGTGTACTGCAATTTCCAAAATCATTAAATCGCGCTGATCAAGCTTCAAAAGAGAAATCGAAATTGGGATGCAGAGCGTTGACCTCTTGAAGCAATTTATTATAGTCGTCTTTTACGGTACAACAAAATTCAGTTACATATCTTTCAAAAAGTTTTCCTTTTCTGCCAGAGCCATCTACTGGCATATTTTTACAATTCAGAAATATCCGAATAATATTCCTTTATTTTTTGTATTACTCTTTGTCTATATTTTGGCATTTTATATGGTACCAGTTCTCGCAATTTTCACACTCCACAGCCTTTTTGTTCCGAGCAATTTGTTATGGCAATCTGGACATTTTTTGGGATCCTTAATTCTCACACTTGTTGTTTGATTTTCGTCACTCAAGTTTTTTTTCAAAGATTGTATTCAAATGGTAGCTAAGATAACTGCAAGGGATGCCTCAATTGCCAGGCCGTCTTTCGGACAGTACCAGTTAACTTTATTTTTGAAAACAACATTGGGACTGCCAGTTTCAGTAAGAGCTTGAGTGCCGATTGTTCGATGTCCGATGCGTTGTCCATTGAGTATGAAGATCGCAGAGCTAATTCAATGGCCTCAGAAACTGGTACTTTTTATACAGATTTTTTACATCCGAAGAATTTAGTTGCTTGTTGTCCTCAATGTCAATATTTTCACGTTTTTCTTTCGCTTGCAAAATGGAGCATTTGAAGTTTCCATCAGTCACTCGTATGTACTGCCTGTTATTGACAGAACAGGGCGCAAGTATTTGTCCTTCTCGTGCCCAAAAGCGCGACAAAAACATTTGGCTGATTGTCCAACATTTGAACTCAACTTATACTAAGTTTTCTCGCATATCAATAACGTTAGATCAAGTCCGACACGTGTGATAAGGTCACTGGACTAAGTTTGATGCCACCAAGGCAACCTGACAGCCCAAGAAAGGAGAATGATTGACCCTTGTGAAAAAACAGAGGAAGGCGAGCTTCCGTGATATGCAAAATTTTATCACAACCATGCCACAGATACACTCTTAGGCGTAAAAAATAGTAAATTAAGACAAATTTCCAAAATGTGCGTGAGACAACAATGGATAGAGAGTTTTGAAAAATTCATGATTTTTTGAAAGATCAAAAAGTTACTAGCTGTAATATTTGTAATATTTGATAAAGGGTGTGCTTTTTGTGTTATGAAATGGACCACATTCCCGGATATAGTAAAGGAAATCTCTAGTGCCGGTCAGTTTGAGGCTCGTAATGGAGAACATGCCTAAGATGACAAAATAACAATTCACTCTTGAGAAACCAAACGGTAGTGGAGACCTAAATTTCCTACATCTGAGCACCAAGTGGTGTACAGGAGCCGACAAACTACTTGACCCGAAATAGGAACAAGTTTAAAGCGCATGTATTCTGCCAGCGCACTGGAACCCGTGATTTTTTCAAAGAGCTGTTGAGCACTGGGATACTGTTTCTGAGGTTGACAAAGATCCTGATATTGAAACGGAAAATACAGCTGGGAAACTGCAGTATGCTTCAACAGGAACTGGCACGTGAAATGAAGCCACTGGACATCGTTCTGTGCCACCAAGGCATCCTTAAAGTTTTCCTGAAGACAAAGTTAAAAGATCTTCCGGAACAACAGAAGAAGACGAAAACAAATGTAAGAAGAGAAGGAGGGGCACAGAAAGAGAAAGTAGCTCCTGAAACATAAGGTTTCATTGCACCCTGTCCGTGAGCGAGCTTCCGTAATGTGCAAAATTCTATCACAACCATGGCTCAGATACTTTCACAGGCATAGAAACTGCGGAACACAATAACTAAATTATGTAAAATCTCTACGAATGTACGAAAAAATACCTGAAACAACACTGGATAGAGGAGTTGGAAAAATTCATGGTTTTATAAAAAAAAACAAAAAATATCTACTAGCCGAACCATATAAAAAGGGAACAGTTTTGTGTTGTGAAAGAGACAACATACACGGATAAAATAAAATGACAATTTTAGTGCCCGTTCAGATTGAAGCTCGTATTGGAGAACGTGGCACTCTAACCTTAAAAACTGAGGAACTGATAAATAGCAATCTGCATTAAATGATAAAACAGGAAAATATAAGTGGAATATTTTATTAGATAACAATTTAACAGGCTTTATGGACTTGCTAAAACAAATAAAAACTCTACGCCGATTCGGTCTGTTCTGTCAAAACCCGGTAGCAGTTATGAGAACTTCAATAAGTTTCTGTCTCCATTTTTTCCAGATGTTACCAGGTGCAAGTTTTGAGACTAACTTGAAAAGTGTCAGAGCCGAATTTGAAGCGACGAGTTTGAAGGAAGATGATTAAGTAGTATCTCCTTGACGTTAAAAGCTTGTACAAGAATATACCGGTTGAGTAGGCAATTGAAATTGCACTTAAACAACTTTAGTGCAGTAATGAGGTTCCTGAGAATCCAAGGTCAGCTTTGAGGAGCCTAGTGCAACTTGCTCCAACGAATGTTCATTTTAAATGTTATGAAGTTTGGTACTCTCAATTGTACGGTTTAGCCACGGGTGCTTCATTGGCGGTAGTTTTGCCAACTTTGTGAAGGAAATATTTTGAAGACTTCTTACAGAAACCAAATGGGGGAAGGGAGAAGAAACACCTGACAATGCATAAGACCACTGCAATCGAGTATAAAAACATACAGGAAATTGTAAGCATCTGTTCCTGTATAAAGAAAAAGGTTTAACCGAGAACACACAAGAATTCAAATCATTTAGGAAGCATAAAGATGACATAGTCAAGGCAAACCCGATAGATTACCTTGAGTATGCACATTCTCCTCAAAAAAACCTCAATCTCACACTTGAGACACCCAACCGTAATAGAGACTTGATGCTTCTAGATGTGAACATAAACGTAAACGATGACAGAAAATTTGGCGGTCATTGGTATCGAAAACTAACTGATACCTAAATAATCCTAAATTTCCGTAGCTCTCCACCGTTACAATATAAGAACAAAGTGATTCAAGGAGCGGTTCATAGGATTTTCCGTGCAGCAAGCGACAATACTTTGACGTAGCTCTTAAGAAAAATGAGGAGATATGAAACAGTTTTGAACTGAGTGGTCTTCCAGAGTTCCCTTTAATGAGACGTTGGATAAAACAGTCACATGAAAAAAGGTTACAGAAAAACCCACCAAAATTGAACAACTCAAAACAATTAAAGGTCTTAACAAAAATGAGCTTAAACTGATGATTTTGCTCACTGCAGTGGAAACATAACTCAAATTTTAGCTAGTAGACTGAAAAATTTCGGTGATTTTCAAATCATTTTAAAAACGAGAAAATTAAGAGCTTTCTTGCGCACCCTGTAATCATCTTTTGATAAAAATCAGAAATCGCATAAGGTATATAAAGTAACATGTAACGGATATAGTCCCATATTTTTTGTTCAATCGAGCTGACATGTTACAAACAGTATTTTGGAGCATCAAAAGGAAAAGCCCCCTCTGGGTCAACCCCTCGTTTAATGTTGTGGTACAGCGCTTATTATGGAATTAGATTCCAGATGCCTGTCGCATTTTGAAAAACAGGTGACAAAAGAAACGATGTTCATCAAAAAGCTAAAACTGAAACTAAATACGCGCGACAAGTACGGGGGCGGTAACTGATATTGAAGTAATAGTTCGAACACAAAAAAATTGAAATTCAAAAGAATTCTGATACATGTTAACTCGAAATTTTGTCGACCCCAACAAGCAAAGGATAACAACAGATAGAAACGAAAGTCAATATCATTTTCAGGAATAGAAAAAAATATAACCGGGAACTTCGAAAACTCCGGATTAAAGATTGAAAATAATAGTATTGTACTGAATGTGAGTAAACTGTTGTACATATGATTTTAACTGTAAAGAATTTCAAAAGTTTGTTGTTTTTTTTTTTCATTTCTAAGAATTCAATAGATAAAACCATAAACAAGTTTCTATACTTTGTAAATAATTTTTTTCGATTGTTAAACTTGACAATGAAGGCAATGAAAAACATTCGTTTTTTTAAATTGAACTTATTTTTAATGAACAAATCCTTCTTTCCAGCGAAAACCTAAACGAAGATGGAAAACTTAGCTCTCATAGGCATTAAAGATTGGCTGATACCGGCAAAATCCTAAATTTTTGTAGTTGTGCACCGTTACAACATAAAATAATAGTGATTCAAGGAAAATTACATAGGACTTTCAGTGCAACCAGTGACTTTCAATCCTTTGGTGTAGCTCTGGACTGAAAATTGAGATCTGGACTGAAAATCTGTATCTAAATGAGTGGTGTTCCAGTATTATTAAGAAGACGCTGGAAAAATTAGTCACGAAGGAAAAAGTTACAGCAAAACCATGAACAAATATCTCAAAAAAAAAGTCCCAACAAAAATAAGTTTATATCGATGTTTTCTCTCAGTACTGAATAATCTTAACTTCAAATTTTGCAAGTTGACTGGAAAAATTGTGCGATATTATTTTTACAACGAGAAATCATTTTTACAACAAGAAAAATAAAAACTGTCTTGCCCACCCCGAATTCACTTTAAAAAATCTGATATCTTATGTGGTATATAAAGTGATATGTAATGAATTCAGTTTCATCTATGTTGGCCAAACCAGCCAACATGTTACCACTAGACTTTCGGAGCTTCAAATGAAAGACTCTCCAGAGGGGCAACACCTCGTTGAGTGTTTTTGTTCAGCGCATAATGTTGAATGAGAGATTCTAGATAAATGTCTCGGGGTGTAAAAACTAATGACAATAGAGGTGGTCTTAATCAAAAAGCTGAAACCTGTTGGAGTTCAAAAATTATTTTTGTACGTTAACTCAAAATTTTGTCAACCCCATCATGTAAAGGATAAAAATTGAAAGGAATGAAAGTAAAAAACTCAGGAATAGAAAACAATATACCAGGAATAATTTCAGGAATAGAAAACAATATACCAGGGATATTCTAAAAATCCGGGATAAAGATTGAACTAGTTTTTAATGTAAAGAATAAATAAAATGTTGTAAAAACGATTTTAACTGTAAATCATTACCTTTTTTGTTTTTATTCTAACTCATATCTTGAATTTTTATAATCAGAGTCAACGACAAGTTCAAATACTTCGTAATTAATTTCATTCGATTGTTGAATCTGACGATGAACGCAATGTTTGAAAACGTTTTTTTATCAATTTAGTTTTTAGTTGGTTGACAATTGCTTCTTCTCTGCACCATAATGAATAACTTATGCGAAACGATCAATGCGTGGTCACAGTTTTGAGCATTGGAACCCACTTGACTCAATCCATGAAACAAAAATCAACTATGGTCTAGACCAATACAAAGAAACTCAAAAAGAGCAAACTCACTATCTCAATTCGCAAAGACCATCACAACACCAAGTCATAATGTTTTTTTTAAGGTGTAATTCAATGGTTAGGAAATTGATGACATTTTCACGAAAACAAAAACTCATTCGTATAGCAAATCTCAGAAAGATTTTAACTGTTGCCAAAGAATAACAGTGGGCAAGAGTAGCCCCAGCATATCGTGCACAAGGAAAAGCAACACAAAGGTTTTTTTGAAGCACCAAGATCAGAGAAACAAGCTGACTATCTTGGCTCTCTGACGTCTGGCCACAACCCATCCACCACCACACATTAAGTATTAATTTATTGCGGAACATCGAACAAAGGCAAACAAGAAATGAGGGATCTCGGCCTTTGCCAGTTTCATTCAATGATATGTAAAGCGAGGTAACTATTTAAAAATTGTATTTGATGTATAACTTTGCACAAAAAGGACACCTTTACAGTGATTAATTCAAATTTCATTCGATAGCATTTCAAAGTTGACAAAAAGGATAAATTGAGAGTGGGGCTGATGTAGGAGGGCAGGAGGAGGTATGTGATGTGGTGATGGGGGGATCAAATTCTAATAGCCGCATTTCCACAAGTATAGGTCTGTAAAACAGTTTCTTTGAATCTCATACCTATAGACTAGTGAGCAGAAAGGCCCTAGGAACGCTTAATGCTCGCAGGGCGTTGCACTTTTATCCCCCGTTTTAGGACGAAAACTCAAATAGGACACACAAAAAATTAGACAAACAAAGTACTGCCTAAAAAAGACAGGAAGACTAATTTTGCGACAAGACTAAAAAGGCAATAGGACTAAAATAAATGTTACAAATTTTTTTTGAGAGCAATTAAAAAGATAAAACTAAAAAGCCATGTAGAAACCACTGATTGGAAGTTTAAAAAGTGTTATGGGTTCTAAACAACTCTTTTTTAAATTTAAGTTAACCATCAGTTTAAACAATTCTAGAGAAAATTTAAAAAATTATTATTGTCTAATATTCTAGTCGAGACAATTAGTCGCTCGGATATAATAAAGGTCTGTAACTTTATTTTTGATTGAAGTTAAGAACATTCTTAGTGACACTCTATGTTCAATCTCCTGCCAATGTTTGCCAAACTTCGACAAGTGTTAGTAATGTTATTGACAAGAAAGCTCATCTAGCTTAAAACTAAGTAGATCTTATGATCTAGCAATTTTTGGCATAAACGACTACGTTGTTAAAATTTTAATCTAATCTGAGCCAACTGCTCTATGTAACAACTTCTATTTGTTCAAAATACTACATGGCTGCATTATTCAAGCAATAGGGTGAAATCAAATGATGGTGAAAAGCAAAAGGTAAATATTATTTATAACAACCTTGTTTCTTGTCAATGATAGGTTAATTAAGCAATGACTTAATTCAATGTTATTTATTACAGGTAAAATTATTACAATATTTGCTTTTGTTGACATGAGCATGAATGTTTGTTTCGAAGAATTATGTTTCTCAAATTTATGGCATTTGATCTCTAATGAAATACCAATTTAACATTAAATAACCTATTTAAAAATTTAAACAATTAATGACAAGATATCAAAAGTTACTATTTTTTGCACGCTGTAAGTGCTAAAAGTCACAATTTTGGGTTTGATGCAATAACGTTCGTAGAGTGCATGAATAGTTTAGAGGTTACTCTTTAACACTGGATCCCTTGGTGGGGGTGCAGTGGGGGGATCATAGGGGGATGGTTTCAAACTCTAAGACCTACCCTTCACAGCGTCAGTATAGGACTCCAAAAAAGTTTAGGTGAGTCGCATACCTAGAGACTAATGAGCAGAGAGGCTCTAAAAGTGTTTAATGCAGGCTGGGTGTTACCTGTTTACCCCCCTTTTTAGAAGGAAAACTCAAAAAAACAGACGAAAAATTGGACAAGCGAAAAATTGCATAAGTAAGACAGGATTAATGTGGCGGCAAGACTAATAATGCAACAGGACATTTATAATTTTTACAAACTTCGTTTGAGAGCAATTAAAAATTTGAAATTAAAATGCCATGTAGAAACAAATGATTTCAATTTTTAACAAACGTTATGAGTTCTATAATTTTTTTTTCAAATTTAGGTTAACCATCAGTTTAGGCAATTCTAGGAATTACCTAAGAGTTATTTTTGAGAAATATTTACCTATACACAATAATCAGTATATCTACAATTTCCTAATTTCTTCATCAATTGTTTTCTTTAAATATTTCTGCTTTCTGTTCATTTTTTTAATTCTCTTGTTTGTAGGGTAATTCAGATTTTTGCCCCAACCCTAGGCATGATTTTTGTTGCGGTTTTGCAAATTTTGTTTTACCTCACACAAAATATATTTTCAACTCTAATTTCCAGTCAAAATGATGATTTGTACTAATAATTTAGCGTTATTTTTGCCCCGATAATCGTCGCATATTTAGCTCTGGCTTCGTCAGTCTGAAGTATATAGCTTCGATGCGCACATTTTTTTCTACAGTTGCTGGGCACAACCTCTGCACTTTGTTACACTCAGCATAGCTTCCGAAAGGAAAAAAACTCAACAGCCTTTCGTGAAACAACGGCTCCAGAAGAGCAAGCTGATTAGCTTGGCTCTCTGACGTCTGGCCACAGCCCATCCAACACCATACCAATAATATTAACTGAAAACGGAACACCGCACAAACGCAAACAAGAAATGCGGGATCAAAGAACTCCGTTACTCATTAAACGTTACAAACTCCGTTTGAGAGCAATTAAAAACATAAAACTAAAACTCCATGTAGAAGCCATTGATTGAAATGTTTAAAAAACATTATGAGTTCTAAACAATTCCTTTGCCAGTTTTTTCCAATGAACGGTAAAGTCAAGCGACTATCTAAAAAGCATTTGATTTAAAATTTTCCTCAAAAGCACACGTTTACAGTAATTGATTTGAACTTCGTTCGATAGCAATTTGGAACAACGGAGAGAGGATGGGCAACCAATTGTTGCGTAAAAAACTCTGGTTAAAATCACAGCAAGTTGGTTTTATTTACGCTGAAGCCATTCACTGCTGTGAAAATTTAGTACTATTCCCATTTCAGTTGGTGTTCAAATACCAATGAACGTAGGTCCTTTGATATTAAGAAAAACCAAGTTTCCTTCGTCGTTCTCGTTTTCTAAGTCAACACACAACTTTTGGGTCAATAGCTTTCCAAGGACCTCTTTGGTACAGAGGAGAACGGTAATTCCTCTATAATTGGAGATGTCTTGTTTTTCTCCACTTTTTGTAGATGATCACAACCTCTTCTGTTTTCGACTCAACTAAAAATACACGATTGTTTGCAATAATAATTAAAACAATTTTCAGCGGCTTGCAGAGAACGTTTGTCTTCTGCTTCAGAAACAGGTTGCCTAATCCATCTTCAACCCTAGTCTTGATCCTCTCTAGTTAAGCGAGTAACTCCTTGCTATCTTGCTCAGAAAAATGAACTTTTTGCAGAGTGCTTATAGGAGAAACCTTTGCTAACCTTTCTCTTGTAAGCACTCTTAGAGAAAATGGAGTGAAAGTAGGTATTGAACAGTTGTGCTTTAGCCAAGCCGTCAGAAGCTTGTGTGTTCTCAAAATAAATATGAGAAAGTAAACACCATTGTTATTAGAGAATATGGCACTGTGAAACAGATTTTGTTCGAAGCTGAGTTTATCCTTTTCAAGGATGATTTTCAGGTCATCTGGTAACTTTTTTAAGTTTTGGTTTCAATCTTGGTTGATGGGACATCTTTCCAAGAATGTTCTTCAATTTAATCAATCTCGAATTTTTGGTTGAAACCCACGTAGCTATTTTCATGCGATGTTTTGTTTTCCTGGGAAAAGTTTAGTTCATCGTATTAAATAAACATTCATACTAAAGTTCTAGTACAACATTCATACTAAAGCTGTACGGTTGGAATGGACAATCGATAATGCTTTCGATATAAAAATATGTCATTCCCATTTTTTGTTATTGAGTTTCTATTACTGCCATTGAAACCACTATAGAGGTCGCCTTTGTTCCGTCAGTTAGATGGATCCTACTCCATTTGTTACTATTCTTTGATCTTTACTTTGCTCTTTGATGTGGCTGTTTCTCCAATTGGGACAGTACTGAAACAGTTAGCTTTGAAGCACTCTACAAACAAGACTGCTATTCTGCTATTATGTCATCTGAGAACAAAGCAGTTCCGCTCCTATTTGCTTCAAACCCTGCATCCGAGCTGCTAGGACATGTGGTCAACGAAATTGATGTTCTAAGAGTATCTTTTGAAAAAAAGGAGGTCTCATTTTATTACGTATACATGAGCGTTTTTGAAATATTTTCAAGTTTGTTACCCATTCGCTGCTTTTTTGTTCATCATTTGTCTTAATATTTAACTTGGAAAATAAAAACGCTTTATTTAGAGATAGAGCAGGGGAGACACTATACAAGGCTGTCTTGAACCATTATTGGCGACAACTGCTTTTAATTTTTCCTTTTTTCATTCATTGGTCGATTTTGCGCGATCTTCGAAAGGCGTTGTAGTCCATATCAACAGTTTTGTGTAATCTTAATTTGCCCTAGACTTGAGCATCCGTTTTGTTGCAGTTTTGAACATTTTGTTTTTCCATAAACAAAATACGTTTTCAGTTATAAATTTCGGTCAATATTATGATTTGCACTAATAGTTTAGCGTAATGTTTTGCCCGATAATTGTCCCATGTTTAGCACTGGCTTCAACACTATGAAACATATTTTTTGATGCTTCCAACTTTTTCTACAGTACACGCAACAGCAATTCCATTCAATGCTACTCGTGGAGCCATTTTTTTGAGCAAGTTGCTAACACAACTATGAAACCTTTTTTCGATGTTCTGATATCATAGTTCTAACCTAATAGGTTGTCTGCCCCAGCATATAGTGCAAAAGGAAAAATAACTCGAAGGCTTTTTGTGAAACACCGGCATCAAAAAAGCAAGCTGATTAGCTTGAATCTCAGAAGTCTGGCCACAGCCCATCTAACACCAAAAAAATGGTAACTGAAAACGGGAAACCGCACCAACACAAACAAGAAATGTGGGAGTAAAAAACAATCTCGGCCTTTGCCAGCTTCTCACAATGAACGTTATAGTCAAGCAACTATCTAAAAAAGATTTCATTTACAGCTTTGCACGAAAAGATCAAGTTTACAGCCATTACTTCAAATTTCGTTCGATGGCAATTGCGAGCAACTGTGGGAGGTTGGGCAACTAATTGTTGCGTAACAAACCCGGTTAAAAAATAACAGCAAGTAGGTTTTTTATGCTGAAGCAAGGCACTGCTGTGAACATTCAGAAACATTCCTGTGTCAGTTGGTTATCAAATACCAATAAACTTAGGTCTTATTGTCATTGTTAACATTCAGTTTGATATTAGGAAAAGCCGAGTTTCCTTTGTTGTTCACTTTTCTAAGTCATTATAATACTTTTCGAACAATAGAATTCCAAGGACCTCCTAGGTACAGGCGATAACGCTACTTCCTCTATAGTTGAGGACGTTTTGTCTATTTCTATTTTTTGTAGATTGGCACAACTTCTGCTGTTTTCCAGACAATTAGAGTCACTTGCTTGTTCGCAATAGTGTTGAAAACAATTCTCAGTCAATTGAAGAGAACATTGGTCACAGGTTGCCTAATCCGCTTTCATCCTTAGCTTTTGTCCGGTCTATTTGCTCGAGTAAACCTTTGCTTTCATAATCAGAAAAAAGAAACTGTCGCGCAGACGTTGCAAGTTCCGTTCGCTAATGTTTCTCTTATAAGCACTCTTAGAGAATATTGAGTGGAAAAGTAGGTATTGGACAGTTATACTTAAGCCAAGCAATCAGAATCTTGTGTGTTCCCAAAATACGTTTGAGAAAGTAAACTGCTTTGTTTTATTTTTACCTATCTTAGATACTTCTCGATGTTAGATAAGATGTCACTGAGAAACACATCTTTTTGAAACCGAGTTTATGCTATTTCAGGCTGACTTTCAGGTCTTTTGATGGCTTTTTTGAGCTTTGTTTTTGGTCTTGGTTAATGGGAGGTCTTTTCAAGAGTGTTCTTCCTTTTAACCAATCAGAAAGTTAGATCTTTGATCTGAAACCCACGTAACAAATTTCATACGATGTTTCAATTTCCTCCAAAAGTTTGAATTCATCAGTTTTAAGCAACCTTTCATACCAAAAATCTAGTACAACATTGACTTCACTAATGCAGTTGAAATGGACATTCAATAATTGTTTCCATTTATAAGTATGTCACTCCTATTTTTTTTTGGAATTGAGTCTTTATTACTGCGATTGAAACCACTATAGATTTGGCCCTTTGTTCCGTCTTTTCGTGGGATCCTACCCCTTTGTTACCATACTGTGATCTTGATTTCGCTCTTTGATGTCACTGTACCTCCAATATGTAGGGTGCTGAACCAATTAGTTTTGAAGCACTCTATGAACAAGACTGCTGTGCCGCTATTATGACTTCTGAAAACAAAACAATTCCGTACTTAATTATTGCCAACCCCACATCCTAGGTGCTAGAACGCTATGGTCATTAAATTTGACGTTATAGGAGTAGTATTTGAAGAATGGCCGATCTCAGCTTAACACGTATACATGAGCGTTTTGTTAATGTTTTCATGCTTGTTGTCCCTTCTCTGTTTTTTTCTGTTTTCTGTTTGTCTTAATATTTAGGAAAAACGCTTTATTTTGAAACAGAGCTGGGGAGACAGTAAAGAAGGCTATTTCAACACATTGTTGGCGACAGTTTTTTTTTTAATTTTCCTTTTTTCCCTTTCATAGGTCAGGGTTGCTCGATTTCTGAACAGCGTTGGATTCCATGTCGTAATTTGTGTGTAATCTTAATTTGCCCTAGCCCTAAGCATCTGTTTTGCTGCGGTTTTGCACATTTCGTTTTTCCATACACAAAATACGTTTTTCGCCATAAATTTCAGTCAAAATTATGATTTGCAATAATAATTTAGCGTAATTTATTGCCCGATAATCGTTCCATATTCAGCTCTGGCTTCAACACTATGAAGCATATATTTTTGGTAATTCCGATTTTTTCTACAGTACACGCATCCGCAATTCCATTCAACGCTACTCGCGGAGGAATTTTTTTGAGCAAGGTGCCAACACAACTTTGAAATCTTTTTCGATGTTCTGATATCATAATTCAAACCTAATGGCTCATCTGCCCAGCATATATTGCCAAGAGTAAAATAACTCAAAGGCTTCATAAAAGCAAGCTGATTAGCTTGGCTCTCTAAATTCTGGCCACAACCCATCTAACACCACAAAATTAATATTAACTGGAAACAGAACACCGCACAAATCCAAACAAGAATTGCAGGATTAAAAACATCTTGGCATTTGCCAGTTTCTTCCACTGAATGGTAATGTCAAGCAACTATCTAAAAGCACTTGATGTATAACTTTGCACAAAATGAACACATTTGAAGCAATTACTTCAAACTTCGTTCGATAGCAATTGGGGGCAACGGTGGGAGGGTGGGCAACTAAATGTTGCGTAAAAATCCTTGTTTAAAATCACAGATCACAGCAAGTAGGTTTTTTTTCTACGCTGAAGCAATGCACTGCTTTGAAAATTCGGTAATATTTCTGTGTCAGTTGGTGTTCAATTAGCAATGAACGTAGGTCTTATTGTCATTGTTCTCATTCAGATTGACATTTAAAAAAGCCGAGTCTCTTTCGTCGTTCACTTTTTTTAAGTCAGCATACAACCTCTTGAACAGTAGATTTCCATGAAGCTCGTAGGTACATGAGATAAAGCTTATTTCCTCTATAGTTGGATATGTCTTGTTTTCTACACTTTTTGTAGATGGAGACAACCTCTACTGTTTTCCAATCAACTAGAAACACATGTTTGTTTGCAATAGTGTTGAAAACATGTCTCAGTCAATTGAAGAGAACATTGGTCACAGGTTGCCTAATCCGCTTTCACCCCAAGCCTAAATCCCGTATAATTGCTTAAGTACATGTTTGTTATCATGCTCAGAAAATGATCTTCCTGCAGTCGTTGCAAGTTCCGTTCGCTGATGTTTCTCTTACAAGCACTATTTAGAGAAAATAGAGTAGAAGTAGGTATTGAAAAGTTTTGCTTTAATCAAGCCGTCAGTAGCTTGTGTGTTCTAAAAAAATGTGAAAAAGTAAACTGTTTTGTTCTTCGAGAAGACGTCACAGTGAAACAGGTCTTTTTCGAAGCTCACCTTATCCTATTCAAGACTGGTTTTCAGGTCTTCTGGTATTTTTTGGTTTCGGTCTTAATTAATGGGAGATCTTTCCAAGACTGATCTCAGTTGAATCAAGTTAGAATTTGGGTTGGAAACTCACGTAGCTATTTTCATGCGATCTTTTGTTTTCCTGCGAAATGTTGAGTCCATCAGCTTAAATAACCATTCATACTATTATTATTATTATTATTATTATTATTATTATTATTATTATTATTATTTTTATTATAGGTTTACGCGCCATTTACTAACTCAAAACTGCTTTGAAAAGCAAATATTAAATGAAAAAACTTTTCTGTTTTTTGCGATAATTAAATTCATAGGGTATTAATTTTATTTCAAGAGGCAACTTAGTCCATTCGAAAAGAACAGCAAAACTGAATGATTTTCCCCCAAATGCAGTTTTGACACTAGGAGCCTTCAAATTGTACGCATATTGGCATCTAGTCACCTTATCATTTCAGAAAAGTAATACGCCAAGATACATCGGAATTTTCTACGGATGGTGAACTAAACGGTGACCAAAAAGTAGAATTTTGTAGAGGATACGTTGTTTCATGGTTAGCCAATGAAGCTCTTTGATATAGCTTTTGTTGAACCAGGTGATAGCCTAAAAAATGAGATTACATGCTGAGTTCGTTTTACGCTGTAGTTTCTGTATAATATAGACAGGTAGTCCATAGTAGATTGAGTTGCAGTAATCAAGTCGCGAAAAAACCATTAATCGAACTCTCGCAATCAACGCTTTTCTGTCGACTGTATCTCTTATAGAGTAAATTGTTCGCAGAAAATAATAACATCTACGTCACACAGAACTAACATGTTTCGAATATGAATGTCTGGAATCTAAGTTGAAGCCCAACAAAGTAATATTGTTAGAAAAATTGGCCTTTGTTGGAAGTTCAATATCGCTATCTAAACTATTTTTTCTACTTATAAACATGTATTTAGTTTTATTCGAATTTAATTAGAGCTTAGCACCAATGAACCACTTTTGCAGAGTCGTAAGTATCAAATCAAAAGCCCCCTGATTTATCAAAGCTTGGTAAACAAAATATATAACAGTATCATTGGCATAAAAACGATAATTGACATCAAGACGTTCAAACAGAACTTCCAGAGCAACAATATTGCATGAAAAAAGAACGGGAGCTAGAACAGATCCTTGAGGAACAGCCGTTTTTATAGTTCTTGGCCCCGAATATTCACCATCAATCAACTCTTTTTGAGATCTACTACTCAGATAACTATTTGAAAAATTAAGCAGTTTTTTTTTGAAACCCAAACTTGTTTCAAGAACTGAAAAAAGGAATTCATGATCGAGAGTATCAAAGGCAGCGGATAGATCAAGTCAAATATAAAAAGTGCTTTTTGTCCTACTTAAATTGAGGAGCAAATAATTTGTCACCTTAACCAGCGCTGTTTCTGTGGAAAAAAACTTCCTGTAGGTATTTGCTAAAGAGACTATTATATTCGAGCTGTTCACGTATTTGCATGAAAGCCGCCCGTTCTAATAGTTTTTAAATGTAACTTAGGTTTGAGATAGGTTGTTAGTTTGAAAAATCTTAATTGTCAGAATTTTATGTCTTCAAGTGGGGCTTAACAATGGCCATTTTAAAGGACCGGGGGATACATCACGCCTTCAGCGGAAGATTAAAAGTTTCAGGAGTTCGAGAAAATAATAATCTGGAAATGACGTTACAAGATGTGTCCGAATGATGTTCAGTGGAGATGTACTGTTTGACGACGCAGAAGTCGATTCTCTATCAACAACTCTGTGAAAGAATTCAATGAGTTAACTTCAGTTTTCAGAATTTCAGGACCTATCGCAGTGGGAATTGATGCAATAATTTTTTCCAATTTAGATAAAAAAAACTCGTTGAAGTTGTTTGCAAGCTGATTTTTGGTTTTAAATTTTGGGAGCTGTTCTACATCTTGACCAAGAAGCAGTCTTATAATGGCAAACTTATTACGACTACAATTTTTTATCAACGCATTCTCAATGTATAATCTATGCTTCTCTATGAATTTTTCAAAATACATATGGTTAACATTTTCATATTCAGATTTCAGTACAGATGTTTTCGACTTTCTGTATTTACGCTCTACTTTTCTGTTTTTTCGTTTCGATCTCAAAAGCTCGTCGTCAAAGAATGGGAATTGATGTTTAGTAAATGTTTTTTATTGTGAGTGTTAAACCTTAGATACATATCCCATAATTCATCAATACTTGAGGCAACATCAATTTTTAAGCACGACTTTATTAAATTAATAAAAAACCGTCAGAGTCTAATTTCTTCCAATTTCTGTACATCAAATGCTGTTAACATTTGCGTTGTTTTATACCGCTGAGCAAAAAGCAAATAATCGAATGGTCCGAAGAAGTAATTAAGCTATTCGATTTAACATTAATTGAAATATTGTTTGACGCAATAACATAGTAAAGATTTTTACCACTTCTATGCGTTTTCTCGGAGACGTACTGAGTCAGGCCGAAGTCTTCAAAAAATGAGTTCCAATTTTTTGAAGCATCATTATTTACATACAATGAAATGTTAAAATCAACCAGGAGAACAATCTTTTCGAATTGTAGCCTGTTCTCTTCAAAAACAAAATAACAAAGTGATTTAACAAAAGATTTAACATTTAACCCATGTGGTCGATAAAATGCGGTTACAAAATAATTGGTAGCCCAAACAGCTAAATAAGCATAACAGCATTCAAAAAATTCAGAGGTAAAGTTTTCGCGATTCTGGAAATGGAGATCATATCTATAAAAGAAGAAAATTTGGCCTCCTCTTTTATTCACCCTTGGTGCACTATAGAAAAAAAACGCCGGGGGACAACACTGCTTTAAAATAAAACCGTCATCTGAGGTGTTCGTAATCCACGATTCTATAAATACTCCCAAATTAATTTTGTTTACTTTCAAGAGGGTATTTCCATCTTTCGTTTTCTTCCTGACAGAGTGTGCATTATGTAGACAAATGTTTATTTCTGTAGATCCTTGTTTCGTTGATCTTTGTTTTAATAGATGACTGGCTAGTAGTCACTTTTGATCCTCTTCTTTAACGGGCGGCTTCATTCAGGTAAAATGTTGACACCGTAAAGTTTTCAGGCCAGAAATCAGGTAACCCAACTTTCTTTTCATCAAACTTAAATACTTAATGGAAGGCTTTCAGTTGAGCTTCCGACTTCGGAATTTGAAGTAATTCGAAGTTCTTTTCTACATAGAACTCCTCCATTTCCGGTTTGTTCTGACTCGGTCGACTTTTATGTAAATGAGAACGCTTCGGTGGCTTTTTGACAACCTTGATGACTGATGGATTGGTGTTCGTTCCCGTTTTTACCACCTTGGGTGATCTTACTTTTCTCTGTACAGTTTCAAATTAAAAAGTCTTCGCCTTTCTCTTTTTGTTTACTGTCGCACTGTGATAACTGGACGAGCTGTCGTTTCGAATCCTGCCGGGTCCACATTTTGCAGCTTTTGGAAAAGGAAATTCCGGTTTTTCTTTATCAACGCTATCTCATTGTGTAGCATTGTGATCACCTCGCGGATCAAAAAATTAACACAAGCGAGTTTTTCCTCAACGGCCGTAATTCTGTCCAGCGCAGATAGTTCTGCAGTAAAGCTAGGAGTACAATTAGCACAGGACCAGTAGATCAATCCTTTGATATTTGCGGTACTTGAAATTCCCGAACAACCAAAGTGAACATTTATCTTCTCAAATTTGACACAAAATGCACACACTTGTACATTGCGAGGGTCGTTACAAATATTGCAGAGAGATTCTGGCGGTGGCGGCAGTGATGTGGGCACCATTGTAACTTGGGATAAAAGGGGAACTAAGGGAAGTGGCCGCTAGGGGCCTAAACTAATTAGTCAAGCAAATGTGGAGAACTGTCACACCAAATGTTTGACTAAGGAAAATATATAGGATGACCAAAAATGTAGGGAAACAATCAAGCGGATGCGGAGAACTCTATCGCCAAATGATTGATACCAAATATGAAATCGTAGATAATTCTCGTATAATATCGTCCGCCGGAATCTGAAATCCCCGGTAACTGGGGCTACCCAAAAAAGTCCGGCCTCTGATACCACAGTAAATAACAACAATCAATGGCTGAAACAATTAAATAGCCTCCCGGGTGCACTTGGAGACTTTAATAAGTTTATCACAACAATTAGGCTACAAAGTTCTAGTACAACATTGACATCACTAAAGCAGTACGGTTGAAATGGACATTCGATAATGCTTTCGATATTTAATTTTTTGTCACTCCTTTTTTGGAATTGAGTCTTTATTTCTGCCATTGAAACCACTATAGAGGTAGCCCACTGTTCCGTCCGTTAGATGGATCCTAGCCTTTTTTATTACTATTCTGTGATCTTGACTTCGCTCTGTGGTGTCGCTGGACCTTCAATTTGGAGGGTGCTGAAACAATTAGCTTTGAAGCACTCTACAAACAATACTGCTATGCGGCTATTATGACATCTGAGAACAAAACAATCTCGCTCGTAAGTGCTTCAAACTGCGCATCCGAGGTGCTATGACGCTATGGTCAAAAAGTTTGACGCGTCTAAGAGTAGCTATTGAAGAATGTGAGATCTCAGTTTAACATGTATACTTGAGCCGTTTTGTAAGTATTTCATGTTTGTTGTCGCTTCTCTGCTTTTTATTGTATCATTTGTCTTTTTGTTTAATTTGGAAAATACAAAACCCTTTATATAGAGAAAGAGCTGGGAAGAACTTGAACCTTGTACAACCAGGGCCCTATAATGGGAAAGAACAACGATCAAAGGCAGATCACATTTTTGACAACGCTAAACAAACTTTCATGCCCCAGTTGATGCCTGGGTCTATTGTGGATGCCATTGAATGCCTGAAATGAGAATTCCGACCATTCAAATTCAGTATTTAGGACGCATTCATTTAGGACTCCATCTGCACGTTTATTTGACTATGATTCGAGCTAATATTTTCAGCTGATTTGTATGAACTGCATTTGAACTTCTGTCACTGAACAATTAAAGTAGTATTTTAAAATGTTATCCTACTGGGCACTAATCGTTGACCCTTTGAAGTTCAAAGAAGACTGACTGCCTCTCTGACAAACAAATGTTTGTTTGTTATAATCAACAATCAAATTTTCTTATTTGCACTTATTGTCATCCTATTTGGTATGTAAATAAAGTATTTCATAAAGATGGTTCATAAAGTTTTTTTTCTTTCAGATTTGTACTCTACTTCAAATTGCACAAAATTTATTATGATGTAACCAAGATTCAATTCTTCATACTCCTTCAACCAGTGAAAAATTAAACGATGACAAGATTTGATTCGTCCTTGCAATACGTCCGGCTGGTAACAGGTGAGCCCGTTTTCAACTGCAGTTTTTTTGTTATTATTTAGGTCATAACTACAATATTTTTCAATATGCATTAAATTTGAGCTCTTTTATGAGACTGTGTATGCGGGATCATATGGATAAATTTTTACGTGATCTAAATAGCGACGAAAACTGTCTAGGAAAACCGAGTTTTATTATAGCAATGGTTTTTTGCAATATAATTGCGCAGAAATATTATTTTTACACTTCGATTACTTACCCAGCTTTTGACACTTAGAAAGTCACATCATTCGATTACTTTTTCTGATGATATGCGAGCAGTATTGCAAATCGGTATTTCAATATTGAGTTGTACTCTTGCGTAACTCTATATTCTGCCGCCTTGGCGCGCGCTCATTGCTAATTGCATTCGAATCAGCTATTGGAAACATTGTAGTAGAAAGGAGGCTGCGGCGTTACTAGGTTGTGTTTAAATGTTTGAGCTCAACAGATTGTATTTTCAAATGTATGCACCAGTTGCCAACATGTTCCGTGCAGTGGGCATGTCAGTTCTGAAGACTGGAACAATGAGTTAGTATGTGCAAATTGTACGTACAGAAACGAACCCACCGTTCATGTGAACAGAGCAATCCTTGCCGAACGCGAAAGCTCCGACGTACAACGAAACACAGGACGTTCCACCCAGTGCTTTTGCGATACGCTGTTACCTGCAGCCGAAAACAAAGTCTTCAGAATTTGTTCTCTTGGCT
Source organism: Convolutriloba macropyga (assembly GCF_964194025.1). Taxonomy (NCBI): domain Eukaryota; kingdom Metazoa; phylum Xenacoelomorpha; order Acoela; family Convolutidae; genus Convolutriloba; species Convolutriloba macropyga. Next base: position 45,477,870 of record NC_134477.1, read on the forward strand.
CCCATGATTTTTCCGCATCTCATCTTAGCTAGACCAAGTAAGAAAATTGACAGCTCGAATAAGAAACGTCGAATCGACCTTTCATCGAACTGCAAGTTTTCGGAGATCTATGAGAAATAAAGGTTATAAATTCACGATCCGTCGATTTCGGAAAGTAAAAGATTGACTCAGAGCTTTGTCAATTCAACAATCTGATAGCGAAAGGTAAAATTTCGATTGTCGTTAGCTTCTGTCAGGTAAATCGAAAGGGGGAATATTATGTGAACACAAATTGATTGATGAAATGAACAATCAAGCCATCAAACGAGCAGCTTTTCGAACGCACGGAGGTCACTGACCTTCCGGTTTTGATGTCGATTATTGTAGACAATTTTTGGGAAAGCATCCATCGACTCGAAAACGCCGCCAGGCTCGCATGCAAATTTGCTACGGAAGATATTGCAAAAACATGTTATTGAAAGCTCGTCGACGCACTCCGTTATTCTACTGCCCCTGAACAGAAGTACACAGCTTTGCGCGAGGAGTCAAACATGCCAATCATGAATTCAGATGACACAATTAAGTTTCAGGCAACAAAAAAACAGAAGTTGTACTTTGCAATAATCAATGCAAAAAATTCATTCAGCAACCTAAATAGAAAGTTAGCTCTTGAGAGCATCCGCATATCTTACCCCTTCATTTTCAACTCAATTCATAAATCTTTTTGCACTACCCAGCATCTTGTACATTTATAGAAAAAAAGTCGAGCGAATGGAAGTACTCAGGGTGATTTGTAGGCAATGGAAGTGCATGGAATTAGCACCTTGCTATAAATATTGTCGTTTTCAAAAGTTATGCAAATTTGGTATACTGTAATGTCCCAGGCTCCCTCTCATCGCTATCTGCGCTGTTTGATAATCTTAATGATCATGATCTTTTCTTTGTATACCTCGTAAACGCTTCATTCTACCAACTCATTACAAAATCACCTCTGAAAGAAAGAGCGAAAGAACTTTCATGACACTATGGTTGAACGGAGAAGGCTTACGTGTTTTATGCTCCGTTCTTAATGTTATGCTACCTCATCCCTGTCTGCAATGCTTAATAATCTTAATCGACTTGGTCTCTCGTTTGGATACCTCGTAAACGCTCAGCAATGGCAGCTCATTACAAAACCACATCTGAAAGTAAGAGGTAACGAACTATTTGACGACACTAAGGTTGATCGCAAAAAGCAGGCCTCTTTAGGCGACGTTCTTGCTGTTATGCCCCCTCATCTGTTTGCATTGTTTGATAATCGTAATAAACATGGCGCTTTGTTTGTAGTATACCCCGTGAACACGCTCCAAAATGCCAGCTCCTTACAAAACCACTTCTGAAAGAAAGAATGAAATTTTTCAGGTTCTTGAGGTTTAACGCAGAAGGCACACGTTCTTTAGGCTTGTTTTTGGCTCAGAGGAAGCTGGCTGTTTATTTTGAGCAATGCGGAGCGCAGTATCTGCGAATAATACTAAAGCTGACAAGTCTTGCAAAACCATCCGCACGGAATGCAGATTTGTTTTTAACCAAGTGTTCAAATTATGTTGTTGTTTTTTTGTCGAACCACACCATAAACCTATCTGTTCTTGGCAAAGTAGAGTCTAACATGTCTGAAAAACTATTGCCATCCATTTCTGGAAATCATCTGATCCCCAAAGAGAAAGAGAGCGAGAGAGAGAGAGAGAACTAATTTTTTACCCGTGCACTTGGGAGGTTTGAATATTCAACTGCTTATCGGTTTTTGCTTGGCATCCATGGTCAATTCAGTTGTCAGATTGCCTGAGTGAAATCAGCCATGTAGCGAGAAATAGAGGAAGACAAATCAGAAGAAAGTTTCTGAAAGATAATTGTTTTTCGAAAAACTATCAATCTGAGAAACAAGTTCCACACTAGCTTCTGAAAACAGTTAATCCAAAAGGCTAAATGCTCCTTTGTTTTTGAAATTTTATTCAGTTAAATGGTATTACCAAGCAAGGTCTTAGAGAAGGCTTATACTAGAAACGGATGGAAATTTTAAAAATGTACCATGTAAATGATGCACATTTGCGTCATAAACCCACGAAATCATATTGGTGACGCTCTTGGCAGTATCCTTGACAAATTTGTCACGATGCTAAAATCGAGCCTCATCGGCAGTCGCTCGAAGTTGAGAGGAGACCTTCGCGAGCAACAGCCACTGTTAATGATGATCCTAGACATGACATCAAAACCACAGGTCTAGGGGAGAAATTCTTCGACAGAACAATCTATTAAGATTTTCAGCCCCCTGGAAACGAATTGTCCGGAAAAGGTTGAGAGATCATACAGGTATCACAAGTCTACTAAAAAGAAAAATACGAACAACGAGTGATCGACGTACAGTTGATTACCGGCGCTTTTGCTGATCTTTTTGAGAGCTTTTGTAGCTCTAGGTGCCGCGCTGCCAATTCCGGCAAACACTAGCGCGTTGAAATTGCTATACTCTACGTCGATCACTCATGGTTCCTGTTTTTCTTTTTTAGTAGAGTTGTGATACCTGTATGATCTCTCAACCTTCTAGGGACAAGTCTTTGCCAAGGGGCTGAAAATCTTAATAGATTGTTCTGTCGAGGTATTTCTTCCCTAGACCTGTGGTTTTCATGTCATGTCTAGGGTCATCATTAACAGTGGCGGTTACTCGAGAAGGTCTCATCTCAACTTCGAGCGACTCCCGATGAGGCTCGATGCCAACATCGTGACAAATTTGTCTTGGATACTGTTAAGAGCGTCAACAACCCTGGACAATTTTCTTACTGAGCAATTTGCAATTACTTCTACCAAAAATTTCGAACAGTACGGCACTGAGTGATGTAATACCAAAGAGGCTATGTAAAATCGTTTTGACGAATTCTCCGGACTACTTCATTGCGTTAATTAATTTAACTACCCAGACAAGATACTTCCGAATCAATTCAAACAAGGAGTCGTGGGGCCGCTGATAAAGAATTCTATCCTTGATTCCGAGTTTTTGTCGAGTTATCGCCCATTGACAAATCTAAGATTCCTGTCAAAAGTTATTAAAAGAGTTGTTTTTGAGCAAATTAAATTCTATGTGGAATCCAATTATCTCTTGAGCAAGTTTCAGAGTGCTTTTCGTTGCTTGCATTCAATGGAAACGGCTTTGCTTAAAGTCTTTAATGATCTTCTTTGTTATTTGGACGAGTCGCGCTCCGTGATTTATATTGGGTTAGACTTGTCCGCAGTGTTTGATATAATTGATCTTCAGTTTTATTTGAGATATTAGCGAAAAGGATTGGTTTGCAATCGGTAGTGTTACTGTTTATTAAGAATTATCTTTCGCATCGTTCGCAACAAGTTATCATAAATCGATGTCTCTTTGTGGTGATGTTGAAATTAAGACGGGTGTGCCACAAGGGTCGGTTCTTGGTCGTTTACTGTTTTCCTCTTACATGCTGCTTTTAGAAGATAAGCTGAAAGAACTTGGAATAAATTATTGTTTCTTCGCAAATGATACCGTTCTTTATTTTGTATTCGGTTCGAACCTCAGTCATTGCATGTTTGATGATGTTGTGACCTCGATTCAACGTTGGTTCAGCTATGCAAAATTGAAATTGAATGCGGTAGGAGTGGATATATGATTATTCGGAAATGTAAATTTGTTAAACATGGTCTTTTACGTCTGCCAGAAAATGGTGACTACACTGAACAGGTAAAAGTTCTAGGTTGTTAAATTGATTGTCAACTTACTCTGCAACGACAGGTCAACTTCGTTTGTTCGAATTCATTTTATTATCTCCGTAAAGTGTGGTGGTCAATTCGTGATCAAGTTAAAAAATCTGTCCTAATTGATTTAACTAGAGTTTTAGTGTTATCACGTGTTGACTACTGTAATTCGTTTTATTATGGTCTGCCAAACTTTTTGTCAGCAAAACTTTGTCAAATAATGTACTCTGCCGCGCGTTTGATTTTTCGATTGTCACCTTCAACACCAACAACCTCTCCGTGCCTGAAGCAGCTACACTGGTTGCCAATTGGGCAACGCATTGTGTTCAAAACCCTCTTGTATGCGCATTGTTTTGTACATCAGCCTGGGAAACTCCCACTATATTTATCGAAGCTAAACGAAACACGATGGTTACAAGGTCCCAATATTTTTACAATTTACTTGTTCCCAAGTTTCACTCCTGGAAGACATTCGTTCTCACATGCTGTCGCTGTTGAGTGGAATAAACTCTCATTTAAATTAAAATTTATACCATCTGAAATTTTGTTCAGGCAAAAACTCAAATCTTTTTAATTTTCCTGAATTGTTGAGATTTTAACGGTGCTTAAACCAATAATAATAATAACTGTACGCTCAAATCATATCGATAATTCGGACAAAGCTGCTAAATTCGATCTGTTTCGAAGATGCGGCCTTTGCCTCAGGTTGTTGGTCGTTCTGAAAGAACGAAGCAACCGAAATTTATTCTCTACCATTGTTCATGAATGATGTCTGAACGAAGTGTAATGTTTTTTAGCGTATAGTATCATAGACACTAAGTTATTCATAGACACTAAACTTAATCATAGCAACTCTTTCGTTTTCATAGGACAAATACTTGAGCAAAAGGTTTGTGTTACGAATATATTTTTTATTCAATGAAAGGTGTATCGTTTAGGTTGGCATCGTTTACCAGATCATTGTGAAAAGGCAGCTGATTTTCTAGTCTTGTTGCTCTATACGATGCCAACCTAAACAGTGACATTTTGGGTCGATGACATTCGAAAGGCCGGCTCTGCTGTAATCGATACTCGACGTTAGAGAAATCATTTAGAGGGCCCATTTAGGGTAAGAATTTTTTGCAAATTTGAGCAGACTTGATAAAAATTCATACGGTTATCAGTACTCCAATTGAATATTGAAGTCTGCTCGGTGGACTCTAGGTTTGCAATTGAGTTATTGATGGATAAATTTGGAATCATCTGCAAATGTGAATGTTAAGTTGAGGCGCAGCGTTGCGGAAAGTCGTTGAAAACATTTAACAGCGCTGGTTATAAATCTCCCCGTTGAATGACCACGAGTATGAAAATTCAATTTTTGGTATCTTTGGTTAAACCTGGTTTAAGCTTTGCTCAGCTTCTAAAATGCATATTTATTGATTGCTCTCTCACGAGATGGTTCACCATTTAATGACTTTGTGTTCGCCGGTGCTGTTGTCTTAAGCACCACTTTTCTAAAATCTGTAGCTGCAAGTACTTCAGCTTTTTGGTCGGTCAGGTTGCTTTTGTATATATAGTAGCAGGTTTTCTAATACTAGTTTAGAGAATCTGCGTTTGAGCAAGTGATTTCAGAGAGGCATAAGAGATGCAAAGGCAATTTTGAAGAGAATCGGAAACTTCAGTGGTCACGTTTCTGTCAGGTTTCACTATGAGCGACAGGACAAAATACCCACTGCCGAAATACCCAATTCGCTAAAATATACCCAAGGAGAAATAATTTAATGTAAAACAGCGTAATACCTAAGTTTTAAAAGTAAGTATAGTTTATTTGACCATGCCCCAGCGGCGCGTGAGAATGGTATGAAACTCACAACTGAACGTGAGATCATTATCGGCTTAAGTATAATAAAATGGTTCTACTTCTTTTCACCGCGATTCATTTAACCCCGCTTATATTAACACCACATCATTTAACCCCTTTGTCATTTACTCTATCATTTCCCCCATCTATCATTTCATCCTCCAATTAGCAGTCGACATTAAAGGCATGTTTTGTCATAATTAAGTGGATAAATTAATCCCACGTTCGGTTGTGATAGATTCATATGAAGTTCCACGGGCCGCTGAGGCATGGCCATGGCACGCGAGGCATGGCCAAATGATTATGTTGCTAATTTAATAATGATTTTTTTATTACAAATATTAAAATCGGGGCGAAATGATCGAGGGGTTAAATGATACAGGGGTGAATAAATCGGGGTTAAATGATAGGGGTGAAAAAGCGGAACACCAATAAATTATCATTGCAATGCCAACTGCTAATTTGTAACCGTATTATTGAATGAACAGATTAAGGGGAATAAATTTGGTATTTTGGATAGGGTATTTTGTTCTGTAACCTTCAATATGGTAGAAGGCAGCTAAAGGCTGTGCCTTTATCGATTTTGCTCGTTGTTGACTTTGAGTTTTGATAAGTGGTGCAATTTATTTAAGTTAGCATCACTTGATCTTCATCACATGATTTTACATTTGACTTGTGGTCCTTTAGAACGGGATAAACAGGTAAAGCGAGGAGTGCGTCAAGTTTCTCTTAGAGCCTCACGGTTTGAGAAACATAAATTTGTGGCATGAAAGGTGGTTCATCCCCACCCCATTTAACCTCCCCCGTAAACTTTTTTGCGCATGTAAATTCCGATTCGTCAACTTTTTTTAATGAGGCACAACAATTCCACCATGAAATTTAAATTAGTTTTAGGGAAAACTAAATTGTCATTTGACTTCACTAAGCGAAACAATATCGGGTGCTTCGTCGGCAAGAACTGGTTGCAAGAGGTTTGTTACCTGATCTGAAAAGGATACCAGCACATTCGGTTTAAAATCTTGGACTGATCAATTCTAAAGTTATAAGCTAAAGGACTAAAATTGATTTGCTTTTTGTTTTTAATTAACTGTACGCGAAATACGATGATCAGTCTTGAATGAGCTTAATGCATATATTTGTTCCACCATAGCATGGCAGGAACAAATTCAAACAGTACAAAGGTTTGAATGAAATTTTTAATGTTAATTCAAGGGTATTAGTAAATGACGTTATAGATGTTTCGTGTCAAACCTTTTTAGTTGATAAAAGTCTTTTTGATCTCTATTGTACAAGCATCAAAGCTTTGCGCTCACAAACTCTATCGTTGCTATTTTCTCGACTGTTCAGGTTACTGACCTAAAAAACATTGCAATCCTTTGATACCCTGAAATCCATTTTAATGAACGCTTCAAATTTTCAAAGCCTGGCCGAAATTGTGCTGTTATTAGAGTTCCCTCGCTGTTTTTGGTTCAAATTCAGGTCAACTTTCTATTCATTTCATGTATTTGATCGTCAATCATATCAAACTAATTTGTGGTTCTATCAGACATAATTTGACGGCAATTTCATGAAATCAGTCTCTTCAGATTTCAGGTCAAATAGGATCATCTTCATTTTCGTAACGAGGCGACATTGATACGTCTTTTGTCTTTATTTGACCGTTGTTAGTTGTGTGTGTACTTAGTTGGACGTTCCGTCAATACACGAAACCAACTATCAGTTATGGTTTGTTTGCTCAGCCAATTTGAACAATTAACGTTGCGTATTAATCTGAGTCATGCGAGTGTACATATACCTCTGTGACCGAACTGAAAAATGCAGTCAGAGTTTAATGTTGAGTGCTGAAGGTGCTTTCAAAGTTCGTTTTACATGCTCAAATTTTGACGTTATGATGGACAGTATTCTGATTTGAATGCTTTTGTGGGTTTTGTTGTCTGATTCAAAAAGCTATCTTTAGTTTTTGTTAAAAATTTTTCATGCTCTTTTTGTCTCTATAATGACCATTCATTGAGTTAATGAGGTGGTCTAGTACGCAAAAATTGATTCTGATTGGGTAATATTTGAAAAAAGTTCTCAAAATTATGTAATCTCTTATGCTTTTAAAAACAAAAACAACATTGTTGTTAGCATGGTAAAATATTTATGAATTTTTAAACAAATGAATTGTAATATTTTGTGTGCCTGATATATTCTGTTTCTCTCCAGTTAAAATGTATTTTGAATAATTTAATACGAGTGCATTATACATGCTGCTTCTAGCCCTGTAGTGCTGACTAAGTACTCTTGTCTGCTGAGAAATATTGATATTTTGTTACAATTGGGAAAAGGTGGATATATTTTTCCCATATTTTACATCTTTTTCTTATGAGGGGAGGAAAAGACCATGTCTTTTGTTTTCCTCTTCTTAATCTTGTACTTCTCCGCTAGATTTAATATACTCAATGACTGTCAGCTACAATAAATCTGCAGTTGAAAACAATTTTTCATGCGCGAAATTTTAATTGTTGCAAAATGACATTTTTGAAATTAGACCTTTTTCTATTTTATTCCGTCAATCGACGCGGTTTTTGTTGAGATGAAAATGGTAACAATATTGTTCCTTTTTTGATAAATCGTAAATGGCGCACCGTAAAGTGAACCTAGAGTACTTCTTTGTCGAGTAACTAACCCTAACTTTCAAATCTTTCAAATCTTTACTAGCAAAGCCTAGCAAAACCCTCCTCCACTCCTTCCACGCTCTCAAAGACCTCCCCCCTACACCACCCTTTACCCTTATTCCCAGTTATGGTGCGTGTTTTAAAAGCTTGCGTGAAGCAGTTGTTAAGGTTTTTAATGCATTTCAGAATAGTATACATTGTGGGTGTGCTGCTCTAGGTTAATTTAAAGAAAACAAATCAATACTCCATTTGGGTTGAATTGGTAGTTGAAGAAGAAGAGAATAGAACTGGATAAAAGTTGCAGAAGATTCAATAGTGTTTATTGCCTCGAGGTTTTATTGTGTCCATGTTTGTTCAACCATGCTTTAGTGCCTACCGATAGGTTTGATTATGAATGAACAAAAACTCAATTGAACAATTGTGCCACAAAACCGAAAATAGTTTTAATTTTTATTTTCAAGTATTTGTTTGAATATTTGTTTTAAAAAGAAGAGTTCGCCTCTTTCATTTATTTAGATGTATTGTTGTCAAATCTGATCAAAGAGAACTTCAACAACAGCATATTTAATCCAAGCAGATAATTTTCTTATTGACGACAAATTTTTGAGGACTATTTGAATCAAATTGAATTTTCCGAGGACTTCAAGATATCTGGCATATACTTTGGTGTTGGAACTGACGAGGTGAAAATTTTTGAGAGTAGAAAAAGTATGCAAGATAATTGTTCACAAAGTTCGGCTTAGGTTTTTTTATGCCAATTTTTGTTGGCATTTTATCTTTCTATATTTAACTAAAATCAACAGACCAAATTGTATTTATTCCTACATGAATCCAATTGCGTATGGGCCCAAAAACCTTTGTTTGTATAACTACAAAGGTGGGAAGCAGTCCCATAAACTGTGAACTTTTTCCACCCTCAGGCTCTTTTTTAATTCACTCCATGTGAATTTTCAAGCCTGAAGTGCTATTAGATTGTGTCTGAACAAATTGGGTGTGGGGATTGGTCTAAGAACTTAATTCAATAAACATGCTGAAAAGGTGACAGAAATATATCCCCCCTTTTGAGGGACTGTCAAATTTTATAGAACATTTGAGAGGGTTAATTTCATTCCAATAGCTCCTATGGTGGCCTTTATTCAAGGTCCTTTTTCGAAATTTGATTTTCGGATTTAGATTTGCTGTTTTGATGTAAAAGTTGAGCACAGATATTTTGAGAATTAGTTATGAGATCGAAAAGCAAGATTTCGCGTTTATGTTCAAAGATCGCTTTTAGGATTGTGTTTGAATCAGCTGGATCTATTGGAAAGTTGTTTTTCTATCTTAACAAGAAAAGAATTCCTGAAAATTAACGTCTTTTGACAGGTTAAATTCTGTTTTTGGCGGCCTAATTAAGACAATTTTTGTTAAGGAATCCTGTCAGTTTTCTGTGTCAACACCGCTGAATAGTATCACAAAGTGAACTCAAAACAACTGCGTGTTTGCCAAGACATACAGGGGCGTTTTGACTTAAAGGCTTTTAACCACGGAAAGGCGAGCTAATGAGTTTTCATTGAAGATTGAGTAAGCGACCCAGTTTGTGGTTCTTACGTTTCTGGCTTCAAAAGTAGGTTTGAACAGCGCCACGGAAGTGGAACTCAGTTAAGAAAAACTGGGTTATTTATGACCGTGTTTCTATTTTGTCGAAACCATAATCATGCAATTGTGAAAAGCGTGAACAAATGCGAGATATTCGAAGTTGCCCAGAGCGATGCATATAACGTGACTAAATTTGCGTTTGTTTCTCCTGCTTTTCCATTTACAAACTAAAATGCCCAGATAGAAAACGAAACATCAACAAAATCGTTTTTTTTTGCGCATATGATTCTCGGGCTTTCAAATGTGTATGTCGTTTTAGCCGCGTGAAAATTAAAATTCCTAAGTTAGACCGCTCGTAAAGCAATCTTTGTTAATTATGCAGTTGGGCAAACTTAATCATGTAGAACCCCTAACTAAAATTATTTATGGTGTTTTTTCTAAAATACCTAAATTTGCTAACACTAAGACAATGTGTTAAGTTAGAAATTATATCTGCTCGAAAAAGCTGACAATGGTTAAGATTCTTAATAATGGCCCTTCTTCACTTGTTGTGACATGTGAACAGATGTTCTTTTAACCAACAAAGAACAATCTAAGAGGTGAAATCTTTATTTGTTCACTCCGCTTCAGCCATGTTTGCAAGCTTCTGACGTATACTGACTAATTGACATCAAATGTGCTTTTTGTTTTTGTATAGCATTTGATGATTTTGTGGCAATAATTGGGAAGTTGTTTCATATATTGACGCTTTGTTTCCTTTGCAGTCAGATCAATACCAATTATGACGGATTTATGACCAGAACAGCTTTTAATGTGAATTCGCACAAATCCGCATCAATTTTCATGCAGATAATTCAGACGTGCAATCTCTAACAAATGAAATTTTCATGTAAAAGAAGTATTTATTTAGTGAATTTCTTGAACACCCTTCTCTGAACTCACGATTCATTTTTGTATGTTCTTTGAAGTTCGAAAAAATATTGTAATTTTAAAGTTCTCGAAATTGTTGAGCAAAAAATTTCCCTGTGCAATGATTAAATTTTATTTTGGCCCATCCAGTGTTCTTCTTGAAGCGACCCAAATTTTTTCTTGGCAGTCTGCCAAAGCTTCCATTAGCCACCAAAGATCAAATTCAGAAGTTTATCGCCTGATGATTTTTTGAATATCAACGCGAGGAAGTCCAGTGGCTAACTGTCTTGCTATGAGTTTGATGTACTTAAGTTTGCGCATTCTGCTGTTGGCGGCTCTCATACTTAGATACCGAAAAGTTATTGCACCTCCGTTTTTTGCTGATAAGTGGTAGCTGAAATCTAGACAATCCGTCAGAGTCTTGAACCGAGGCAAGAGAGGAGCATCAGCCTTGTAAGACACTGGTCTCTCTCCACATCTTAATAGAACTTCACTGCTATGTGACCATTTGCCAACACTTGAGCTATGGTTTTTAATTGGTCGTGAACGATGTTTGACGCAACTGGTGTAAACGTCTTGGTCTTTCATGCAAAATTTTAGACTGACCGTTTTTGTGTTTTAATGTCTCATGTCTTGCAATCAGCCTGTCTTTTACTCTTTAGTGAACGGCTTTAATTGAGAATTCTTTAACCAAAATTTCACTACTAAAATTAAATAAAAAGTGCGCCAAAATTGGTGTTTTTTTTACTTTAAATTTTATTAATTGCTCTTGAACGTTGTTCATAGCAATTATTGTAAACGTGTGTCTTTTTTTATGCAAAATTTTCGCTTGACAATTTTGAGCTTTTCTTCTAGAACATTCTTTGACTTCTCAAGTGACTTTTTCACGCTTTCATTCTTCATTTTTGAGTCAGGGTAGAGACGATTCGAGTCGTTTCCGGTATTCTACCGGCTATGTTTTTATGCAAAATTTTCGCTTGACAATTTTGTTTTCGAGTGACTTTTACGCCCTTGACTTTTTGCATTTCGCGTGATCTAAAATTCCCTCTCAATCAGAATTTCAAGCAGCTGAACTCAATTGGCGGCAATTTAATACTAAAAGGCAAATGAAAAGTGCGCCGAAACTGTTGTCATTTTTTACTTTAAATCTTAATAGTGGTATATGTTAACCTCTAATGTGGTTATTTAAAGCCCACTATAGAACTTCTTAGTCCCATTTAGGCTCCCCCCGACTGAAGCAGGCTGCAATTGATTAGAGCTCCCACTAGTCATTCAAGAGCAATTCTTCCGACGTTTAGTCGGTTATGTTTAGTGGTTGTTATAGTGGTTTATAAATACTTCTATTGACGTCATTTGAAGTCGCTTAGTGAATTAAGTTCTTTTCGCGGACTGAAGCAGGTTTCAAATGATTTGAGCTACCACTGGTTGTTGGAGAGCAGTTATCCCGACATTAGTCGGGCATGTTTGTGTTCGTCATAGGTTAGTGTATAAGAAACAGTGTGCTCGCTTTTTAAGGTTTTCTCGCCAAATTGCTTACAATTCTTGTTTTAGCAAATCTCTTGAAGCCCAACCGTTGCTGAACCAAAAAATTTTTTCAACAGAGGTGTATCTTGAAATCAAAGGGCCCTAGCTCATCTTGAAAAACGCAGAAAACATAATTTTTGCTCCAGTTCTGATCACTTACATCCTTCTTTTAATTGCTCTTGAAAGTTCATAGCAATTATTGTAAACGTGTTGGTCTTTTTTATGCAAATTTTTTGCTTGAACATTTTGCGCTTTTCTTCTTTGACTTCTCAAGTGACTTTTTCACGCTTTCGTTCATCATTTTTGAGTGATCTCAATTGCTGTCACTCAAAAGTATTGCTTGTTGCTAATATAAAACAGGTTGCAGTATAACGAAAATAAGTGACTCCTAACGCATTGGTTAGTGTGGGTGGTTATGGATCGGGAGGTCAAGGGTTCGAATCCCCGCGGGGGCAAGAATTTTTGCACCCATAAAGAAAATTTGATCTAGGCTATTGTCCTTCTTAATTATGTTGCCTCGCCTGTCGTTCAAGAGCAATTCTTCCGACATTTTTTGGTTTATGGTTACAAAGAGTGAGCCAGCTTTTCAATCTGGAAACTGATTCGATTTATTTGGTGCCCCAAAACATCAAGTTCCAAAATTCTTTTTTATATAAAATTTAATTCTTTTTTCACGTCATATTTTAAGTCACCAGCTTTATCTGCTTAATGGTAGTATGCAATATATCTATTCAAGTATGTTTTCTAGAGCGTTCTTTGCTCTCAAGTGGCCTTTTCACGCTTGACTTTTTAATTTTTGCATTATATAATTTGCTCTCATTCTGAAATTGAATTTGTTGCTGGCGAGTAAGTAGCCAAGCCGCTCGCTTACGATCGCATTCATATTAGAAATCTGTTTATTGTATCCTTCTAACAAGTTACTGAGAATCTTAATGTTTGGGACTTACAATTGGTTTAAACGATATTGATAACAACATTATTTTAAGAAATTGTGAAATGAGAGTAGTAGTTTGTTCGCTTTCGTTTTTTATTTTTGTATGCTCTGTTGACTATCAAAGGGTCCTGTTTTTTGTGTTTGTTTTGGTTTTTGCTTTGTTGTCTTTGGAATACTGTTCCTCTAATCAGGCCGATACCCAGGTCTTGATTTTTAAAAAAAATGTACTGCAATGTTTTTCATATCGTCTCACATTTTTTTTGTTTTGAGATTTTTTATTTCAATGAAAAGTCAAATGAAAGTAGTGATTTTAGTCACGCTAGAATAGGGAAGGGAATTGTTCATTGCTGCTTCAAAAAAATTGAGCTAATTTTTGAGTTTAGGCTGTGTTTGTTGACCTTTTTAATGTGTTTTCACTCAGAAAATTTAATGAAAAAGTTCATTGGTATTCTTTTGAGACATGAATAAAAGTAAATAATAATTTCAATGCATAGATGTTGGTTTCGACTACTCCAAAATTAATTTGTTTAAAGAAAAAAAATTAAATTAAATTTATGGTGTTATTCTTTTCAATGCCTGTTACATATGCTCAATAACGACTGATATTTGCTTTCTAATGAAGCATCAGTGAGTTAATTTGGAATAGTGTTTGAAATAGTGGTTAATGTTACATATTACCCTAACTTTCTAAGTTTCGTACAAGGTGAGTGAATATGTGAGTTTTGCCCTTATCTGTTGCTCTTTTGATGACCTGTTGCTTAGGCCTATTACTCTCATCTGCTTCCTAATGAGGCATAAGTTCGTTTTAGGTGTTTCTGTTGATAGTTAATGGGCTACAGTTTTTGTGACCTTCTATTGACCATGTTTATATTGAATTTTTTAGTTTTACATTTAGTAATTACTGAACAGTCTTCTCGGCAAGATACTGAAAGATAAGTGATTCTTTTTAATTTTTTTTGTTTAATAGCCGCCTGCAGCCTGTCAAGTTACTTCACTTTATGTTTCAACTGAATGGATTTTTTTTCTTTCCCGTATTGAATTATGTAATGTATAGAATTATGTAATGTACAAAACTTTGAATCATGTAATGAGCAAAGTCAAAAGAAACGGGATAAAAATTTAAAGTCCAGTCATTACTTCATAATGCATTAGGTTTTCAAAGATCATTAAAGCGATTGCCAGCTGGCCTTAGTATTATGCTTAATAGCTTTCTGTTTAGAAGCTGAATTAAGTGTAATTTTAGAATCTATCCGAATATGCAGAATGTACACACCAAATATGAACACTTCGACGCTTAGAATAATTCGGACAGTTTCTATTTCTTATTTTGTTATTTTTCTGTTTCAATCCCAATGTTCGTCATGCGGGTTAACGGCGGCTATTTTCCGGCAATTTGCCGGCTACGTATGTAACGCTTTGTCTTGCTCTTTTCTTTAATTCAATACTAATTTTTGAGGTCCCTTTTTTCTTTCATTTGCACTAACTCATTCTGCTGACAGATCTCATCTGATTTTTTTTTCTTCTGTTTAATTGTCTTTGTTCAATGTTTTCTGTTTGAAAGTAACAATTTAAATGATTTTGATACTACTTTTTTAACAAAATGTTGATGGGTTTTTGATTATTTTGTTACAAATCAAAGAATATGTGTTGTATTCGGGCGCAGTCTTAAATTTTTTTACGATCTGTTCACACGTCTTTATTATTTTTGAAGTTAAATTGAAGTAATAATTTTGGTCTCGCCGAAATAGGAAATGGAGCGAAAAAGCGAGTGGCTTTGCTGCGTGAAATTTTTTCACAGTAATTTTAAGGTAGAGTGAGAAAACGGGAAAACGTTGGTTCAACAAACATGCGCTTGTTTTGTTCATATTCGATTATTCGAATTTGTCTTTCAATGTTTTTCTTTCAATTTTTACTATCGCATTTTCTAAATCGTTTTTCCAATCCTCTGCATAGTATATTCTTGCTGTAGTTCTTTTTTGTTTAGTCAATGAAAATTCTTTGAATTGTAGTTCAGGACTTGTCCTGCTATTTTTTTTTCATAATTCAATTATATGGTTAGCTTTACCTTGGATCACTGCTTGTTCAACATTTTGCGTGGAATTTTTTGGCTGCTTCATTGTTCACTCACTCGGCTTAAAATGAACAGCAATGCAATCTGAAATGTAGAGAGTCAATATTGAACAAAGAAATCAAAAATTGAAATGTTTTAAATCAGTTAAGATCAGTTTTTGGTACCCAGTATTTAAACTTTGTTCTAATTGGTCTTCGTTAGCAGGTCTAATGTTCATTGTATTGAGACTAATCCCTCTGTCATCGCTTTTGGAGGCTGTGAGTATATCCAGCTTTAAAATCTAATCGTGATAGCTTGCGCTTTGTGCTACAGTAATTTTTTTGAAATAATTTTTTAAGTTGTTTCAATCTCAATCGGGGTTATGTGACTCAAGCGCGGCTATTTTCTGGCAATCTGCCGTGTGTATTTTACCGTGTTTTCATCCTTGCTTAGGTTTTTGAGTTTCTGATGAAGCTCACTCGTCTTTTTTGCCAGAACGCTTTACTAATAAGAAATACTAATAAAGCATATTTGAGTAAAAGTTTTAAGTTCATTGTTGCGCTCCTTTTTGTGTGGATAGTTAGGTTCAGCACAGCATGCCAGGCGCCATTAGTGATGTATGATGGTTTCGTTCACGTTTTTTTTGTTGCTTCTCTTAGGCGTGCAACGCAGTATAGTTAAGATTTTGGTAGTTTCAAAGTGTTTTTCAATGGAAGCCAGACAGTTCGATTGTTGTGATGAATGGAAAAATGGAAACATATGGACACATCTTTGCCAAGGCCAAGAGTTTTTTTGAATGAATGGTTGGATGCCGAACGTTTGGCCGACTTAAATTCTTTAGATAATAATACATGCTCGCATTTTGCTGTAGCGTTTTTGGTAGCTGTAGCGAAATAACGTATTCAATAATTATTTTCAGTTTTGATGGGCAATTTACTCATTTGAGAAATGATTTTGAAGGTGACTTCAATCATTTTTATTCGCAATGTACATTAAACTCCTCTTGTTAGTGGAAATTATAAACTTTAGCCGACCATCGGTTAGTTTTTTACACGTTACTAACACACAGGGAGATCAAGTAATTTTCTCTGAGGCTCTCAGTTTTGCGTTCCACTTACGATTAGTGCTCTTAATCTTACTTTTTGTTCATGACGTGTCTTCTAGCTATGCCAATTTGTGTTCAAATAGTGTTTATTCATGCCTTTTTAAATCAATTTTGATGGGACCAAGAAAATATTATTCAATAATGAATTTTCATTGAGCAAATTATCAATTTTTCTATAGGCTTCGGCCATTGGATTGTCTCTCAAACGCTGCTTGTTCTAAGTTTCATTTAGTTTGTACAGCGTTTGAAAATAAATTTCTAATTTAAACTAGCAGCGTCCAATTTGCATTGAGCACAATTGACGTGTAGAACATTTAAGACTATTGCGTAACTAAATTGAATGAAGAGTAACTGCCACTATTGATGTTTTTATTTTAGCCACTCTCCTCCTATCCCTCGTTGGGTTTCTTCTCCCGGGAGTGTGTGATGCGGCCACCATTTTGCCCTTTGCACCCTCAATCGTGGACCTGCCCAAACTGAAGGCATTCCAGATGAGTGGGCCAGAGTTCAACATCAACTGCACCCTCAACATGCAGAACATTCCCACTGTCACCTACAGATGGTTCTTCTCTAAAAGTGAGATAGTTTCACTAAAAATTTTGCAAAATATAAACCACAAAAATTGTCCAGCCGTTTCTCGTGAAAAATAAGATAGTGTTTGAATAATATTTTCAAAAAGAAGTTTCATCCGGAATTTATAAATCTTCAAAAATTACCACTTATAAATTACAGGTGCATTTACAATCATAGCATTAATGCGCATTGGTTTTTGTAGTTCACACATTTTTGTGTCTGAAATTTTTTTGTCTTGGTATCTCAACTTTGGTTCAAATGGAGCGGTATTCGTTAAACTGAAAGCTTGAGTAATATCTGTGACATCACGCTGTACGGTTTTTAAAGACAATCGGCATGCGGCGCTTGGATCAAATGATGACCTTTAAGGCAGATCATGAGAAACTCGTTTCAACTCATGATCAAAGATTTGAATTCATGTGGAATACTTTGAAGGCGCGCCAAAGAGTAATGAATGGTTTGTTTTTAATGTTAGGAAAGCTATTTTTGTGACTGTGCTTGGACACTTCAGTGAACTCTTCTATGCTATTGTTACTTTGATTATTAAAGTAGAGTATAAAGTGCTCAATGTACTGAAGCCATATCGAGCAAGGATGACGTACGTAAATGACCTTTAATGCAATTTAATTTCGAACAGCGAAGAATCTGAGTAACGACCCGTATCAATGTCTTGCAAATTTGTGTTTGAAGCAAGATTAATTGTGTGATTTTGCAGAAGTGACTTAATAATATATTGTTTTCTGTAGTCAGCAAAATTATTTCAAATTACAACCCCGTAAAATAAAGTTTTCTATTCATCCGAACTCTGTTATTGTTTGACTGGATAGAAAATGATCGACATTTTTCTTAGATTTTTGTGATATAAATTGAATGTGTGTACATAATGAAATTTTTAGATGAAACATTTTTTATACTTATATGATAAGTTTTTAAATTCCGTTCTTATTTGAAAGGTGTGAATTTAAAAGGAAAAAAGCTTTTCCTCGAATAAAATTGCAATCGATCATAAGTTCAAGTATCAGCAGATATTGATCATAATTTTGGATTTAAGTTTTGCAAAATATAAACCACAAAAATTGTCCAGCCGTTTCTCGTGAAAAATAAGATAGTGTTTGAATAATATTTTCAAAAAGAAGTTTCATCCGGAATTTATAGATCTTCAAAAATTACCACTTATAAATTACAGGTGCATTTACAATCATAGCATTAATGCGCATTGGTTTTTGTAGTTCACACATTCTTGTGTCTGAAATTTTTTTGTCTTGGTATCTCAACTTTGGTTCAAATGGAGCGGTATTCGTTAAACTGAAAGCTTGAGTAATATCTGTGACATCACGCAGTACGGTTTTTAAAGACAATCGGCATGCGGCGCTTGGATCAAATGATGACCTTTAAGGCAGATCATGAGAAACTCGTTTCAATTGTTCATGATCAAAGATTTGAATTCATGTGGAATACTTTGAAGGCGCGCCAAAGAGTAATGAATGGTTTGTTTTTAATGTTAGGAAAGCTATTTTTGTGACTGTGCTTGGACACTTCAGTGAACTCTTCTATGCTATTGTTACTTTGATTATTAAAGTAGAGTATAAAGTGCTCAATGTACTGAAGCCATATCGAGCAAGGATGACGTACGTAAATGACCTTTAATGCAATTTAATTTCGAACTGCGAAGAATCTGAGTAACTACCCGTATCAATGTCTTGCAAATTTGTGTTTGAAGCAAGATTAATTGTGTGATTTTGCAGAAGTGACTTAATAATATATTGTTTTCTGTAGTCAGCAAAATTATTTCAAATTACAACCCCGTAAAATAAAGTTTTCTATTCATCCGAACTCTGTTATTGTTTGACTGGATAGAAAATGATCGACATTTTTCTTAGATTTTTGTGATATAAATTGAATGTGTGTACATAATGAAATTTTTAGATGAAACATTTTTTATACTTATATGATAAGTTTTTAAATTCCGTTCTTATTTGAAAGGTGTGAATTTAAAAGGAAAAAAGCTTTTCCTCGAATAAAATTGCAATCGATCATAAGTTCAAGTATCAGCAGATATTGATCATAATTTTGGATTTAAGTTGATGCCTAGCCGCTTGAGTCATCTAGTGGGCTCTAATTGCACTCTTATTTTCGACCATCCAAGAATCACTTTTTAATTATTGCTGTATATTTTTGTACGACGCTTTCATAAATTTTAAACTGAAGTTGAATGGGTTACGCTGGAGGGCACCATAATGTGAAGTTTTTGAGCCCTACTAGTCTATAAAGTAGACACCCCAAATTTTTTTAGGACAGTACCACATCGAATTTTTTCTGATTTCAATTTGCCCTACGCTAGTCGGTTAATTGCTCTCAAACGAAGTTGGTAGCCAATATATTAGCCCTGCGGTCTTTTTAGATGCAATTTTTCACTTGCCCAATTTTTGTCCGACCTTTTGACTTTTTGTCCTCAAAAACGGGATAGACCGGAGGGCATTAAGTGTCTGAGCAGCTCTCTTGAAGCCTAACGCTTTGCTAGTTTATAAGTATGCGATTCACCGATACTGTTTTGAAGAGACAGAGACAATTTCATGGTGTAAGGGACGGTTCTTAATGTTAAAAATTTGACACCCTCACTCACTCCCCACTCGTGCACCCTCATCCACCTGGTGCTTGCTTGGACCCCCTCTTGTCCAGCCCACCCCCACCCCCATTCCGCCCATATTGCTTGACCCGACAACCCTCACCCCCCCCCCCCCCCCCCCCCTAATGCTGGCATCCCTAGGCCACAACAGCTGTCTATTAGCGAAGCCAACAGCTCGCTGTTTGTTTGAGAGCAGTTCGACTGACGTTAATTGGTTATGTTTGTTTTATAATAGTCAATAGCCGATAGTTTAATTTGATCGAAGGTTTTTTAGGAAGTTATTATTTAATGTTTAGCAGCCCTTGGTTTCAAATGGGTTCGACGTTTTGACTCCCAATCTGTTGGTGTTCCTTCACTTTGTCAGAGCATCGAATTGTTAAGCCTTCCTAAGAGCCTTGAATGATATAATAAGTTGCTAAAATACAATTTATCTATGCACAATACAAATTATAGCAATGATCAATAAAAAGTTAATGATTAATGGTTTTCATGCCAAAACAAACTGAAATTAAAATTCTTGAATCATGTTTTTCATATCTGGCATTATTTTCGGGCCAATTAAAAATTGTTCACAAAAATTCTTTTCTGGTGTAATTTGAGTTAAGTTCAGTGTGATTCAGTTATTAATAACTGCCGTCAGGCTCTCAAAGGCTATTATTCAGGCGCTTTTTTAAAAATAAAATCGCTTTACTTTTTGATCTTGTTTTTCGTTTTACATTTTCACGCTTTTCACGATTTCATTGTCACGATTTTCACGCTTGACTTCTGACTCACTCCTCTCACTATTTCAACTGAATGGATTTTAAATTTTTTCGCGTATTGAATTACTTAGTGCAGTGAATACGGTCAAAGTCTGGATAAACATAAAGACCGGTCATTAAGTCAATAGTGCATTAGGTTATCAAAGTTCATTAAAGCGATTGCTAGCTCGAACTAATTATACCTAATGGCCTTCAGAAGCTGGATCAAGCTTAGAGATAGAAGCTGAATTAAGTATAACTTTAGAACCTAATTGAAACTTCACACCAATTTAGAACACTGAAACTTAAAAATTGTCAATTTCTGTCCTAACTTTTTTTTATTCTTTTTCTGTTTCAATCCCAATGAGCGTCAACGGCGGCTATTCTCCAGCAATTTGTCGGCTATGTTTCCTTTTTCACTGCAACTGGTAAGCTAATATAAATTGTAAATGTATGTTCTGCATTTAAATCGTCCAGAAATTATTGTTTGTTTAAGAGCCGCGAAGCGATAGCGGCTATTATTGGAGACATGGTCTTTTTTTTATTCATCGTCTCCATCGATAATTCTTGCGACCGGACTTCCTAGAATTGATTTTTTCAATTTCAGTGATTTCTACTGCTTTGCAGTTAAAATTTGTTCACGTGACGTCATTTGTTCTGCTTTTAGGTCAATGGCGTGACTTACCTCACTAAAAAAAGAATGACTTTTGAACTCGCTTAATGAACTTTAATTTTTATGAACATTTACTAGTTAAAGATCTATAGTGTGCATCTAAGTAGTGCCAAACGTATATGCCCTAATTCTTGAGTATTATATTTCAGTTTTTGCTTTCGAATATTAATTTTGATAAAGCTCCATTAGGGCTTGTTCCGTATAGAGCGTATATCTCATAAAAATGACAGTGCGATTCTAGCCAAAAAGTCTAGTGGTCTGCTAAAGGACTAGTGGTCAATTTGGCTATATTATTAATTTCTCTTAAACGAAGTTTGTAGCAATTATGTTAGTCCTGTTGGTCTTTTTTATGCAATTTTTCGCTTGACTGATTTTTCTTGACACATTTGACTTATCTTTCTAAAAAACGGGTTACACAGGTAGCGTCCAGCGGGAATTAAGTGCTACCAGAGATTTTTAGCTATATAAGCTCAAACTGTTTTGGAGACTTATACTTATGGTGTTAAGGGCGGGCGGTTCTCAGAGGTTGAAGACCACTCCACTGATGACCCCCCTCTCTATTGCCCCCACCCCCGCGCTGTTACCCTCCAACCCACTGTTGTCCCCACAACCCCACTTCTATCAGCCCCCTGCTCCTTGTTTAGCTACTGACGAACAACCGCTCGCTAAAAACGCAAATATATACTAATTTGCAAATTTTTTTCAAGCTTTTTGAAAATTTTTTGATTATAGGTTTTAATTATAGGTTACTGCAGAGATTTTAGTTTTTTTCACCAAACGTGCAATTTTCAAATTTTTTGACATCTGTTTTTCCTTATTCAGGTCTTTGCAGACCCAGGGGCCAGAAAACTTCCTAAGGGGTTTGATAATAAAATACTGACAAATTCTTATTGGCCATTGAATGATTTTCAACTTCTAAATGTCACTATATTTTGATAAAATTTGCTTATTTTCCAAGTTTTGAAAATTTGTCGGTTTTTGGTGGTTCTTTTCAGCCTCAAGAGCCAACAAATCTCTTCTGGGGGTTTGACAATAAGTTACCGTATGTAATGGAATGTCTCAAGATGTTAACATCACGATTCTTACCATTTTCTGTTGGACAAAACTTGCCATTTTTTTCGATTTTTTTGGACATTTTTCGGGTTTGTTGAGCCTCAGGGGTCAGAAAACCTCCGTTAGGGTTTGATAATAAGTTTGATATAGCAATTTTTTTCATAGAACTTTTTCAATTTTTTGTCATTTTTTAGGTTTCTCCAGCCTCAAGAGCCAAGGAAGCTTGACTAGGGTTTTAAAATATGATACTGCATATTTGTTAGATGTAATGTAATGTTTTGCAAGATTTTAATATCACCAATTTAAGCATTTTTTTAACTGTTTGCAATTTTTTCACCAAGTTTTTTTTCAATCTTCTTTGATTTTTTTTCGGCACCAGAGGCTCTGGGAACTCCTCCAAGGTTTCTAGAGTTAAAGGATTGGTTATCAGTGTTTTTATGACTCCAGTTTTAGTAATTTTTGGATAAAATTTAATTTTTTATCAAATTTTTGGAAATTTTTTATGTTCCAATTTTATGGATCTTTATGAGCAGTTGAAACTATTTCAGGGATATTGGATAGTTTTATGAGACAATGAATAATTTTTGTAGATATATCTTGAATTTTAGCAAAAAATTTGCAAATGTTTTCAAAATTTGCAATTGTTTTCAAAATTTTAAAAAATGGTTTTGAATTTTTTCCCCTGTGAAATCTGGAAACTTTTCTTTTAAATTTTGCCTTCAGTTTTTTTCTGTGATTTATTTACTAACAAGGCTAGCAAATTAGAAGTTGCAGAGTCAAATCCAACCATTGAAAATTTTCTTAGCTCTCTCCCTCTCTGTGTGTCGTCGTCCCTCTCTATTCATCGTCTCCATCGATAATTCTTGCGACCGGACTTCCTAGAATTGATTTTTTCAATTTCAGTGATTTCTACTGCTTTGCAGTTAAAATTTGTTCACGTGACGTCATTTGTTCTGCTTTTAGGTCAATGGCGTGACTTACCTCACTAAAAAAAGAATGACTTTTGAACTCGCTTAATGAACTTTAATTTTTATGAACATTTACTAGTTAAAGATCTATAGTGTGCATCTAAGTAGTGCCAAACGTATATGCCCTAATTCTTGAGTATTATATTTCAGTTTTTGCTTTCGGATATTAATTTTGATAAAGCTCCATTAGGGCTTGTTCCGTATAGAGCGTATATCTCATAAAAATGACAGTGCGATTCTAGCCAAAAAGTCTAGTGGTCTGCTAAAGGACTAGTGGTCAATTTGTCTATATTATTAATTTCTCTTAAACGAAGTTTGTAGCAATTATGTTAGTCCTGTTGGTCTTTTTAATGAGATTTTTCGCTTGACTGATTTTTCTTGACACATTTGACTTATCTTTCTAAAAAACGGGTTGCACAGGTAGCGTCCAGCGGGAATTAAGTGCTACCAGAGATTTTTAGCTAGATAAGCTCAAACTGTTTTGGAGACTTATACTTATGGTGTTAAGGGCGGGCGGTTCTCAGAGGTTGAAGACCACTTCACTGATGACCCCCCTCTCTATTGCCCCCACCCCCGCGCTGTTACCCTCCAACCCACTGTTGTCCCCACAACCCCACTTCTATCAGCCCCCTGCTCCTTGTTTAGCTACTGACGAACAACCGCTCGCTAAAAACGCAAATATATACTAATTTGCAAATTTTTTTCAAGCTTTTTGAAAATTTTTCGATTATAGGTTTTAATTATAGGTTACTGCAGAGATTTTAGTTTTTTTCACCAAACGTGCAATTTTCAAATTTTTTGACATCTGTTTTTCCTTATTCAGGTCTTTGCAGACCCAGGGGCCAGAAAACTTCCTAAGGGGTTTGATAATAAAATACTGACAAATTCTTATTGGCCATTGAATGATTTTCAACTTCTAAATGTCACAAATTTTAGCAATATTTTGATAAAATTTGCTTATTTTCCAAGTTTTGAAAATTTGTCGGTTTTTGGTGGTTCTTTTCAGCCTCAAGAGCCAAGAAATCTCTTCTGGGGGTTTGACAATAAGTTACCGTATAGTTTCTATATGTAATGGAATGTCTCATGATGTTAACATCACGATTCTTACCATTTTCTGTTGGACAAAACTTGCCATTTTTTTCGATTTTTTTGGACATTTTTCGGGTTTGTTGAGCCTCAGGGGTCAGAAAACCTCCGTTAGGGTTTGATAATAAGTTTGATATAGCAATTTTTTTCATAGAACTTTTTCAATTTTTTGTCATTTTTTAGGTTTCTCCAGCCTCAAGAGCCACGGAAACTTGACTAGGGTTTTAAAATATGATACTGCATATTTGTTAGATGTAATGTAATGTTTTGCAAGATTTTAATATCACCAATTTAAGCATTTTTTTTAACTGTTTGCAATTTTTTCACCAAGTTTTTTTCAATCTTCTTTGATTTTTTTTCGGAACCAGAGGCTCTGGGAACTCCTCCAAGGTTTCTAGAGTTAAAGGATTGGTTATCAGTGTTTTTATGACTCCAGTTTTAGTAATTTTTGGATAAAATTTAATTTTTTATCAAATTTTTGGAAATTTTTTATGTTCCAATTTTATGGATCTTTATGAGCAGTTGAAACTATTTCAGGGATATTGGATAGTTTTATGAGACAATGAATAATTTTTTTAGATATATCTTGAATTTTAGCAAAAAATTTGCAAATGTTTTCAAAATTTGCAATTGTTTTCAAAATTTTAAAAAATGGTTTTGAATTTTTTCCCCTGTGAAATCTGGAAACTTTTCTTTTAAATTTTGCCTTCTGTTTTTTTCTGTGATTTATTTACTAACAAGGCTAGCAAATTAGAAGTTGCAGAGTCAAATCCAACCATTGAAAATTTTCTTAGCTCTCTCCCTCTCTGTGTGTCGGTTAGGGTTTCTTCCCTCGTTCTCATTCACGTTTTATCTCTCTCTCTCTCTCTCACTCTCTCTCTCTCTCTGGTTTTGTTGATGCCGCATTTCGGATTCTGTTATGTGGCTTAATGTCATCATCTATTATTCCGATTAATTCTGAGTTATACCTGGAATGTTTTTTTATATCATAAATGACGTATACACTGTTTAGGAAATTATTGTTATTTGCTCTCAAAAGCAGTTTATAACAAATATTTAAATCCTCTTTGTCTCGTTTATGCAATTTTTCGCTTGACCGATTTTTCGTCTGACCCATTTGACTTCTCGTCTTCAGAAACGGGATAATGAAGTAGCGCCCTGTGGGCATTAAGTTCTCTTAAAGCCTTTCATTCCACTAGTCCCCAAGTAGGCGTTTTACAGAAACTGTTTTGGAGACTTATACTTATGGTGTGAAGGGTGGTTCTGAAATTGATCCTAAACTCCCACCCACCGTTCCCACGTCAGTCCCCAATCCACGTTTGCGCCCGCGCTGCGCTCACCTTAAGCCCGTTCATTTAAGCTAAAGCTAGCCTCACGAAACCGTGGCGAGCTACTGACGAAGCCAACCGGTCGTTTGAGAGCAATTCGCCCGACGTTAGTCGGTTGTTTTTTGTTGTTTCTTTTCATGGAAGGCCACAAGCGTGTAGCGCGGCTATTTTCCGGCTATCTGCTGGCTCTGCTTTTAGTTTTAAGAGAATCATGTTTGACCATTGTTAGTTTCTTTTACCTTTAAAGTTGAGTGATACCTTGATTAACCGTAATTTGAGGAGCAATTCATGAACTGGTAAGCTTTTAGCAGAAGATGAACTTGTCAAGCTTTTAATAGGAATCTTGAGATCCGTAGAAGCATCAAACTTTCCGATAGATCCCCCGATAAAATTTTCCTCTAATTTGGTTACGGAAGACAATTGCTATCTGTACCGTGATTTCTGTTTTCTCGGGCAGACTATAATTGATGGTAGCTTAAGCTTTACTGCAAGC
Organism: Convolutriloba macropyga; assembly: GCF_964194025.1. Classification (NCBI taxonomy): domain Eukaryota; kingdom Metazoa; phylum Xenacoelomorpha; order Acoela; family Convolutidae; genus Convolutriloba; species Convolutriloba macropyga. The sequence goes on from NC_134477.1 coordinate 45,503,724, forward strand.
GATGCGCCGAAGTACCTTATAAATCCCTTCGTCGGACTCCAAGATACTTAACACTCTAGTTTTCTTTTTGTTCCACAGCCGATTTTCAAAAGTTTCTTTCTTGGTACGGTTTCTTATGGTATGGTTTCTTTCTTCTTTTTTCACTATTAACTGCGATTCAATAGAGCATTTGAGATATTATGATTGAGATTTAATTCTGACGAGTTATCATCAACGTTTGATGTGAATAGAAAGGCATCATCGGTGCATTGAATCATTCAGCAGTCATTTGAAACCATAAAAGCCAAATCAGTTATGTAAATAATAAACAAAAAAAGAGCTAATATTGTTCCCTGATGCGCTCTTTTCATTGTTATCCAACGTGATTTAGATCCATTTATGACAAGCATTTGAATTCTGTTGAGTAATTTTAGATTAATGTTTAAGAGTGTTGTTCAGGACTCAGATTTTTCAATTTTGTTAATAGTATCTGGTGGTTTGCTGCTTTTTAAAGAGAATGGCATCAATAGTTTAATCTTTCTTCCTATAACCTAATTGGTTAAAAGAGAATGATTGCTCATCTTCTAAGAATTATTGTTTGGCTACTAACTTCGATTCAAAAGGTCTTATTTAATTTATTCAGAAGATGAGTTGAACAGATTTTTATAGGATCGTTTGGCAATTTTTCCGCTGTTATGAATTGATTAATCAGTAAACTAGAGCCTCAATAAAACATTCAAAGCATTTCGGATACCATGGGCAGAAAATTATAACATAAATTGATCTTTTAAATTACTCTTGTTTGTTGTACATGATTTTGTAGCATTTTAAATGCGTTTCAGACCAATACGACGAGGAGGGCACTCTGTTGCGCAATGCGAATGACGGCATGTACCAGATAACAGGCTCCAAACTCACTCTGGACAACAACTGGCTGAAGTGGAGGGACCTCATGGGATATTACTGGTGCTCGGCCACCAACGAATATGGAGAATCAACGAGCAGCAAAATTGAAGTACTCACTACTCGTAAGTAGTTTTTCTATACCATACCCCTTTATCGTCATTGGTAGAGTTTAGAGACGGAATGAAAAATCAAAATTTGAAAAAAAAAACAATGGTGAACGAAAAAGGGCAGCTGATAACGGGCGCATTTATCTATCGCAATTTTGTGCTTTTTTGCATTTTGAAGACGTGAAGAACAGTCGAAAATGTGGAGAATAAGGAAAAGGAAGCAAAGAACAGGCCGCTATTGTTTTTAGGTTGATCCGCTGTAATTTCAGATACAATTATGACTATTTTGAATTTTGTGACTGATGAATTGCGTTTTTCCTTTTTTTTGTACTTTTTACTTTTTTTACTTTTTTTTTACTTTTGTGGTGAACGACTTTTTAAACACTTATTTCTCTCGAGGAAAGATATTAAAACACGATCTACGGCTCCAATTCATCGAAGATATGAATAGTTAACAAACACTAAGTATTTGTCAAAAATATCAGGATCAGCTATCTTTTAGCTTAGCATCTGAGGACAATTAGTTTATTTGTAAGTTGTGAACTCTAAAATGTCGTTGCAATGACGTGCTATTTCTAGGCGAACGGAACCAGGCACAATTGGCGACTGAAAAACGAGTGCAGTTTGGAGAAAGCAGCAGAATTGAATTTGGATTTCCGCCTTTGCTAGAAACAGATTCGCCTGTTGAAATTCAGTTTGCAATCGAGGGCGTTGAAACACCTGGAAAAAGGATCCTTACGGTACGCGCTATGGCAAGAATAATATTTAGAAAAATATTCTGGAGTTGTTGAATAGCTTGACACCTTTAATTTGTTCATTGTATTTTCAATAAGTTATATGTCAAAATTTAACGCCTAATTTGAATTGAAGCTAAAGACAGTAGCTCTGATGCTTGTAACCTTGGGAGATTTCATCGGTCACAATAAAACTTAAAGTTGATCTCTTTTAGACTGATGACACCACATATAAAGATGGACGTTTTGTAATTGGGAGCAACGGAGACCTCTACGTGATAGAGCCTCGACCTAGTGACTCTGCCGACATTACCCTCCAATTCAGAGAGTACGGCACCAACCTCGACTTCCCCTACAAACAAGTGCAATTCCGAGTGCAGAACCAGAACTCTGAAGGTAAAAGATTGTCTTGAACCAAACGTGACGACCTGGTTTTACTACTTTAACATGGTTCTTGAAAATGTGAATTGGTTTTCAACGTTGTACGAAATAACCCAAATTGCTGTTTGCTGACAATTTGGACAAGGGTAGTTTAATGTTGACATATTGCTCTGTTGTGTAACTGCTTTAACGGTTTAGTTGGGATTCTTGAAGCTGTTCTAGGTAACAAAAAGAGTAAGATGTTGAACTTCTGAATTTAGAGCATCTGGTAATAAAGTTGTTAAATATTATGTTAAATATGAGTTTTAAGTATACATATGAATTATTCATGTTATTAATAGACGCGTCAGCTATTTCAGGCGGCTATTATTGCGCTCCTAATTTTTTTTTTACAATTCAAAGAATTTGAATTGTATTGGGGCGCTGTCTTTTTTTAATTGCTCTTGAACGTAGTTCATAGCAATTATTGTAAACGTGTGTCTTTTTTTATGCAAAATTTTCGCTTGACAATTTTGACTTTTACGCCCTTGACTTTTTGCATTTCGCGTGATCTAAAACTCTCTCAATCACAATTTCAAGCAGCTGAACTCAATTGGCGGCAATTTAATACTAAAAGTCAAATGAAAAGTGCGCCGAAACTGGTGTCATTTTTTACTTTAAATCTTAGTGGTATATGTTAACCTCTGTGGTTATTTGAAGCCCACTATAGAACTTCTGAGTCCCATTAAGGCTCCCCCTCTCACCCCCCCCCCCCCCCCCCGACTGAAGCAGACTGCAATCGATTAGAGCTCCCACTAGTCGTTCAAGAGCAACTCTTCCGACGTTTAGTCGGTTATGTTTGAGATCTGTTCACACATTTTCATTAGAGTGACAAAACGGTTTTTGCACAAAAATTCGCTTTTTCGTGGTTTTTTTGTTCACATGCGGCAATTTCATTCTGTTTTTTCAATTTTTTTTTGGATCGGATTTTTTTCTAAATGGTTTTATCAATGCATTCATATTTCATTCTAGGCCTAGTTTTTTGTTTGAACCAAATTTTTGTTTTTCGCTAGTGGTTTTTTGTTCACATGCGGCATTTTGGCATTGATTTTCTGTTTTTTTTTGTATTTTGTATCTGATTTTTTTAGAAATGATTTTCCCAATTCTTTCATAGTCCGTTCTAGGTCTAGATTTTGGTTTTTTCAATGAAAATTCTTTGAATTATACTTCAGGACTTGTCCTGCTATGTTTTTTTATATTCTTCTAACATGTTTTTGTTTCGTCTTACCCTGACTTTTTCAATGACTTCTACTGCTTTGCCGTAGAAGTCATTTCTGTCACGTCATTTCTGCTTTTAGGCCGATTGCGTGACTTACCTCACTCAAAAAATGACTTCTGAACTCATTGGTGGATTTTCATTTTATGAACATTTACTAGATAAAGATCAATAGTGTGCATCTAAGTAGTGCCACACTTATATGCCCTAATTCTTGAGTATTAGTCTTGAGTTTTTGATTTCGAAAATCAATTTTGAAAAAGCTCTTTTAAGGTTTTTTCCATTATAGGTCGTATATGTATCATAAAAATGACAGTACGTACCTAACCCAAAAAATCTAGTGTTATTCTCGAGGACTTTTGGGCAATCTGCCTATCTTGTTTCTTTAGTTTCAATTCATGGAAGGCCACAAGCGTCTATCGCGGCTGTTTTCGGCAATCTGCCGGCTATGTTTGATTAACTACTGCTGAATAGAAAAAGAAAATTTGGAACTGTTGCTTCCTTAACATCTCTCTCTAGACGGGTGAACACGTAAATGCACTTCAGCACTATCTGCCGAATCAGACGCTCTGAAAATATTCTGGCCTTGTTGTCCGGCCTGTCTTCTGAGCATTTTTATATTTATCGGATCGATTTGAATGCTCCCCTAATAGTTTCAGTGGCCACAAAGGAAAGTTGAGTTGAACACTTATTCGTCTCAAAATAGAGGTTTCAAAATTGTCTCTGATTTCCTCCGTTTTCAAGCCGGAACAACCAATTTTCTTTTGTCAAAATATGATGTTTTTTGTAGTCACCATAGAGAAGGCAAAAATCTGAGGTAATTCCAAACGTTTCCCCACAATTTCCACACATGTAGCTTCTCAGACTTTTCAAAATAGAAATTCAATGGTCGCTGACACTTTTTGCTACGCAAAAAATTGTTCCAAGATATTAGTAAAAAAAATAATGGACGCCTCATCATATTGAGAATCGTAAAAAAGCTGCGATATAGTTCCAAATTTACTCGAGAAGAAAAAGCCAACTGATCAGAAAAACAACCCATGGGCACGAATAAGAGACATCAAATCCACAAAAGTTTTCTGTTCCTGCTTTTGGAAGAGATGCAGCTGTATTAACAATTTAAGATGTTTATTTTTTGCTCAAAGTATTGAAATTTGATTAGCCTTTTGAAACATCGATGCCTAATAATTTTAATAAAGCGTAAAATCATATTTAGATTGTTAAATGCTATGTATAAAATTTGTGGACAAATCAATTATTCCACTTATATAAGTTTTTCTTTTGATGTGATGTCTTCTGAATGTAAAAAAAATCTCAAAATAAATTCGCGCGAAAAAATATTTAGACAAAATTTTTCATCTTTTTGTTTACTGTGGACTACCAGTGCGTTCTACGGTATTTGTGCATAATTGAAGAAAGTTATAAAATTTTGATAAATGGGGTGCCATCTTCACATAGATTTGCTAATGTAGACTGATAATGGTCAAGTATTATAAGAAATAATTAATATAAACTCTTAGAATAATATATTATTAATAAAAAAACGCAAAAATAAAACTTAAGATCTTTACTGTAACTGTTATTTCAGAGTCTTATGCTTTGCAGATTTTATGTAGGCAAATGATATTAAAGACAGCAGGAATGCTTTTTCTTAGCTGCATAGCTGTAAGCTGAATTTTGCTATATTGAGGTAGTCGGACGTGTTGGTTTTCGATTCGTCTTCTTTTTGCTTGTACTATTGTCATGGCGACAGTGTGATTAATGTATGCATTTGTTGCAATTGCAACGAGAGTTGGTTAAAAACATTACCACACTGCTGTTATCTTCTCACGAAGTTTTTTCAACAACTCGACTTTTTGATGGCAATAGCAATCATGTGGTGATATTCATTAACTTTTTCAAATATTGACAAATGCTGTCTTTTGGTATACTATCAGCTCAATGTATCAGTTGAATTCTGCCGCTCGCTAAGTGTCGAAGTTCAACAAAACAAAGCCAAATTAAGTTATTACATGAATAATAATAATAAATTGTTCTCGAGTAGGATGTACATTTGTTTGCAACACATATGGTATAAATTATGTACCCAAATAACAAATCTTCTCGACAGGTCATCAATAGGTGCAAAAGGTCCTAGTCTAGCGATGACCAGTACCATTAGTATGATCAAGGTGTGAATGCGTGGCCAAAATAAAAAATTGAATAAACGTATAATTGTTTGTGGCGTTTTTCGACAATTGGTTTGAAAAACTGACTCCCGATTTTTGATTTTTCTCTAGTTTATTCCCTACAATTTTGAACCCATTATAATGCTGGAGAAAGCAAAATTTTTGTGTGTCCGTTATGCCGGTTATATATTGCATTCCAAGTACTTCAACTAAGCTCGTTTTCTGTTGTACATCTATACTCTACATGCGGAAGTCTGTTTGGCATCGATTTCCGCAGTTTGTGCGGAGTTCAAATTAGCTGACGTTTGTCAGTCGTTTTTGCGCAAATTTCTTTTTCAATCCTTAGGTATTATTTTGTTGTCATAGATCATATTGTTTGTTCTTCGTGAAATATTAACGATACAATAAGTGAAAAACGTAAATTTTTATCAACTCTTCTATCCGGAAAATTTGTCTAAGATTTCTAAGAACACTTTTTTTTCTATCTTCAGTACATATCTTACTGAAATTATTTCTGTTATTTTAAAAACGGGATAAACTGGTAAAGCTCGAGGGCATTAAGTGTCTGTTCAGTGCTCTTAGAGCTCTACTAGTCTCTAAATATTCCTTTCACCTGACTGCTAAAGTGGTATGATTTGATGATTTGGATTATTGGGACCCTCTTTTGCGCCCCTCGCTCCCCCATCCCCATTTGCCTCCTCCACCCGCCCAGAAAGTCAAAGCGAGATATAATTTTTGAGGCAACAGTTTCTTATTTTCTGTAGCTAAATGATGCCTCAGATCCTTAATCAATCATTTCCTTTACCTAATGTTTGAAGTGATGAGATATATGTCTGTCGTATTCAGCTAGCTAACCATGCTTCTGCATTTCTGTACACTTTGACCTGCTTCTTAACGTGATTGCATTTTAGCATATCGTGAGTATTGTTCGCCCCTTTCTCTCTCCTCTATTTCGTGCCACTAGTTTTTGTCACCACAGTTTCAACAACACCATGTTATGACAATACCAAAACAGTATCAATAGTTGAATATAAGAAATTAGTGGGCGAAGTTTAGCCCAGTCGAAATCTTCCGGTAAGAGGAAAAATATGGATGTGTTCTCTACGTATTACTCCCAAATTTCGGGGTAAGAGGACTCTAGTTGAAAGTATTATTGAACGAACCAAAGATCATTTCGTTACTAAAAAGCTGCACCGGCAAAAGGAAAAGAATCCGGATTAATGTTGCTACATTTTCGAAAGCATGTTGAGTTGATATCGGTTTGCCAAGTTAAGAATAGAAAATTCGTATCACTGATGCACTTCATAAGAGTGTGGAAACGTGCAGACTTTAAAGATTTTATTTACAGATAGAACAGTTTAGCTGAGGAACAACTTTCTAGCTAGTTTGGCACAAAATCTTTTAGTTAGCTTGCCTATTCGATTGTTTCATTTTCAGCTGCAAGTGTGCACTTTATATGATATGATGGAAATTGAGGGCTTCTTCGTTCTTTGGTTCTGCTATTATATTATGTGTATCATTTTGGGCCTTTTGTCTAACAGAAACTGATATCGGAGGCTTCAATCCTTTTATAATAATAACTTTTGATAACAAATCAAAATAATGATTAAACTCAGAAGTTTGTGCTGTTTTACACAAAATCATCTTAAACGAATTTTGCATATGCTGCCACATTATCCCGAGGAGCTCTGTATTCTTAAATGATTGAATTTTCCTAATAATTTGAAGATTTTGTCATAGTCAAATGTTAAAGAGAACGTAAACGTGTCAAGCAAACCAGAAAACTTATATTTCAGTAGATCACGTTTAGTGTTTACTAAAAATTTCCATTAACCTCTCTAAAAAGCATTTTAATGTACGCCTCAAAGCGATTTCGGAAAAGAAACCCACCTAAATTTGGGTTTAAAAAACCAAAGAAAAATATACCCCCATTGAAATAAACCCCCCGATTGCCTGCTAAAGAGCTGCGCATTTGGCCATACCTCTCGGACCATTGTCATGCCTTGCGGAACGCGGGACTTGATATGACACTATCACAAACAAAGAATTTAATGATTTCTGCTGGGGTTTATTTCCTATTGAAATCAGGCTGTTTTTTTTTTCGTTGGGTTTTATCTCCTAGACTCGCCTAAAGGTAACATCGATGTCAGTTTCTAAGCTTCATTTATATTTAGTAATCTTTATCGCTTCCAGTTTGTGTTCTAGCAATTTGTTTTTGCTTTTGTAGCTATCCTTAAAAATTTATGGTTCTTTTCGTACTGTACAGGTAACAACAACGGATTCTTCCCGGACATGGCGTCAATCTACTTGTTCGTTCGTGGCCAACCTTCCTTTTTCACCTGCATTCCTAAGGAGCAGAGAACAGTCCATATAAGGAAAGATGGCACAATTGTGGAACTGCCTTATATGGATCCATCGGGAAATGGAAAGGACGAGATATACAGGACAGACTACACTGTGTTCTTCGAGAACCCACAAGAGAGTGATGCTGGAACCTACTCGTGTTTCTATGGATCCAAATCAATCAATTATGATGTCCGAGTAATCGGTTAGTAGCATGAAACTGGGACAAGAATGATTAATTGCTCTCAAACGATTTTTTGTAGCAAATATATTCGTCTCTCAAGCGATTTTTCGCATGACCAGTTTTTCGTTAGTTTTGAATTAAATTTTCGAATGGCCGCGATAACCTTTTTTTTCTACTCATGTCCATCTGTTTCTATCTATATTTCACGGCACGCAAGTCTATTTCGCAGCTACTCTGGCAGTCTACCGGCTATGTTATATAACTAGCAGTTTGTTAATAGCCGCCGTCAGCCTCTCAACGGCTATTATTTAGACGCTCTCCTTTTTTTTACAATTCAAAGAATTTGAATTGTATTGGGGCGCTGTTCTTTTTTAATAGCCGCACAGCGATAGCTGGGGCTATTATAGGCCTTCTCTTGATTTTTTACAATTCAAAGAATTTAAATTGTATTGGGGCGCTATCTTTAAGATCTGTTCACACATTTTCATGATTTTTGAAGTCAAATTTGAGTAGTGATTTTGGTCACGTCGAAACAGGAAATAGAGCGAACAAGAGAGTGGTTTTGCAACGTGAATTTTTTGTGGCGCGCTTTAATTTTAAAGTAGAGTGAGAAAACGGTGTTTGAACAAAAATTTGGTTTCTCGGTAGTGGTTTTTTGTTCACATGCGGCAATTTTACTCTGATTTTTACGATTTTTTTCGATTTTTTGGATCGGATTTTTTTCTAAGTGGTTTTCCCAATCAATTAATAGTTCATTCTAGGCCTAGTTTTGAGTTTGAACCAATTTAAACCAAATTTCTATTTCTCGCTTATGGTTTTTTGTTCACATGCGGCAGTTTTTTTAGATTTTTTTAACTGATTTTTTATAGAAATGGTTTTCAAGATCAGACTATGTGTGAATTGGGAAAACCATTTCTATAAAAAATCAGTTAAAAAAATCTTAAAAAAACTGCCGCATGTGAACAAAAAACCATAAGCGAGAAATAGAAATTGAAATAGAAATAGAAATAGTCTGATCTTGGTCTAATTGTTTGTCTAGTCAATAAAAATTTTTTGAATTGTACCTCAGGACTTGTCCTGCTATGTTTTTTATTTCGTCGTTGCGATTTTTGTTACGACCATATGATGTCACAACCACTTCAAATCTGCTTTTTGTTCATTCGTTCATGCAATTTCAACTGAAGTGCGTGTGTGACGTCATTTTTTGCTCTTAGTGGAGCGAGTTTTTTTTTGTTCATTCGCTTGATTAAATTTTTGGTCACACTTGACTTACCTCCTTCTCAAAAATGACTTCCTCACTTGAATTGACTTTTATTTTTTTTAATTCAAAGAGATATGGTCAAATGGGAATGTGTCACTCTAAATGAAGGTTATTTGAGAGCAGCTAATAGAGGCAGCAAAAACTTGTACAGATTTTTAATCAAAATTTAACATATCAGCCTTCAATGAAACGACGATTTTTTTTGGTCTGTCTTTTTTACTGTTTTTTTAAACTGCAGGAGGTCTACGAAGCTCTTGCGGCTATTTTCTGGCAATCTGCCAGCTATGTTTAAGATCTGCTCATACTTTTTCTTGATTTTTCAGTGATTTTGGTTACGCCGAAACAGGAAGTGGAGCGAAAAAGCGGGTAGTTTTGCGGCGTGAAATTTTTTCACTCTTATTTTAAGAATAAGAAAACGGAGTTTGAACAAAAATTCGCTTTCTGGCTAGTGGTTTTTCGTTCACATGCGGCAATTTCACTTTGATTTTTACTTTTTTTTCGATTTTGTGGATCGGATATCTTCCTACATTGTTTTCGTAAGCCATTCATAGTATTCTAGGCCTAGTTTTTTCGTTTTAACCAAATTTCCATTTCTCGCTAGTAGTTTTTTGTTCACATGCGGCATTTTGACTTACGCAATATGCTAAATACTGTCAAAGTCAAAAGATCAAAATCAAGAGACGGGATAAACGGATAAAGCGCGTTCATTAAGTCATTGAGAATTTTGGTTATCAAAGTTGATTAGTGTTTGCTAGCTGACATTGGTATTAAGCTTATAAGCTTTCAGTTTAGAGGCTAAATTGAATATAGTTTCAGAATCCAACATACTGCACGACAAATTGAAACTTTTTGACACTGAGAACAGAAAAAATTTGGTCATTTTATCTCTTTTTTTTCTGCTTCTATCCCGTGTGCATCAAGCGCGTCAGAAGGCTGTTTTCCGACAATCTGCCGTCTATGTTTTATGATAGATGCGCTTTTGTATGTTATATTTACTTCGCTTTTTACGATTTGGATCTAATTAATAGTTGTTGTTGTAGCCGTCCGGGGTCGACTTCGGCGTCAGTAGATATGCCTTTAGAGCCCGAGGAAAGACGCGGCCTCGACATGCATCAACCATAAGCTGTCGATCGTGAGGTGGGTGGGATTCTTCTTGCACTCGAATAGATGTTTCGTGTCATGCGGGCTCTCTTGGCAATCTTTTTGCAGACGTCACGCACTTCGGGGTCGATTCTTGACATGTACGAATTCAGTAACTTGCTATAGCCGCTTTGTAGTTGGGCGAGCTTGACTCTGGTACTCCTGGGAAGCTTCTTCTCCGACTCGGAAATGGGGGGGGGGTGGCGGGGCATTCAGAACCTTGTTGTTGCGCATTTTTGAGATGGATTTCCTGACGAACCTGCTGTGAAGTATGATGTTGCCTCGCTTCAGCCATTTTGGGTGGCTTCTTTCCGTGGCACTTTCAACATCGCTACCGAATTCTTCTGTCAGGGTCTTCCGCATGTCTCTTTCGCTGACTGGGTCCTTGATTCCATGTTTTGGATGGTGTGTCGACTGTGAAGCCAAGAGATGTGCTGATAGAAGCTGGCAGTGGTCTCGCACGGGTAGAATCTTCCTCTCGTTGTGAAGATCGTCTTCCATTGTCATCCGCGTGCAGCCAGTGGCGCTTCTCAGGGCAGAGTTCTGGCATCTCTGGATTTTCTGCCAGTGCGAATCGGCCAGACCAGGGGACCAAACAGGAGCCGCGTAGTTGATGATGGCTCTCCCTGTAGCTTTGTACGTAGTGAGTAGCAACTCTTTATCCTTCCCCCAGGAGCTCCCGGCTAGGGAACAGGGGACGTTGTTTCTCTTCGCTACTCTATCCACTACGGTTTTCGCATAGGCACCAAGTCTGTACATCGGGTCAAAGGTGACTCCTAACATTTTTGGGTGTTTTTCTGTTGGTATCCTGTTGCCTTCCACCTCTGTTTTTAGCGTTCTACTTGATTCGTTGCTGAAAGTGGTGAATAATGTCAACGATGATTTGCCAGGAGAAAGTTCAAAGCTGTTTTCCTCGAACCATTTTAGGAGCACTGCAAGATAACTGTTTGCTCTTCGTCTCTATTTCGGAGATAACTGGTCCTGAGGAAAGAACTGTGCAATCGTCGGCATAGCTTAACAGCTTCACGTCTTCTGGAGGGATCGGAGCAGTTGCCATGTAGATGTTGAATAAGCAAGGCGATAGAACACCTCCTTGAGGCACGCCGCTGCTGATTGTCCTTCCTTTTGACACGCTGTTCCGGAACTCGACTTCTGCTTGCCTTCCATGAAGGTAGCTCTTGAGCTCTCTCTTGATGTTCACATGCAGATTCAGGTTCTCAATCTTTTCGATGAGCTTGTTAATATTAACCGTATCGAAAGCGGCGCGAAGGTCGAGGGCCACCATAATGGTTCTGTGGGCGGGTTTCCTTCTGTTGAGGCCTGTTCTTATGTGATCATCTATCTCACAAAGAGCAGTGGTGGTGGAATGGCCCTTGCGAAAGCCATGTGGATGTTCTGTATGGCTGAAGCTTTCGAGGACAAACGGCAGCATGGAAGTCTCTAGCAGCTTCATGAGGGGTGAGAGCAGAGACACGGGTCTATAGCTTTTCGCCTGATCTGCTGGCTTTCCGGGTTTTAGCAGGGGAATTACGCGGGAGCACTTCCATATGCCCGGTATCACCGAGTGCTTGATGCTCCTATTAAACATCTCTGTGATATATGCCGTTGCGTTCGTCCCAAGCTTCTTGAGCATCAATGGTGCAAGTTCGTCGGGGCCCAGAGCTTTAGAGCTCCTGGTTTTAATCGCTGCCTCCACTTCTTGCGGGACCAGGAGATCCTCTTCTTAGGGGGCATTCTTCATCTTCCGCATGAGGGCCCGATGTCGCTTCTCTTTTGGATCCTTGCACGTGGGGAAATACATCTGGTTGAACTTGATGGCACATTCAGTTGCTCCATATATGGTTCGATCGAACTTAATTGCCACATTTCCGATATTGACTGCTTTGCCGCTCAAACCTTTGATGGTTTGCCAGAGCTTTTTGCAGCCTTTCCGCAGGTCGCATTCCTCGAGGTGTTGAATCCATTCATCCTGTCGGTGTTTCGTGATCTTCTTCTGGATTTCTTGATTCAGCTCGGGAACTCTGGGGTTCGAGGGGTTGGCTCTCCTGAGATCGTCTTTGCCGCGTCAGTTTCTCGGCTTCAGTGGGGAAGCCAGGGAAAATAGACGGAATCCTTCCTTTGGGGATTTGCTTTCTGGCTGCCGCTTATAGCAGTTTCCTGAGGGCTAGTTCCATGTTGAGCACATCGCCAACCGGGAGGAGAGGGATGCGATCTTCAACAAAGTCCTTGAATGCCAGCCAGTCCGCTTTGAGGAAATTAGCGAAGGTTCGCCTCTCCGTTGTGATTCTCTTCGATTCAAGCGACACTCTGACGATGATGGGATTATGGTCTGAGCTAAAAGCAGTGTCCTGACCATTCTGTGCTCATGGCAAGGTTGGGGTGAGCGATGGTGACGTCCGGTGAGCTGCATCTTTCTTGTGACGGAACTCTCGTGGGTGCGTTCTCGTTCAAGACGACCATGCTAGCCGCATCGATTTGCTGGGTGAGTGTGGCGCCTCTTTGGTCTTCCTCTATGGCTGAGTGCCATAGCTTGCTGTGGCCATTCAGATCACCGCAAATGATAGAATCTTCTACCATGAAAGGCTCCAGATTGGGTTGGAACGCCTTTGCACAGCTGGATGCAGGGAGGATGTAGATATTGAACACCGTAATCTTGTTGCCAAACTTGACTTTGATGCCTTGTGCCTCAGTGAAGTTGTCATCGCACTGTACCGACACATTGCTGTATGTGATGGAGTATTGAAACAGTGGGTGAGGTAATTCACGAGTCAAACGATAAAATCCTGACTTATGTATAACGAAAAACATGATCAAAAGGTAAAGCGAATTTTTTTTAAAAAAAAAGGAGAGCGCCGGAATTATAGGCGTCTAATTAATAGTCGCCACAGCATCTAATTAATAGTCGCCGTCAGGCTCGCAACGCCTATAAATCCGGCGCTCTCCTTTTTTTTAAATTCGCTTTACCTTTTGATCATGTTTTTCGTTTTACGTAAGTCAGGATTTTGTCGTTTGACTCGTGAATTACCTCACCCACTGTTTAAACTGAATTCATTTTTTAATTCTTTAACTCTAGATACGGTCTATGTCAAAAGATTGTAATCCAAAGAAACCGGTCATTAATTCATAGTGCATTCGGTTATCAAAATTTATTAGAGCCTTTGCTAGCTCGCATTAGTATTAAGGTTAATAGCGTCAATATCTATCTCTTCCCTTTTCTGTTTCAGTCAACTGAATTAGTGCTGCAAGTGCGTAAATAAGTAGATTTGAGCAGCTCGAAGTACGTTTTGAGAAGCACAATCTTTTTGAAGAGTTTGAAGAACTTTTTGAGCTTTTTGCTAATTTTTTCTTGTTTAAAACTTTGCGCTGTTTTCCAATAGACCTAGAAAATTATCCGCCCTTCTGGCGATTGGTTGTTTTATGGCTCCTGTGAAGTATCTTGTTTGTAAGACATCGTTATAAAAAAGTTTTGATGATTTTCGCATTTTTTTGTTTCTCGGAAATTTTTGCAATTTGTTGCAACTAAAAATGATTTGTAGTTTGTGCTAAGTGCGTTGCTCTGTTACTGACATCATTGTTGTTCGGAGAGCTTAGTATGTTTCAGGTCCTCCTAAGATTCAGTGCAAACATGATGACCTCATAATTCGATCACCAGAGGAGAACGTGTTCATTGAGTGTGTAGTGAGTTCTGAGTTCATGGAACTGAAACGGCCAACTATCATTGTCAATGGAACTATGGAAAGTAAGTATCCGAATTTAGGGTTGCATCGAAGTTAATTTGAATGTAATTGCGGCAAAGTTTGTGGGTCAATTTGAGAAAATGAAAGCTTGAATTTCGATTGTCTGCTCACATTTTCTTCAGTTTATGAGTTGAAACTTGGTGTGAAATAATTGTAAGATGCAGAAATTGCATGAAAAGTGTATTTTACTCGGACCATGATATGCCAGTTCTCGCAACAGTGTATATTGTGACAAGACTGCATATTAACCTGCAATGCTGTGAATTGTAAATGTACCATTTTGCACCCAGCACTTTTCTGTCCAAGCGAGCTGCGTGCTGAAAAATCTACAGGAAGATTATGCACCAATTGTGGAAATTCTGGGAATGGGATTTTTGTCAAACATTGCCATGATTGAAAGTTATCAGTTGTACCTGAAATATGTCATATCCAACTTTCTGCCGCTTAAAGTTACGTAATGCGCTGTATATGCATAACTTCAACTGTTTGGCACTCAGATCTAGAGTTTAAAATGACTGCTGTAATTCAATGTAATTATTTCCATTTTAGTATCAGAGGGTTGGTTACTGTTCACAATCTACTGACTGTTTATTTAATGGTTCAAATCAACATAAATTAGATAGTGTCCAATTAACTTTAAAGAAAACATTTCTGTTTCACGTTTAATTGGATTCCTGGTCTGCTTTGGAAGTGTTTGAGAAGGTTTGTACCTTCTCAGACGATAATAGTTTCCAGCTTTTCTACAAAAATCCCAGTCCAAACCTTCTCCAGACGATAATAGTTTCCAGCTCTCGTGGATATTTCATCAATTGAATCAGATATCAGTTGTACCGTTACTTTGCATATAAGCTTTCGTTGCTCTAATATATATGGAATTCGACCCTTCAAAAAGCTCTGGAGCCTTAAAAGTGTTAACTTTTTTCCTCCGATAAATAGTATTTTTCCGATCAATAGTATCAATAGACTTGTTTCACACAAACCTCCTTCAGTTTTCAAAGAAATAGTGTGAGATCAATTATGAAGGTTTGTAATAATGCACATCTATAACTGTGTCGCTGAAATAATTGGCCTCTTTCAAATTGCTTTTGAAGATTTCTTGATTTTTGTGTGCCAGAAAGATGGTTTTAATCAGAAGTTTGAAACATCGCGAGTTGCTCTAATTTCAGTTGGTTGATTATAGTGGCTCCTAAGTAGTCACCGCTGTCAATATTTTCATTTTTTGCCATTTTTCTGTCAATTCGAAAAAAATTTGTCTTTCTATTGAGTATCGTGTACCTGGTAACTGCGTTTCTCGTGCTTTTTTTGCTTGTGTATTATTTTGTTTAATAGCCGCACAGCGATAGCTGGGGCTATTATTGGCCTTCTCTTGGTTTTTTTTACAATTCAAAGAATTTGAATTGTATTGGGGCGCTGTCTTTTTTTAAGATCTGTTCACACATTTTCATGATTTTTGTGGGGTAGTCAAATTGGGGTAGTGATTTTGGTCACGCCGAAACGGGAAATGGAGCGAAAAAACAAGTGGTTTCGCGGCCGGAATTTTTTTCTCTCTAATTTTAAAGTAGAGTGAGAAAACGGTGTTTGAACAAAATTCGGTTTCTCGCTAGTGGTTTTTTGTTCACATACGGCAATTTCACTCTGTTTTTTACTGTTTTTTCGGTTGTTTGGATCGGATTTTTTTCTAAGTGGTTTTACCAATCCATGCACAGCTCATTCTAGACCTAGTTTTTTGTTTGAATTATAATTTCATTTCTCGCTAGTAGTTTTTTTGTTCACATGCGGCATTTTGACGTTGATTTTCTGTTTTTTATTTTTTGATCTGATTTTTTAAAAAAAAATGGTTTTCTCAATTCACTCATAGTCCATTCTTGGTCTAATTTTTTTGTTTAGTCAATGAAAATTCTTTGAACTGTACGTCAGGACTTGTCCTGCTATGTTTTTTTACTTCGTCAAACTTTTTTTTCGCTTTACCATTTTGCCGCTTTTTCGACATTTTGCGTAAAATCTTTTTGACTTCTCTAAGCTAGTTTCTCTCTTCTCTCATTCTGCTAAAAGTGAATTTGAACATCAGTTGCTAAGCAAAGCAATTCAAAATGAACAGAGTCGGTATAAAAATTGAAGTCAGAGATAGAAACGGGATAAACCCAAAAGCCCAATTTTAGATGCCCGCTATTTGAACGTCGTTCCTATAAGTCTTAGTTACCATCTCTAATGCTTATTGATATTGATAGTAGCCCCTGTAGCCTCTCTCTAAGAAACATAAGTATGTTCAACGACGAAATGCCATCTAAATAAATCGGACTTAAAAAATGGTTCAGTACAAAAATTTTTTCAATTTTTGTATTGTTCTGATGTCCTCTGACTCGAAGAGGAGTTATGGTGATCTATTTTTGTAATCGGTGACTTCTCTTTTCGCAGAATGCAAAATCAAATGCCGCACGTGAAAACAAGTGTTTAGGCCATAGTCAAAAGCAAAGCAAAAGAGAGTGGTTTTTGTTCATGCAGTTTTCTAAGAAAGCGAGAAAGTGAGTGTGAAGAAATTTTCGCTAAGGCAGCGATATTTGATCAAGTGCGACTTTCGAAGAGATTTTTTGTTTTTATAGCTGCGAAACTTTATGCTGAGCGTAGCTATATTGCGGTGCTCTTGGTTTTTTACAATTCAAAGAATTTGAATTGTATTCGGGCGCTGACTTTTTTTTTAAGATCTGTTCACACATTTTCATGATATTCGAAATCAAATTGGAGTAGTGATTTTGGTCACGCCAAAACAGGAAATGGAGCGAAAAAGCGAGTGGTTTTGCGGTGTAAATTTTTTTGCTCTAATTTTAAAGTAGAGTGAGAAAATGGTGTTTGAACAAAAATTCGCTTTCTCGCTAGTGGTTTTTTGTTCACGTGGCAATTTCACTTCGATTTTTACTGTTTTTCGATTTTTTTTTGGATCTGGTTTTTTCTAAATGTTTTTTTCAATCCTTTAATAGCTCATTCTAGGCCTAGTTTTTTGTGTGAACCAAATTTTCATTTCTCGCTATTGGTGTTTTGTTCACATGCGGCATTTTGACACCGATTTTTTTGTTTTTTAATTTTTTTATCTGATTTTTTTCAACTGTTTTCCCAATTAACTCATAGTCCGTTATAAGTCTTTTATTGTTTACTCAATGAAAATTATTTGAATTGTACGCCAGGACTTGTTTTTGTTTCGTCGTCTGGCGCTCTTTTTTCGTTTTACATTTCACACAGCAAAGCTGAAAAAGTCAAATTTTCTGAATGGCTTCTTTCTTTCACTAACGGGATTTGCGCGCGTGACGTCATTTCTCACTCGCTTTAGCAAAAGTGTTTTGGTTTTTTGCGTGATTAGATTTTGATCATACGTGACTTACCTCACTCAATAAAATGACTTGCACTTTATAACTTAAGTTTAAATTGAATTTGTTTAAGGTCAAAGGAACTCATATGTGCAGTAAAGGTCCCTAATAAGAGGCTTCTGTAGAATGAATTTTAACAAGCTTTATTAATTTATCGCTGAATGTTTATAGCCTAGATTTTTGGGCGGCGTCGATTTTTTTCAATTTAGATCTGTATCTGTTATATGGCACGCAGGTCTATTCTTTCGCAGCTATTCCGGCAATCTGCCGGCTTTGTTAACTAATTTTTGAATAAAAGGTATTTTTCTCATGTATTTTGACTATTAATACTATGTTATGAAGTATTTTGCACCACTTGATGCAAGTAATATACTTTTAGATAATATTTTGAGCTCATTTTGCCATTTTAACCGGTGGAACGCTTTTTTAGCGTTTTTTTTTGGTCTTCAATATCTTTATAGCAATTGGGTCTTTTTATGGTTCAGCTTAGTTTTTAAGTGTATTTGGTGAGCTTGTGATTGGATTGATATTGAGTTATAATTGTTCGTCTTTGTTAGAGAAAATGGAGTAATTTTAATCAACTTTTGGTTCAATTGCGTCTTTTTTCTTCTGATTTTGAGCTTTTGCTCGAGTTGTTTCGTTTGCTAGTCAGTCGACGATATTTAAGAAGCATTGTTGCTAAGAGATGATAATTCAATGTTGAGTAGTGCAATTTATATAAAATAAATAATACAAATTCATTTCGTAATTTTTTAAATTCGTTTTTATTTGCTGCTTAGGATGTCTCTGAAAGGCAGGCCGTGGATGGGTCACTGATCGAGCAGATAAAAGTTTTAGAGTGTTCACGCAGAGTAATTGATGGGAAGCAGCATATTGTAGGAAGTTTTTTTATAAAAAATGTTTGTTTTCGTTACTCGGTTTTTTGCCATTACATTTTTTGGAGTCGCAACTTCTGACAAATTTTAATCACACTTTTTCTCACGTTTGAGCAAATCTGTTTTTTTCATGTTGTTTTTACTGTTTTTTAATATTATATTTCTAGAATAACCTTGAATGAGTAGAGGCACCAGTAGAGTAGAGTTTTGGTTGATCAGTAGTTGGCCTGGGTCTAAACGAATATCTACTTCGAGTCGGTTCAGGAGTCGTCCGACTAGGTTTCTTTTTAAGATCTGTTCACGCTTTTTTTCGGCGTTTTAATGTCAGTGAGAAGTAAAATTAGAGTTGTGTAAGTAGTTTTGAGGGCTGATTTTTTATTCAAAATACTTTTAAAGTTGAATGAGAAATTGGTATTTATCAAATTTTCATGTTTTAAAGCAATTTTTTGGTATTTGAAAGCTAGTTGTTTTTCACGTGCTGCAATTCAACTTCTGTGTTCAGTGTCTCTTCTTTGTCACTACTTGTTGTCATAAAATATCAGTGAATGTCTAATTTCTGCCCATTTTGTGTCATTATTTATCACTTAGTGTCAATAATGACAGATCTCATTGTTTGCTAATGAGGCATGAACCTAATTAATAGTTAGACCTCATGACTAGTGGTTTTCATTACTTTGACACTATTTTTTAGTAAAGGCAGGTTTCATAGGTTGCAAATTAGGCTTATTTCAATTGATTGTATTGTTTCTGTTCAACGCTATTGCTTTCTATGACTTTACTAATTGTTTTCAAGTAACCTTTTCGAGTTTTTGAGTTTTGCAAGTTTGTTCACATTTCTGTCTGATCTCTATTTCCTTAATGAAAAGTCTCATCGGTTGCTAAGAATGCCTAACTTAATCGAATATATCGTTTAAGTTCTTAGCATAGCTTTTTTATACGCTGTTATTTTTCAAAATAAAATTAAGTGCATTTTTGCTAGTTTTGCTAGTTTTTGTTCTACTTATTGTCCTATCATCTAATGTCATTAATAACTGATCTTATCTGCAGCTAATGCGGAATAAGTTAATGGAAATCATTTTTTTTGTCTGTAGCTGTTGCTTTCCGTGACTTTTACATTTATTTTTAAAAATTTTTAGCGGACTTTTGATTTTTTTGCAAAATTTTGGTCGTATTTTATTATTGAGTATCAATGATGACAGATTTCTTGATTGCTAATGAGGAATAAGTGTATCTAATTATAGCGGCGAAGCTGTAAGCTGAGCGGAGCTATATTGTGGTGCTCTTGATTTTTTTCTTCGTCTTACGCTCTTTTTCGTTTTACATTTGTTCGCACAGCAAAGCTGAAGTCAAATTTTCTGAATGACTTCTTCCTCTCACTAGCGGCGTTTGCGCGCGTGATGTCATTTCTCACTTCTCTCTCTAACAAAGGGTTTTAGTTCATTTGCGTAATTTTGATCATACGTGACTTACCTCACTCAATCAAATGACTTATGCTCTTTAAAACTTAAGTTCAATGTGAATTAGTTTAAGCTCAAAGGAACTCCTATGTGCAGTAAAGGTCCCTAATAAGAGGCTTCTGAGGAATGAATTTTAACAAGCTTTATTAATTTATCAATGAATGTTTTTTAGCCTAGTTTTTTGAGCGGCGTCAATTTTTTTTCAATTTTTCTATCTCTATTATATGGTACGCAGGTATATTCTTTCGCAGCTATTCCGGCAATATGTGTAATAAAAATCCCCAATGAAAAGGCTTCTGCGCAATGAGGTTCAACAAGCTTTATTAATTTATCGCTAACTGTTTTGTACCTAGGTTTTTGAGTGGCGTCGATTTTCAATTTAGATCTGCATCTGTTTCTATCTCTATTATACTGCATGCAAGTCTGTTTTTTCTCAGCTATTCGGGCAATCTGTTGGCTATGTTTTTTCTTGATTTCTTAAGTTTTCCATTTCATCACTTTCTCTACAAAAATAATGCTAATGTTTTTGTTTTTTTTTAAAGTTTTTTCTCTTTGTTCTCAGTTTTTATGAAGAACTGCTAGAAGGTGTTTTCTGACATCTGAAGTTTTATAAGATGCTGTGATTAAACATATAGGCATGTTGTTTTGATGTTATCTCATCTCGACGCCACTGAGATTCTGATTGTTTCCAATTTCATTAGTTTTTGCTTCTTTTTTTCTGTCATTGATTCGCGCAATCCAAGAATGCGTAGAGTCAAAATTCTGTTACTGTTAGTGCTTCTTGAAACACTAAATATGAAAGAAAAGTTCTCATTAATTCTAGATTTTTTTTGAATTTTTGCGCATATATTCAAGGGCGTTGCTGTCTATATTAGCTTCACCTTGCTGTTAAAATTTTAATTGTCGGGTCCCTAGTTGATTCAATTCTTGGGATTGTAATTCAGGACTTTTCCTGTTTTATTTTACTTCATGGAATAAAAATTTGTTTCGCTCTACCTTAGTTCACAGTTTGTTCCAAATTTTTTCATGAAATCTTTTCGACTTCTCTAGGCTTGTTTCATTCTTCGCTCATTCTGCTCGAAGTGCGTTTGAATAGAGGTTGCTCAGTAAAGCAACTATAGAACCATAAAGCCCAATTTTAAGATGCCCGCTAATTGAACTTTGTTCTTTCATGTCAAAGTTAACATCTCTAATACGTTTTGGCATTGATGCTATCCCCTGTATCGTCTCATTATGAAACATGATTGTCTAACAACAAAATGAAATCAAAGTTGTTCGCACTTTTAAAGATATTTTTCGTACATCAATCAGTTTTAATTTTTTCTGTTGTTTCAATGCCAATCGGGTTATGGGAATCAACTGCGAGTATTTTCCGGTAATCTTTCCAATATTTTTTAAACCATTGCTTTGAATTCAATGGAAGTTGCATGATCAAATCTTTGCTATTGATTCTATGCTAAACCGTCGGGGGTTCGTAAGCCTGGTCGTACCTGTAGAGTAATTTGAGACTGATTCGTACAACGTTACTCAGTTATAATCTGATACATGAATTTTTAATCCTTTGGCCAGTTGTAATTAATTGCTTGCAAATTAGGTTTGTAGCAATTATTGTCGTCCTCTGGCCTTTAATATGCGATTTTTTGATTGATCGATTGTTCGTCTGGCCATTTTTACTTTTTGTCCTCAAAACAGGATAACAAGTGACAACCTAAGGGCACTATGGGCTCGAAGAGCCTTCGGCTCACTAGACTCTAAGTATGCATTTCACTGAAACTGTTTTCGAGACATAAATACATTTCGTGAAGGGTGGATATTAGAGTTTGACCCCCACCCCACTTCACCCCCTCCCCTCCGCGCTCCTCAACTCCATTCAATTAAGATTAAGTTACCCTCCCTAAATCTAAGCTAGCTACTAACGAAGCCATCCGTTCGATAGCAATTTGCTCGATGTTTAGTTTGTTAATCTTTGTTTTTTATCTTGTCACCAGCAGCAATCGAATGTTTTGAACTTGCTTACTGGATACTCGAATTGAACTAGGATGATTATATTGCAGGATTTTCTTTGCTCTCGAACGAAGATTGTCTTTTCTATGTGAAATTTTTGCTTGACTGTTTTCTTATGGAACTTGAATTGAATTTCGTGAATTCAGAAATTAAGTCTGTAGCTAAACTAAAAGCAATTGTGAGCGATGATTGTATATAGCCCGTGTAGCGTAGAGGTTTGTACCCGATTTTTGTCCGTGAGAAGATGGGTTCGACACCCTCCTAAGTCACAAGTCTTAGCACCATAAAATTTTCTCTAGCCTATGCCCCCTACTAAACTGGTTGCCTCGCTAGTTGTCGAGAGCAAATCGTCCGACGTTAGTCGGTTTATGTTATTAGAATTTTGATAATGACGGTGAGGCCGTAAGATCTTACGAAAGACTGTCGTCTTGACAGATAGTACAATGAGACGGTTAGGGAAATGTATTTAAGTGAATTTGTTAGATTTCTTTCCAAAATTTTGTACATCGGTCTGCTGTCGTTTTTGAGTCTTTTGTGTTATTTTAATTTCTGTTTATCCTCTGTTTTAGTTGTTTGTCATATGTCAATCGTTTCCTTTCATTATTTTTCGTTTTTGAATCGAAGCAAGTCCTAGATGTCAAAGCAGCCCAGGAAAAATTAAACAGCTTCCTTTTAATAACAATAATAATCAACATTTTCTGTTTTCATCTTATGTTGTCAATATTTAATCTGTTTCACTTCTTCTGTTAAAAATCTTTCTCTATTCTAAACTGACTGTCTTTCTTTTCTCATTGCATTTGCTTAAATTTCTCTCAGTAGAAAAGTTCTCTCAGTAGTAAAGCAAACGTCTAATCTGTTTTTAATAGATTTAAGAAAACTAGGCGAAGTTACAACAGTTACAATAATTTTCTTTTCCAGTCTTTTAGAAATGCACATTCGGTAATATAAGTAAAATCTCAAAGTTTTTGAAGAGCCACTGTTTAATTTTGAATGCAGGAAATTAATTGTGGTGTTTGAATATTTCAGGACAAGAACGAATCCGCGGTTTTACTTTGCAAGTTTTGGGTCCAATTGATGGCAAGTACACAGTGAAGATCACAGGGGAGAGGTTGGACAAGTATGACTCTACAGTATTCCGAATTGACGTCACAGCTCAGGTAACATTTTCATGAGCTCGTTTTTAAGAAATTTGAAGCCACGTTGAATATCATTGTGGCTATAGTAATTCTAAAGAATTTCGGAGCGAGTTTATCCTTTATGGGAGACTCCGAGGTTAAATGGCGTGGGTGCCAGCAGCTAAGCTTAGGGTATGAAGGTTTATGTGAAACTCCGCTTTCGCTATTTATTTTTTTAATAGCCGAACAGCGATAGCTGGGGCTATTATTGGCCTTCTCTTGGTTTTTTACTATTCAAAGAATTTGAATTGTATTGGGGCGCTGTCTTTTTTTTACGACTCGAAGAGGAGTATTGGTTTTCTTAATGTTTTTTTTACCGGAAGTACTATTTGTTCAGACGCTGTTTTGACCTAAAAGCGTAAGTAAGTAAAATTGCCGTGTGAACTAATTTTTTTCTGAGCGAGAGAAGTTTTTTGATCATGCGCTGCGTTTAGTGAATGACTTTTTGACTTTGAAAAGTAGTTTTTGACTGAATGGCACCTATAAGTAACCGTTTTTAGCCGTTTTTCGTCTAAATGGCCCAATTTTTTTGCTTGTAATTTGGTTTTTGTAGCGATTATTTTTATTCGATGCTATATTGAATTGTCAACCTCGGAAATTGATACCACTGTGTTTTGTGGAGCCTGAAGATTGCGTTTCAAGTTCAAAATTGGCACATATTTGATTTTTTAGTTAACGTTTGTTTTTTCTATTAATTTTTGTCATTTTGGATCTTTTAACCGTCTGTTTGTCAAAAATCAATTAATATGGCAACTTCATTTTGAAAATTCATATACGCAACGCCTCTTTCTACCTCGATATAGTTTTGTTTTATAAAATTGTACATTTGCTAATCCGATTTTGGTAGTTTTTTCCGATTTTTGTCAGTTTTTTGGCTTCTAATTTGGTTTTACTTACTAGAAACAGTCTTTTTGTGCAAGAAGAGGGGTTTCAATTTCGTTTCAATCAAAGTTCAATCACTTTGGCGTTAAGTTTTTGAAAAACAGTTAAAACTTTTTCATAAATGCAGTCTTAAAAGTTTTTTGACCATTTTTTTTTGCAAAATGTTTCAATGTTTCGTATGTTTGAATTCTGCTTTTTCCTATTTTTTTTGTTTTCTTCAGGAGGATAGATCTTTGTATCGGATGACTAGTTATCTTTTCTATGTCTCGAATGCTGAACAATGAAATGTATTCGTTTTTCTTGATTTTTTTAATTTGATTTTTAACTTTCAAAAATCAAGAATGTTTTTCTGTTACGGTGTTCCTTACATTTCGCCCATATTCTTCACATTCTAGTTAGTAACATTCTAGTTTTGTTGTGGCACATATTTTTTTCGTTATATTAATTTTTTTCAGTTGTGAAAAAATTGAATAATTTCAGCCTTCTCTTAGATTTTTGTCATTTCTTTGGTTTGCAATTGATTTCATTCAACATATGGCAGTACTGAGAGTTTGCTAGCAAGCCTTTTCCAAAATGTCCACTTATTACTTTTTACTGCAACTTTCTTCACGCCTTGGTATTAATTTGAACGATTTTTTGTCTTTGAATATTCTCCTGCTGCTGATGTCTTTTCTATGATCAATTTAATTTTTGAATTAGTATGAATTCTTGTTGTCTAGCATATGTACAACAAGGAAGAAGTATGTGCTGTTTTTGGTCTTAATTGCAGTGATTAGAAGTGTAATTTTAGTAGTTTTCTAATTCTTAAATTTGAGCATTCTTTTTTAACTTAGTTTCTAATATTATTATCTGCCATTTGCTTTCCCGATCTTTGAGATTAGAAGCGTGAATTATTTGGGGGCAATTGATAGCCTTGGCACTATTTTCAACCTATCAGTATTTTGATCATCTTAATTGTTTCGGATTTTTTAACGTTACCAAACGTTTTCAATATTATAAAATTTTGCTGCATTTTGTTTCTCTTGGTAACAGCGGTTTTAAGTTTCACCAATGTTTAGATCAGACCTCAGGAGGTAATGAGTTAATGGTTTAATACAAAAGGTAATGGCTTCCGCTGCAATTGTGGTTTTGTGTTTGGAGTTTTGACGCTTCGAGTTGGTTCCGGAATTCTTCCGGCTATGTTTTTAAGATCTGTTCACACATTTTCATGATTTTTGAAGTCAAATTGGAGTAGTGATTTTGGTCACGCCGAAACAGGAAATGGAGCGAAAATGCGAGTGGTTTTGCGTCGTGATTTTTTTTCGCTCTAATTTTAAAGTAGAGTGCGAAAATGGTGTTTGAACAAAAATTCGGCTTCTCGTTAGTTGTTTTTTTGTTCACATGCGGCAATTTCACTCTGATTTTTACTGTTTTTTTGGATCGGATTTTTTTCTAAATGGTTTTCCCATTCCACAGACGCAGCCACTTTTTTTTCATTCTTTCATGCAATTTCAACTGATTTGCATGTGTGACGTCATTTTTCCCTCTTAGTGGAGCGAGTTTTTTTGTTCATGTGCGTGATTAAATTATTGGTCACATTTGAGTTACCTCACTCTCAAAAATGACTTCCTCAATTTGAAATTGTCTTTTATTTACTTTAATTCAAAGAGATAAGGTCAAATGGGTGTGTGTCACTCTAAATGAAGGTTATTTGAGATCAGCTAATAGAGGCAGCAAAAACTTGTACAGATTTTTAATCAAAATATATATAACATATCAGCCTTCAATGAAAAGACGAATTTTTTTGGTCTGTCTTTTTACTGTTTCTTTAGACTGCTGATCTACTAATCTATTGCGGCTGTTTTCTGGCAATCTGCCAGCTATGTTTTGATATTTAAGAAGCCCTCTTAGGTGACAGAGAATTTGCGAAAAGCGAAAAAGACGACTAAAGCGATATTTAGTCAGCAGGTTGACATAATTGATTAATTACTCTCAAATAAATTTTGTAGCAATCTCATTAGTACTGCTGGTCTTTTTTATTAGTTGCCCCTCAAACGATGTTTGTAGCAATTATATTAGTCCTGTCGGTCTTTTTTGCGATTTTTCGCTTGACCGATTCTGACGCTTTTGACTTTTCGTCCTCAAAAACGAGATAAACTGTTAGCGCCTGCGGGCATTAAGTGCTCTTAGAGCCTTTCAGCTGTTTCAACTGAAACTTTTGGAGACTTACTTATGGTGTGAAGGGCTGTTCCTAGAGGTTGAAGACACTCCCACTGTTGACCACCATCACACTGGCCCCCCACCACATTGTTGCCCATTATATCTTCTAGATTTAAAGGAATGTTTTTCAAGATTTTAGTGTCAGCAATTTTTGAAAGAAAAATATTTGCAATTTTTAACGTTTTTTTTTAAATATTTATATCATTTTTTCCGGCACCAGGGTCCTAGGGACCTCCTCCAAGGTTTGATGATAAGCTGTTGCATAGTTTTTAGGGTTAATCGAATGGTAATCAATATTTTAAGTACTCAAGCTTTAGCAGTTTTTTGATAAAATTTTATTTTTTAAATTTTCTGAAACTTATTATCATGTTCCAAGTTTTTGGATCTTTATGAGCCAGTGAAACTCTTTGAAGCTTGAAATAGGGATACTGGTTAGTGTCTCGAGAAAATGAAATGGTTTTGAAGATTTTGATATCTTGAATTTTAGCAAGATTTTGTTGAAATTTGCAATTGTTTTCAAATTTTTTCAATATTTTTGTCCTTTTCTGAGTTTAACGATCATTACTGGCCAAGGAAGCTTTTTAAGTCTTGCAGATGGGCTACTTGACATAACTCCAGAGACAAAAAATAGTTTTGAACATTTTCACGGCGAAATCTGGAAGCTTTTCTTTTAAGTTTTGATATTTAAGAAGCCCTCTTAGGTGACAGAGAATTTGCGAAAAGCGAAAAAGACGACTAAAGCAATATTTAGTTAGCAGGTTGACATAATTGATTAATTACTCTCAAATAAATTTTGTAGCAATCTCATTAGTACTGCTGGTCTTTTTTATTAGTTGCCCCTCAAACGATATTTGTAGCAATTATATTAGTCCTGTCGGTCTTTTTTGCGATTTTTCGCTTGACCGATTTGACGCTTTTGACTTTTCGTCCTCAAAAACGAGATAAAGAGTTAGCGCCTGCGGGCATTAAGTGCTCTTAGAGTCTTTCAGCTCTGTTTCAACTGAAACTTTTGAAGACTTACTTATGGTGTGAAGGGCTGTTCCTAGAGGTTGAAGACACTCCCACTGTTGACCACCATCACACTGGCCCCCCACCACATTGTTGCCCATTGTAGCTTCTAGATTTAAAGGAATGTTTTTCAAGATTTTAGTGTCAGCAATTTTTGAAAGAAAAATATTTGCAATTTTTAACGTTTTTTTTTAAATATTTATATCATTTTTTCCGGCACCAGGGTCCTAGGGACCTCCTCCAAGGTTTGATGATAAGCTGTTGCATAGTTTTTAGGGTTAATCGAATGGTAATCAATATTTTAAGTACTCAAGCTTTAGCAGTTTTTTGATAAAATTTTATTTTTTAAATTTTCTGTAACTTATTATCATGTTCCAAGTTTTTGGATCTTTATAAGCCAGTGAAACTATTTGAAGCTTGAAATAGGGATACTGGTTAGTGTCTCGAGAAAATGAAATGGTTTTGAAGATTTTGATGTCTTGAATTTTAGCAAGATTTTGTTGAAATTTGCAATTGTTTTCAAATTTTTTCAATATTTTTGTCTTTTTCTGAGTTTAACGATCATTACTGGCCAAGGAAGTTTTTTAAGTCTTGCAGATGGGCTACTTGACATAACTCCAGAGAGAAAAAATAGTTTTGAACATTTTCACGGCGAAATCTGGAAGCTTTTCTTTTAAGTTGATATTTAAAAGCCCTCTTAGGTGACAGAGAATTTGCGAAAAGCGAAAAAGACGACTAAAGCGATATTTAGTTAGCAGGTTGACATAATTGATTAATTACTCTCAAATAAATTTTGTAGCAATCTCATTAGTACTGCTGGTCTTTTTTATTAGTTGCCCCTCAAACGATATTTGTAGCAATTATATTAGTCCTGTCGGTCTTTTTTGCGATTTTTCGCTTGACCGATTCTGACGCTTTTGACTTTTCGTCCTCAAAAACGAGATAAACAGTTGGCGCCTGCGGGCATTAAGTGCTCTTAGAGCCTTTCAGCTCTGTTTCATCTGAAACTTTTGGAGACTTACTTATGGTGTGAAGGGCTGTTCCTAGAGGTTGAAGACACTCCCACTGTTGACCACCATCACACTGGCCCCCCACCACATTGTTGCCCATTGTAGCTTCTAGATTTAAAGGAATGTTTTTCAAGATTTTAGTGTCAGCATTTTTTGAAAGAAAAGTATTTGCAATTTTTAACGCTTTTTTTAAAATATTTATATCATTTTTTCCGGCACCAGGGTCCTAGGGACCTCCTCCAAGGTTTGGTGATAAGCTGTTGCATAGTTTTTAGGGTTAATCGAATGGTAATCAATATTTTAAGTACTCAAGCTTTAGCAGTTTTTTGATAAAATTTTATTTTTAAAATTTTCTGTAACTTATTATCATGTTCCAAGTTTTTGGATCTTTATAAGCCAGTGAAACTATTTGAAGCTTGAAATAGGGATACTGGTTAGTGTCTCGAGAAAATGAAATGGTTTTGAAGATTTTGATGTCTTGAATTTTAGCAAGATTTTGTTGAAATTTGCAATTGTTTTCAAATTTTTTCAATATTTTTGTCTTTTTCTGAGTTTAACGATCATTACTGGCCAAGGAAGTTTTTTAAGTCTTGCAGATGGGCTACTTGACATAACTCCAGAGAGAAAAAATAGTTTTGAACATTTTCACGGCGAAATCTGGAAGCTTTTCTTTTAAGTTGATATTTAAAAGCCCTCTTAGGTGACAGAGATTTTGCGAAAAGCGAAAAAGACGACTAAAGCGATATTTAGTTAGCAGGTTGACATAATTGATTAATTACTCTCAAATAAATTTTGTAGCAATCTCATTAGTACTGCTGGTCTTTTTTATTAGTTGCCCCTCAAACGATATTTGTAGCAATTATATTAGTCCTGTCGGTCTTTTTTGCGATTTTTCGCTTGACCGATTCTGACGCTTTTGACTTTTCGTCCTCAAAAACGAGATAAACAGTTGGCGCCTGCGGGCATTAAGTGCTCTTAGAGCCTTTCAGCTCTGTTTCATCTGAAACTTTTGGAGACTTACTTATGGTGTGAAGGGCTGTTCCTAGAGGTTGAAGACACTCCCACTGTTGACCACCATCACACTGGCCCCCCACCACATTGTTGCCCATTGTAGCTTCTAGATTTAAAGGAATGTTTTTCAAGATTTTAGTGTCAGCATTTTTTGAAAGAAAAGTATTTGCAATTTTTAACGCTTTTTTTAAAATATTTATATCATTTTTTCCGGCACCAGGGTCCTAGGGACCTCCTCCAAGGTTTGGTGATAAGCTGTTGCATAGTTTTTAGGGTTAATCGAATGGTAATCAATATTTTAAGTACTCAAGCTTTAGCAGTTTTTTGATAAAATTTTATTTTTTAAATTTTCTGAAACTTATTATCATGTTCCAAGTTTTTGGATCTTTATGAGCCAGTGAAACTATTTGAAGCTTGAAATAGGGATACTGGTTAGTGTCTCGAGAAAATGAAATGGTTTTGAAGATTTTGATATCTTGAATTTTAGCAAGATTTTGTTTGAAATTTGCAATTGTTTTCAAATTTTTTCAATATTTTTGTCCTTTTCTGAGTTTAACGATCATTACTGGCCAAGGAAGCTTTTTAAGTCTTGCAGATGGGCTACTTGACATAACTCCGGAGACAAAAAATAGTTTTGAACATTTTCACGGCAAAATCTGGAAGCTTTTCTTTTAAATTTTGCAATGTTTTTTGCAAAACTTTATCTAGCTACTGACGAAGCCGACCGCTCACCGGTCGTTTGAGAGCAATTTGCCCGACGTCAGTCGGTTATGTTTAATTGCTCTTGAACGAAGTTCATGGCAATTATTGTAAACGTGTGTCTTTTTTTACGATTCGAAGAGGAGTATTGAGATTCTACAGGGTTTTTTTTAGCAGAAAGCAAATTTGTTCATGACTTGAATTTTGACGTCTTTCTGTTCGAGCATTTACCTCCGTTTTTGATTGTTGACTTCTGTTTTCGAACATCGGACTTTAACAGTAGCTTCGTTTGTAATGTATAGTAATTAGGAACTGCTGGTAAATGTTCAAGGTGAAGAGGTCATTTGAGATTTTAGGTTCCTATATAAGTCACCCCTGATTATCTAAACTACACCTCACACCCCCACCCTCTCCCACCACCTATTCCCCCCCCCACCCACCCAACACCTACCTACCCGCACCCACCCCCCCCCAACTTACCACCCACCTACCCCAACCCCCTCCCTTCACCTAGCTACCCCCACCTACTCCCCCGCCCCAACTACACAAGCACTACCCACCTCCCCAACATATCTACCCACCCACCTACCTGCCCCCCAAACTAACCCCTCCCTTCACCTAACTACCACCACCTACCCCCCCCCCCAGCTACCCCAGCACTTCCCACCTCCCCAACCTATCTACCCATCCACCTGACCTAGCTCCCCCCGCACCTAAAACATTGTCGGCATTTTTAAAACACTTCAATGTGGTTTGTTAGGCTACTTTCGTTTTTTTTCTCTGGTCTATTTTGATGTTCTGATTGCGGCAAGGTTATGTGAGAGTTCATAATGCACGACGATTCGAGTCGTTTCCCGTATTCTACCGGCTATGTTTTTTTCTGCAAAATTTTCGCTTGACAGTTTTGACCTTTCGAGTGACTTTTACGCCCTTGACTTTTCGCGTTTCGCGTGATCTAAAATTCTCTCTCAATCACAATTTCAAGCAGCTGAATTCAATTGGCGGCAATTTAGTACTAAAAGTCAAATGAAAAGTGCGCCGAAACTGGTGCCATTTTTTACTTTAAATCTTAATAGTTGTATATGTTAACCTCTAATGTGGTTATTTGAAGCCCACTATTGAACTTCTTAGACCCATTTAGGCTCCCCCCTCCCCCCCGACTGAAACAGGCTGCAATTGATTAGAGATCCCACTAGTCGTTCGAGAGCAATTCTTCCAACGTTTAGTCGGTTATGTTTGCAATTTTTTGCCTTACTAACTTTCGTCTGATCGTTTTTTTTGTTGGACCATGTGGCTTTTGGACCTCAAAAACCTCACCGCATCACTCCCCACTCGTTCATACTCGTCCACTGCATTCCACCCGTAACCGCGCACGATCGATCACCTTCTCCCGCCGCGTGCTCGCCAAAGCAATTTCTAAGACCATTAGTCGAGAACATAATGAAGTTAGTTCCCACATGAATAGCCTCCCATCAATTGCGAGGTGCTCGAGAGCAGTAACCTGGCATTAGTAATCTGGAATTTAATAATGTAGTGACTTTAAACAAAGTTGGTAGCTGACATTTGAGATTTCTAATCACTTTTATGATAAAAGATTTCCTAACTGATTTTTTCAATTCAGTTTAATTTCTGTAACATTCAAATCTGAATATTTTAGAAGATGCAATTTTTGATCTGTGTGGAAACTGTCTGCCGCATATGCCCCTTTTTTCCTTAGATAGCGATTTCGTGTTTCCTGTGATCTTATACATTTCACTACATTTGGTGGAAATTCTAAGTGTTGCGACCAATTTTGAAAGCTCTTAACTTCAGAAAACTTCAAAAGTGTTCAATCAGAATGAAATTCGGCTTGCTATTTGAAAGAAATGATGTGCGATTGTCTTTATCTCCTCGCTGCAGAATTTGATGAGATTTTTTTCCTAAGATGTAAATTTCTGTTAGCGTGGCTCATCTCATCAACAGCCAATGACAATTGCTTTAGCGCAAAAGATTTAAAGATGGGTTGTGATATGAACCTGAAGGCTTTTCGGGGTTGTGATATAAACCTGAAGGCTTTTCGGTGCAATGAACGCTTTAAATTCAGATTTTTATCAAACAGGTTTTATCAAGGCCGTTTTGTTGATACTTCTGCTTTTAAAAGTCAAAATCGAAAATTACTCTCTGAATATGTTCAAACTAAGCGTTTTTTCGTCATTTCTATTGTTGTTTTGTTTGTCTCCCCTTTTTGTTATACCGGTACTTTTTGCACTGCAGCTGGCATTTTTTTAAGATAAACCTTTTCAGATAATAGGCCTTTAGTGTCTTAGATAATAGGCCTTTAGTGTCTCGTGGGACTGAAGTGGCCGATGACAGCATGTAGAAAAAGAAAATTTTTTTGAAGATGGATAATAACTTAAATATCGTAAAAAAGGAAATAAAAGGTGTTCGACAAAGTTGTTCATTGTTTAAGTTTTGTCTGAATTAAATGTTTTTTCAATCTCAAAGGACTGCTTTCTATTATTAAAAGATTCTGATTGCTTTCGAACACCGTTGTTATCTTAATTTCTCATTAGTAGTATAATAGCAGTTAAGCGCAATCGGAGGCAGTTTAGAACTAAGAGTCAAATGAAAAGAATGCCAGCATTGGTTGTATTTTAAATCTCAATGTTAGTATATAAAAACCTTTTAAAGAAGTCAATTGAAGCATCTTAGTGAATTTACCTGCCCCCCCCCCCCGCTCCTCCTCCTCCTCCTCCTCCTCCTCTTCCTCCTACTCCTCTTTCTTCTCCCTCAGGCTATCTCCCCTCGTCCGACTGAAGCAGGCTCCGATAGATTAGAGCTACCTGTAGTTGTTCGAGAGCAATTTTTCCGACGTTGGTTGGTTGATAGCCGCGTCAGCAATTCCAGGCTTTGCAGTGAACATTTGTCTGCGTGACATCATTTTTGCTTTTAGGTCGATTGCGTGACTTACCTCACTCAAAAAATGATTTCTGAACTCACTTATGGAATTTTATTGTATGAACATTTAGTAGTTAAAGATCAAAAGTGCGCATTTAAGTAGTGCCAAACTCATATGCCCTAATTCTTGAGTATTAGTCTTGTTTTTGATTTCGAAAATCAATTTTGAAAAAGCTCTTTTAGCTTTTAGGGCTTTTTCCTTATAGACCGTATTTGTATCATAAAAATGACAGTACGTATCTAACCCATAAAATCTAGTGATCTACTAAAGGACTCTTGGTCAATCTGCAAGAAGGCCACAAGCGTCTATCGCGGCTTTTTTTCCGGCAATCTGCCGGCAATGTTTATATATTCTCTCCGAAAATGTCTAATAATGTTCTTTTTCGTTCCTTCAGCTTTTGAAAGCCAAAAAAAATGCTCATTAGGTTACCAAAATTAAATCTTTAATGGCTCCAACCATTAATGCAGCGAAATTTTGGAGGGAACCTTAATCTGACACTTCCATTGAACGAATTCCTGTGGTGTTTTGTGGCTTTTTGCACCCAAGCTTTGTCTGTTTAGTTCATTTCTTTCCCTTTTTGACTTTGCTGGAACCTTCGGTGCCACACGCAAATTGTCTTCACCAGTTGTTGGTTTTAAGATATAGAGCATTGCATATTGCATAGATTTTAAATATGATAGGAGCTGACTCCTTTGTTAAATGTTGTTAGCTGACTCCTTTGTCTAGTTTTAGTTTTTTGTTACCAAAATTCTTCATTTTTGAGTTATCACTAAATTTTTGAATTGATATCTTCTGCTTAATTGCTCTCGCAATTTGAAGCATTTTTCGTAAATAGGTTGCTTCTATGCAAAATTTTTGGTCGACAGTTTTATTGTAAAACATGTTTTCGCTTTTATCTCTCGGGCGACTTTCAAGCTTTATTTCCAGATTTTTGTTTCCTTGCTTTAAATCGTTCTTTCAAAAGTCTCCAGGCTCGTTCTCCACCACCGAGGCCTTTCGCGTTGACGCAGTCGTGTCTGATCAACATCAGGCTGGAAAAGTCCAACGTCATTGCCAGATAGCACCAAATTTGGTTTTACGTTTCTCACTTTCAACCAGTGCCGCTGCTCTTTTTGTGTCAGTCTCCAATGTTCTTGCCTGTCCTCTGCTGATGCATTTTCGCCAAGTCTTCGCGGTGCTTCTGGAAATTCTTCTGTACCCACCAGGGTGTCATGCAGTTTCTCCGTCTTAGCGAATGCTGCAAATCGTGTTGACCATGTAGCTAAGTCATTTTGAAGACCACTGAAGCTCATCCACTTCATGTTGTTAGCTGACTCCATTCTTTGGCAGTGTGATCACTTTTTTGGTAATTTTTTCTTTATTTGAATATAATTTTGAGATTTCAAATTTAGTGAGGTGACAATTTACTAGCAATTACTACTCTGGGCCCATAACTTTGTTAGACAGGATTACGGAACCTCAGCGAAGCGGATTTGCGCACAAAGTTAATTGCTAGAAAAGTTGAATAATGTTAAAGTTACCGTAAAGAAAATTGTGATAGAAATGTAATTAATGTAAACTATATGTACAGGATGTTGTTTAGTGTCAACGGTCGTATATATTAATCACAATATTGTTAGTTTGTAATAATTTAAATATCAGAACTCAATTATGTTTATTATATTCAGTTTTCTATTTAATCCCAAATAGCTCAGTGCAGGCATTTTCTTTTATTAAGATTAATTGACATATCGAAATGTTGACATATGTTCTGTTAATATCAACGTTCGCTCATGTGCTGACTTTATATGACTTCTATTAAAGACATGAACAAGTTCTTATGTTTTTCATTATGATTTCGTTTTTGCACCCCCCTTTTTATCTAAAGGTCTAATCGGGCTCATAATAGATGATTCTGAAAGCTTACATAAATGTACTAGGACTGTACTTCGAGATAATAACAAGTTTGTTTTTCAGAATTGAGATATTCGACTTTAAGTTCTAATATCATTTCAAGGAGACTCCGAGGTTGTTTAATTGTGTGGATGCCAGCAGTTAAGAATAGAGTATGAAGGTTAAGAATAGATGAAACTCGGCTTTCGCTATATGTTTTTGTTGGTATTTAAGAAACTCTCTTAGGTGACAGTGAATTTGCCAAAAGAAAAAGACTACTAAAGCGAATCGGCGGCATTTTATTAACATTTACTAGTTAAAGATCAAAAGTGTGCATCTAAGTAGTTCCAAACTTATATGCCCTAATTCTTGTTTTAGTCTTGATTTTTTGATTTGGAAAATCATTTTTGAAAAAGCTCTTTTAGTGCTTTTTCCCTTATAGACCGTATATGTATCATAAAAATGACAGTACGTATCTGACCCATAGAATCTAGTGGTCTATCAAAGGACCCTTGGTCAATTTGCCTATCTTGTTTCTTTAGTTGTTTCAATTCATGGAAGACCACAAACGTCTATCACGGCTATTTTCTGTCAATCTGCCGGCTATGTTAATGTATTCTCTCCGAAAATGTCTTAAAATGTTCTTTTTTGTTCCTAAACTTTTTGAAAGCCAAAAAATTGCACATTAAGTTACCAAAATTAAATCTTCAGTGGCTCCCTCCAATAATGCAGCGAAATTTTGGAGTGAACTTTAATCTGACACTTCCTTTGAACGAATTCCTGTGGTGCTTGTGGCTTTTTACACCCAAGCTTTGTCTTTTTAGTTCAATTCTTTCCCTATTTGACTTTGCTGGAACCTTCGGTGCCACACGCAAATTGTCTTCCCCAGTTGTTCGTTTTAAGATATAGAGCATTGCATTTTGCATAGATTTTAAATATGATAGGACTTTTGCTTTTTTCAGTTTGTTTTTCGTTAAAATTCTTCATTTTTGAGTTATCACTAAATTTTTGAATTGATATCTTCTGCTTAATTGCTCTCGCATTGTGAAGCAATTTTTGTAAATGGGTGTGTTCTATGCAAAATTTTTGGTCGACAGTTTTATTGTAAAACATGTTTTCGTTTTTATCTCTCGGGTGAC
Source organism: Convolutriloba macropyga (assembly GCF_964194025.1). Lineage (NCBI taxonomy): Eukaryota > Metazoa > Xenacoelomorpha > Acoela > Convolutidae > Convolutriloba > Convolutriloba macropyga. Next base: position 45,539,547 of record NC_134477.1, read on the forward strand.
TTTCAAGCTTTATTTCCAGATTTTTGCGTGACCTAAATTCAATTGCCCTTATCGCAAATTAAGTCTGTTGCTAAAATACAAGCGATTGTTAGCCGAGTGGTTAATTGTTCAGTGTTTTACGCCGGAGGTCGTGGTTGAAACCTGTCCTTGGTGGGAATATTTTGCACTCATAAAAATTATCTAGGCTACCCCCTGAATTAAACTGCCCCGCCTGTCATCCGAGCAATTGGTACGAATTTATTCTGTTTATGTTTAATAGCCGCCCTCATCTTCTCAGCTGGCTATTATTGCGCTCGTATTGTTTTTACAATTCAAAGAATTTGAATTGTATTTGGGCGCTGTCTTTTTTTTTTTAAGATCTGTTCACACATTTTCATGATTTTTGAAGTCAAATTGGAGTAGTGATTTTGGTCACGCCGAAACAGGAAATGGAGCGAAAAAGCGAGTGGGCTTGCGGCGTGAATTTTTTTCGCTCTAATTTTAAAGTAGAGTGAGAAAACGGCGTTTGAACAAAAATTCGGTTTCTCGATAGTGGTTTTTTGTTCACATGCGGCAATTTCACTCTGATTTTTACTGTTTTTTCGATTTTTTGGATCGGATTTTTTTGTAAATGGTTTTCCCAATCCTTTCACAGCTCATTCAAGGCCTAGATTTTTGTTTGAATTAAAATTTTCTTTCTCGCTAGTGGTTTTTTGTTCACATGCGGAATTTTGACATTGATTTTCTGTTTTTTTTTCCTGGTTTTTTATCTGATTTTTTTTAAAATGGTTTTCTCAGTTCACTCATAGTCCATTCTAGGTCTAGTTTTTCTGTTTAGTCAATGAAAATTCTTTGAATTGTACGTCAGGACTTGTCCTGCTGTGTTTTTTTACTTCGTCAAACTTTTCGCTTTACCATTTTGCCGCTTTTTCGACATTTTTCGTGAAATCTTTTTGACTTCTCTAGGCTAGTTTCTCTCTTCTCTCGTTCTGCTAAAAGTGAATTTGAACATCAGTTGCTAAGCAAAGCAATTCAAAATGAACAGAGTCGGTATAAAAAATTGAAGTCAGAAATAGAAACGGGATAAACCCATAAAGCCCAATTTTAGATGCCCGCTATTTGAACGTCGTTCCTATAAGTCTTAGTTACCACCTCTAATGCTTATTGGTGTTGATAGTAGCCCCTGTAGCCTCTCTCTAAGAAACAGAAGTATGTTCAACTACGAAATGCCATCAAAATAAATGGGACTTAAAAAATATTTTTGTACAAAAATCTTTTTTTTTTCAATATATTCTATTCGTTCAATCCCAATCATGCTTATTGGAATCAACGGCGGCTATTTTCCGGCAATCTGCTGGGTATGTTTCATGTTTTTGATCATGTGTTTATTTTGTGTGTTCTCTATGTTTAGATTAGTGAAATTAAAACATGGGGGTTAAATGACACTAAATTTTTCCGGACACGACATTTTTGTCAAGTTGATTATGAAATAACTTCTTTACTAAGTGTCTTATTTGTTTTTCGCATAATTTCTACAAAATATAAGTTATAATCTCGCGTTAGTTGGAATGAGTTGCTAAAAGCTCTTTTTCTAAAAATTTTGAAGCGTCGGTTTTGATCGGATGGAAATTTTGTTTCAGCCATTACAAATTTAGCAAATGTTAAGCTAGTTCATGATGTGATGTGTTGTGTTTGTAGGAGATGTCGAAGAGCGAAGTTTTGGGAAAACAAGGACTACTGGATGCCAGTCAGAGGAATCAAGTGCTCTTCAACGACTTCAGAGTGCTCCCATTCGAAGCACGAAGAGAAATCATCCTCTCCGTACTTTGTAAGAACATTACCTGTTACTACCTTTGACCTTGTTAGGAACACCTTCATTAGGGCAAATGTCTCGACAAGACATATTCTGTAAAATTTTTGTTGGATCAGTCATTGATTTTTTCCTATGCTATGTCGATATGGAAAATGTGTCTGTAGTCAGTTTGAAATAAATCCAAAATAGTTGCTTTTCGATACTCACATATTCCATTTTTGGCAAATCTTTAGTCATGTTTGACTTGCGGTCCAATTTTTAAGGTTCTATCTCGAGGTAGAGGTCGCGGAAAGAGTTGAACTTCTGCCTTTTTCATGTTGTCCAGTTTCTAATGTCGCTTTCTTTGATCACGTGAAAACAAATCTCGATCTTCAAAATTATCTCTTTTCTTCAGCTCGCGTTCCAATCATAATTGACCCTGAGAAAGGCCAGAGTGTGTTGGTGGGCACGAAGGACTTCGAAATCAAGTTTACAATATTTGGGTCGCCAGTACCTGACATAAGGTGGTACAAGGACGGCAAGAGGATCTTCGAGGGACAGGACTATGAAATGAAGAAGTCGAATGATCTCTATTTCTCACTTATCATCAAGTAGGGCGGGCATTTTAAGTCTTGTTCCTTTAAGCTTTCCGGACGATAATACGTCGTTGTCAATTGATTTTGCATTTTTTTCAATACAATTAAGTTAGTCAATATTATGAGCTATTAATCTGAAAAATGGATACCGGGTGTTTCAATATGTAAATGGAGTGTTTGAAACTAGCCAAGAAGTGAAGAGTTATTTTGTACTCGTGCTGAAACTAAAGGCTGGAATCGCATTGATAAGAAGCTGTTCTTGATATCCTCTTGCTAATTAATCGAAGAACAGACCCGAGTATTAATATCTTTTGATAAGATGTTCTACCACAAGTAGAAAAATGGTGAAATTGGGTAGAGAACATTGATATTGTATTTAGGAAAGTGGATGGCTCTGCAGTATACACAGTGGAAGCAGAGAACAGTCTGAGTATGGGAATTCCACTCTCCCACATGTACACACTTACAGCACACGAACCTCTCATAATGTCACCGTATAAGAAGGGAGAGGTGTATTCAGTGGTGGGAAAGCCACTCAATGTGTCCTGTGCTGCTAAAGTGAGTTTTCTCTTTAATAGCCGCACAGGGATAACTGGGGCTTCTATTGGCCTTCTCTTGGATTTTAAGATTCGAAGAGGCTTTATGGTTTTCTGTTTTTTTTAAACAAATGAGCGATTAAGAAAACCGGAAGTTCGGGGATTGAATAATGTTTGTAAAAGTTATTTCAGTGAAAAAATTCGAAGAGCGGAGAAAAGAGAGAGTGGTTCAATTGTTCATGCCTTCTTTTGAAACAGAGCGAGAAATGTAGGTGTAAAAATTTTCGCTAAGCCAGCAAGTATTTTGTTAACGTGCGGTTTTTCCAAGTGCTCTTGGTTTTTTACAATTCAAAGAATTTGAATTGTATTGGGGCGCTGGCTTTTTTTAGATCTGTTCACACATTTTCATGATTTTTGAAGTCAAATTGGAGTAGTGATTTTGGTCACGCCGAAACAGGAAGTGGAGCGAAATAGCGAGTGGTTTTTTGGCGTGATTTTTTTTGCTCTAAATTTAAAGTAGAGTGAGAAAACGGTGTTGGACAAAAATTCGCTTTCTCGCTAACGTTTTTTTGTTCACATAAGGCAATTGCAGTTCGATTTTTACTGTTTCGATTTTTTGGATCGGATTTTTTTCAAGATGGTTTTCCCAATGCATTCATAGTCCGTTCTAGGTCTATTTTTCTGTTTAGTCAATGAAAATTTTTTGAATTGTTTGTCAGGACTTATTCACAGAGCAAAGCTGAAGTCGAATTTTCTGAATGACTTCTTCCTCTCACTAACGGCATTTGCGTGCCTGACGTCATTTCTCACTCGCTTTAGCGAACGTGTTTAGGTTATTTGAGTGATTAGATTTTTATCATACGTGACTTACCTCACTCAATAAAATGACTTCTGCACTTTAGAACTTAAGTTTAATTTGAAATTGTTCAAGGTCAAAGGAACTCATATGTGCAGTAAAGGTCCCTAATAAGAGGCTTCTGTGGAATGAATATTAACAAGCTTTATTAATTTATCGCTGAATGTTTTTTAGCCTAGTTTTTTGAGCGGCGTCGATTTTTTTTTAATTTAGATCTGCATCTGTTTCTATCTCTATTATATAGCACGCAGGTCTATTCTTTCGCAGCTATTCCGGCAATCTGCCGGCTATATTTTTAATTTTGTTTTGATAACGTTTTGGTAATTAATAAATGGTAAAAAATAAAGTAAGGTTTTTTGGTAGTTAAAGTTTTACGCCAGTTTTGAAAGTTTTTCAACTAATTCTCGGGTTTTAAGGCTATTTTAGCGATTTTTGGCCTATTATTGTATTGTATTGCTTTTATTTGTCACTGAATGTAAGATTAATGCTAGTGGCATTTTTCCTGAGAAATTAAATACGGGTTCTTTGGTACCAAGCAATTTATTTCTTTAAAATTGCGAAAGTTGTTTTTTTTAAATTTCTTAGTTTTTCGCTTTTTAAAAAAAAATTAGAGATATTTCTGTGTTTTTTTTAGGATTGTCCGAATTTGTGCGATCAATTAAATTGTCTCGATTAATATTAATAATATTTTCCCCTTTTTTAATACTTGTGCAAATTAAAAAATTAATTGAATTGTTGTTTTTTTGTTACTTGTTACTTTTTAATTAACTTTGTTTTTTGTTGTTCAATTAAGATAGTCTTCTCAATTGTTTGATGCTCACTGCGACAGGCTGCTTTTTGGCAAAGGTATCTTCGAGTCTTTTTTGGATTCATGGCGGCTATTTTTTTTTTGTTTCGTCGTCAAGATTTTTATTACGACCATATGACGTCACAACCAATGCAAGTCTGCTTTTTGTTCAGTTGTTTATGCAATTTCAACTGTATTGCATACCTGGCGTCATTTTTCATTCTTAGTGCAGCTAATTTTTTTTATTCGTTCGCGTGATGAAGTTGTTGGTCACACGTGATTTAAAAATGACTTCCTAACTCTAAAGTTGTAAAAGAGATCAGTCCAAATGAGTGTGTGCCACTCTTGTTGAAGGTTCATTGAGAGGAGATATTAGTTTGACAGATTCTTAATAAAAATGAATCATCTGAGCATTAATTTTTTTGGTCTGTTTCTTTTACCATCTTTGAGACTGCAGATCTTCAAAGCTATTGCGTCTATTTTCTGACAATCTGCCAGCTTTGTTTTATTTTCTCTCAAACCGAGTTTGTAGCAATTATATTACACCAGTGGTCTTTTTTATGCGATTTCTGCTTGACCGAATTTTCGTCTGACCCAATTGACTCTTCGTTCTCAATAGCAGGATAAACAGGTAGCACCCCCCCCCCCACTCCATCCCCCCTACTCCACCCCTCTCTCTGCTCACTTCACCTTCAATCCCCACCCCGCACATCGTTGCACTCGTAACCCACCGCGCTCCCTCCACGCACTTTTCCCACCTTTTCTCAATTTCATGACGATCTGTTCACAAGTCAAAAGCCAACGATCAAAAAAGTAGGATGTCATTGTAATCACTTCAAGAGAAGAGAAAAAGAACCACTTTTTTCATTACTAGCCCTAATGTTTTAGATTGCAAAGGGAGGCAACTGAGCACAGTAGCAACAAATCTGAGTTAAATGAAATCAAAGAAATACAGTCATGGTTTTTCACAATAATTTTCATCGAAACTGAAAAAAAAATCTTTGAGGCTTGGTTGTCCAAAGTTTTTGACAGTCATGTAGAAGCAAAATTGGGGCAGTACAAATACAAATTTTTTTGAACTTTTTTAATTTTTTCAGTTAATCCATTGTAAATGGGGACCAGATTAATGCTCGAGAGGCTATCTCATCCTTGGAATTTAACTCAAAATTTTAAAATTTCAGTGCGTTTATTTTTTTGGATGCATTCTGTTTCGGCCAGGGTCATAAAAAATTTATGCTCACTACGCTGGGGTTGGCCGAAACAGAATAGATCCAAAGTTTTAACAAGTTCCAGCGTGCTCTTTCATTTTATCTTTTGCGATATGAAAGTGTTTTGTCCAAAAATGAATAATTATTTTACCATTTCTGACTTAAGATCTGATAAAGCTGCATATTTTGATGAAAATCTTATTTTAGTTTTTTTGGTCAAAAAAAGTTCAACGTTTCATTTAATCATTCCTCTTGTTTTTCCGAGAACGGTTAATAATTAAAGGTTAAGTCACGCCCCCTATTTCGTTCCTTATAGTTAAGTGATGATTTCCTTAAATCAAGTACTAGATATCCTTGAATAATTGTTATAATTTGGTTCATATTTAAATAGTTCGCCAGGCCATATTGGACCGTATTTCCATTTTGGACTGTAATCTGTAATTTGTTAATGTTTATTGAAAACAACCGCAGAATGACAGATATTTACATGTTCTATGAAGATGTATATGTATAATTGACAAATACCGTAAAGAGAAGTTACGTACTTTGTGAAGTTATTAGGCTGATAAAGTAGGTGCTACTACGAACTTATGTATGTACTTAACTAACATCAGAAAACGTTAAAAAAATCCAGAAACGGACCAAGTTGAAAAAAAGTAAAAATTTACGAAGGACCAATACAACTCGAGGTACGAAACTGCGAAATCAACAACCACCAGGACACCGGAGAACCAGCCCAATAGCCCATTGAAAACTTTGTCTTTAAACTCTTATAAAATCTTGTAAAATTACTTATTTGTTCTCGAAATAAACTTTTATAAAACGGGTGATGTAATTAAATGATTAAACTGCAAATCTTTGTCCAATTTCTACGTCCTTAATAGCCGCCCTCATCTTCTCAGCCGGCTATTATAGCGCTCCTATTTTTTTTTACTTCGTCGAATAAAAAAATCTTTCACTTTACCTCATTTTGCCGCTTTTTCAACATTTTGCGTGATATCTTTTTGACTTCTCTAGGCTAGTTTCTCTCTTCTCTCATGCTGCTAAAAGTAATTTTGAACATCAGTTGCTCAGCAAAGCAATTCAAAATGAACAGAGTCAGTATAAAAAATTGAATTCAGGAGTAGAAACGGCATAAACCCATAATGCCCAATTTCAGATGCCCGCTATTTGAACGTCGTTCCTATTAGTCTTAGTTACCATCTCTAATGCTTATTGGTATTGATAGTAGCCCCTGTAGCCACTCTCTAAGAAGTAGAAGTACGTTGTGTTCAACTACGAAATGCCATCAAAATAAATCAGACTTAAAAAATGTTTTTGTACAAAAATCTCTTTTTTTTCAATATCTTCTTATCTTTCAATCCCAATCATGCTTATTGGAATTAACGGCGGCTATTTTCCGGCAATATACCGGGTATGTTAATAGACATTGAGGGAGTTTAATTATAGCTAATAAAACACAAGGCAACTAGTGGATATATTACGCCTTAGAACCGTTTAATTGAAGACTTTTACTAGCTAATTGTATTGAAATTATTTCCGCTGAAATTGCACTATGAAAATAAACCGTAAGTCCTTGTAACAATTCTAGTTAATTACTCTGAATATTATAACTCATAGATAATATCTTTTATAGCTAGTTCGTAACAGTTAATAATTAGTTGGTTGTTAATAGCATCATCTCAGCCGGCTATTATAGCGATCCTAATTTTTACAATTCAAAGAATTTGAATTTTATTGAGGTGCTGTCTGTTTTTATCTGTTCAGACATTTTCATGATTTTTGAAGTGAAATTGGAGTAGTGATTTTGGTCACGCCGAAACAGGAAGTGGAGCGAAAAAGCGAGTGGTTTTGTGGCGTGATTTTTTCGCTCTAAATTTAAGGTAGAGTTAGAAAACGGTGTTTGAACTAAAATTCGCTTTCTCGCTAGTGCTTTTTTGTTCACATGCGGCAATTTCACTTCGATTTTTACAGTTTTTTCAATTTTTTGGATCGGATTTTTTTCTAAATGGTTTTCCTAATCCATTCATAGTCCGTTCTTGGTCTAATTTTCTGTTTAGTCAATGAAAATTTTTTGAATTGTTTGTCAAGACTTGTCCTCTTAGGTTTTTTTACTTCGTCGAACGAAAAAATGTTTTGCTTTACCTCATTTTGCCGCTTTTTCAACATTTTGCGTGAAATTTTTTTGACTTCTCTTGGCTAGTTTCTCTCCTCTCTCATTCTGCTAAATGTAATTTTGGACATCAGTTGCTCAGCAAAGCAATTCAAAATGAACAGAGTCAGTATAAACATTGGAAGTCAGAAATAGAAACGGGATAAAGCCGAATTATAGATGCCCGCTATTTGAACCTCGTTCCTTTAAGTCTAATTTATCATCTCTAATGCTTATTGGTATTGATAGTAGCCCCTGTAGCCTCTCTCTAAGAAACAGAATTATGTTCAACTACGAAATGCCATCAAAATAAATCGGAATTAAAAAAATATTTTTTTACAAAAATCTTTTTTTTTCAATATCTTTTCTTTCAATCCGAATCATGCTTACTGGAATCAACGGCGGCTATTTTCCGGCTATTTTTTTCTGCAATAATTGTAACCTCTCTCGAAGCAGTTATTGTAAACGTGTTGGTATTTTTATGCAATTTTTTTGCTTGGTGGCTTTAATGCTTTTGTTCTAGAACATTTTTTTTGTTCTCAAGTGACTTTTTCACGCTTTATGCTTCATTTTCGATAGGTCTCCTTGATTGTTACTAATATGAAAGTGATTACGAGCGGTTGAAGGTTAAAGCCGTTGTGGCTTAGCGGTTAAGATGTCAGACTGCTATCACGGAGGTCGCGGGTTAGAACCCCTATGAGGTTAGAATTTTGCAGCCAGCATTAAACTACACCCCTAATTTAAATTGCCCCCGCTTGTTCGAGAGCAATTCTTCTGGTTAGTCGGTTGTGTTTTTATGATGCTTAAACTACATTCTGTATCTTTATAGCAACGCAACAATGCTGAGAGCATGGACATTGACTTTGCGTGGGAGATTGACGAACGAGAGATGATCCCGACTACTAGCAACGGAGTGCGCATGTACGGGTCACGTGACCGGGAGAGATACTTTGTGAGCACCTTGACATATACTCCAATGAGGATTGATTCATACCTGGTGAAGTGCACGGCGGCACTGGGAGGTCTTGATAAAGTGTCTCACACAATCAGAGTTATCACAGGAGGTGAGTACTTTTTGTTGCCCAAGTTTGATAAGTTTATGGAGGTTTTATAAATACGTATTTGTAAGAACAGTTAAACACTGAGAAAACCTTCTTGACTTCAATGTAAGAGCATGCAGTCAATAAAATGGGGTTTATTTTAAGTTTCACGTTACCAAAAGTTTTACGGTTTTCATATTCTGTGTGCCTACATGCCTGCGTTGGAATATTAGTCGTAACATTTGGTTATGCGTACCTTGTTTCTGTACCACAATTATGATCAGATTAATATATTTGATCAATTTCAGAGGCTCCCGAAACTCCAATAGATCTGCAGTACGATCTATCTAGGGAGGTTTTCTCCTGGAGATCGCAACGACAGGACTCGTTCAAAACGGACGTTCTTGAGTGGGCACCCATGTTTGCGGAATCGGACTCGGAGGACACAAGCGCCTTCAAGGTGTACAATGAGACCACTGACAAACTGCCTATTGTAAGTCGTTGTTTCTTCACCTCCTTATATAAGGAGACATATAAATCTAAGCTCTCCTAGCATGAAAACTGCGTCCTTGATCTGCAATTTTTGCGAATTTAATTGGTGGTAGTTGGATTTTAATGTCCTATAAATACATCGATTAAAATAACTGCGCATTAAACCGCTACAATTTGCTGATATGAAAGAAAAATTGACCATTTGCATCGATTCGCAGTTATTGCAGAGGAACAACTTTGGTAGATTTTTAATGACATAATTGCGATGGGAATAATCATACCCCTGTGTGAAAATGTATCGTAGTTTTAATTTAGCTATTCTTAATTCATAATAAACGATTAGAAATATCAAATAATGTGAGTCGTTGTCATTACCTATAAATCATCCGGTCTTATTTTAAGATGCTTTTAGATGTAGTTAAGCAAATAGTACTACTAAGTTCGAGATTTCCATCATAAACTGCAAATGAAACCAAATATTAAATTTTGAAAAGGTAGTGAAGTTATAGAGAATGCATCGACTGTCTGTTGTAGAATGTAGTTTTCATGAAATTCATAAGCGGAACAGTTAACTTTTCTCGCAATAATAAGCTTAGAGTTAAAAAAGTAAATTTAGATTTTCCGGCATTTGCAGCTTCTTTGAGGCGATTGCTATGCTTTACACTACCCGGTAGAGTAGACTATAATTTTGAGAGGCTAATAGTTCCGATTTATGCTTTTTAGCCGCATTAAACATGCAACCTCATTTGCTGCGCGGCAGGCTTATAGGCAACAAAATGAAGCATCAATGCTGCCATTGCAGCATCTATGGTCGTTTTATGACAAGATTTGTCTCTATGAATTTTCCAAGATGAATTTTAGAAGATTTTAAGATATGTTAATGATTTACTCTTCACAAGAGTAATGAATAGCCAATAAGTTAAGTAGATAAGTTGCCAAACTTGACATATGAACAATTTTTAGAGGCCATATTGGAACCTTGCTGGACTTGGCGTCTTAATTGTAGTTACTGATGGCTTGTTATAGTTGAATGATAATTTTTAGTGTTTGTCCAACTGACTCTAATGCTTCAACAGCTTCCGGATGTAAAAATTCAGAAATTGTATAAGCATTTTTATCATTAAGTCAGTTTGAAGCCTCATTGTCAGTTGGAGTAATATTGAAGAACACAAGAGCTTTAATATGGGTGGTATAAGTAACTTAATTTTTATTGAAGCACTCAAATTTTTCGTAGCCTGTCTTTTCGAACTGTTTGCCGCGTAGATAGTCCAATAGCTAGTAGTTGGGAAATGATTTAAGTAAGCATGAGTTTATAATCTTTTAATGTCAGGTATCTGGAATACAGATATATTTTGAGCCGTTTTCTGATTTTTTGTTGATCGTAGTTAAGCGTACCTACTCTCGAGTGCTCGTAATTTTTTTTGCGGTGTGATATTGTGAAATTATACGTTTCTTTTGTCGTACTGTTTGTCCTAATTTTCGTCAACTTTTAATTGCTATCGAACGAAGTTTGAAGTAATTACTGTAAAAAGTGTGTCTTTTTGTTTAAAGTTATACATCCAATGCTTTTTACACAGTCGCTTTACCTCTACATCAGACTTTACCTCTCATCGAAAGAAACTGGCAACATGCATTTCTTTAATAGTGTTTGCGTTTTGTTGGTTTTTGTGACTTTGTAGTTTGTTGGTTTTGGTGATAATGGTTTGCCTTTGTTCAAGTAGGGTTCAGTGCTCAAAATTGTGACAACGCATTTACCTTTTGTACAATTTTTTTTAACATTTGCTTATATAATTTCATAGCAAAGGAAAAATTTCATAGCAAAAAGATTTATGATAAATTCATAACGAAGTCATCTGCCATGGTTTTTGGGGCCTTTTCTTCTATTGCCTATTTTTCTAGCGGCTGAGTTTTATGTGCCTTCAAAATTGTGTAGGTTATTTCACAAAGCTATGGAATCCCTTATTGCCATTTTTGTTAATTCACTAAATTTAATTTCCTGCCCTTAATTAATATAACTGAATATTCGTCTTTAAATATACCGGGGGTCACTTAATATTACCTAGATTTCTCTTAATCAAAATGAGTAGACAAATCATACTTTCTTTACTTCGACGGTTGAATTTTTTTATTTTTTCTTGAACGAAGTTCATAGCAATTATTGTAAACGTGTTGGCCTTTTTTATGCAAATTTTTCGCTTGGCGCTTTTCTCGAACATTCTTTGACTTCTCAAATGACTTTTTCTAGCTTTCGTTCTTCATTTTTGAGTGATCTCTATTGTTCTCACTAAAGCTTTTTGCTAATATAAAATCGATTACAGCAAAACAAATATATGGGCCTGATAGTCGAATGGGCAGTGCATTTGGTTATGGAGCGGGAGGACAGTGGTTCGAATCCCGGTGGGGTGAAATGTTTTCCACCCGCCTGTCGTTCGAGAGCAATTCTTCCGACATTAGTCTCTCAAAAACGATTGCGGACAAAAAATGTGAGCAGGGCAATGACCTCTTTGAACCTGATGTTTCATTTGATTCCTTTTGGTTGTTTGGATTTTTATTAATAGCCGCCGTCAGCCTCTCAAACGGCTATTATTTAGGCGCTCTTTTTTAAATTCGCTTTACCTTTTGATCACTTTTTTCATTTTACATAAGTCTCGATTTTCACGTTTGACTTAACTCACTCACTGTTTCAACTGAATGGATTTTAAATTCTTTCGCGTTTTGAATTAGGCGATGTAGTGAATATGGTCAATTTCAAAAGAGCAAAATCAAAAGAAATGGGTAAACCGATAAAGCCCGGTAATTAAGTCATAGTGCATTAGGTTATCAAAGTTCATTAGAGCGATTGCTAGCTGATATTAGTATGAAGCTTAATACCCTTCAGTTTAGAAGCTGAAGTAAGTATAGGTTTATAATCGAACTGCAACTTCACCCTGAATTAGAACAATTTTTGAAAATTAGGAAAATTGTTAAATTCAATCTTTCTTTTTTCTTTTTCTGTTTCCATCCCGATGTGCGTCTAGCGTGTCAACGGCGGCTATTTTCCAGCAATCTTCCGGCTATGTTTTTACTTCAGATTCTGGTTTTGCTCCAGATTTTTTATAAAAGTATTATGGTACGCTTGTCAATAATTTTTGAATTCAGTTGCCTTTCTGCTGTTATTAAGGTTTTATTTTTCTATAGTATTTGCTTTTTTGTTTTTGAGTTCACTTTGGATATTCTTATGCAATTTCATTGATGATTGCAAAAACTGGGCGAAAAAGATGTCGCTAATTTTTGGTTGCTCAAATTACCTGTAGAAACAAAACATTACAATTGATTTCAATCTTCTACGTTCCTGAAAACTGCAACAATTTTTGGGATATCACTTTGTTTCAAGTCTCTTGGCACAAAATATCATGCTTCTACGGACCTCAAAAGACTTCTTTTGCGAAGCTGTTTTAATCTGGACTTTCGTAGTAGGTAAATTTACTCCCGTTGCCATTTTCAATTATCCAGATCTCAATTCGAAACTGACCCCTACTCAGTTCAACTGGATGAAAAAAATCAAGCTTTGCTGATGACCAGATATTCTAACTGAAAGTTTGATGGAGTCAATTTTTTAGAATTATTTTAGCTCTTTTTTTTCGACATGATAAAACGTGAAAGATATGTTTTTTTCTTGTTTGTAGCTCAGCCTGTTTTTCATTAATACATCAAGTCTGCGCTGCTCAGTTTGTTGTATCAAACTTGCGGGTATATTTAACTCTTGCAATTATTCAAGGGAACTAATATGCGTCAATAAAAGCCGAACAGTTGACAGTTCATCGATGTCTGCGGTTTTTGAAAGATGCAGGTACCGCTATCATAGTTTTAATTTCGAGGCGCTTATTGTCTGCAAAATGTTGACGGAGTTTCGTGTCTTTTATTTAAAAGAAGCTCTGATTTAAGCTTTGTTGCCTATTAAATTATGTTCAAATGAATTAAAACGAGAACAATGAGCTGTTGAAAACTTCTATGTTATGATCATATTTACCGGTTTTGAATGAGATCAGAGCTCAAAATGACAAATCTAAGAAAGCTCATGTGTTGTTCAATTAATAAAAGCAGTCATATTTAGCTACACTTTTAGAACCAATGTGTTTTCATTTGCCATTTCAGGACATTGAAAAATGGGTTTGTGATTGTTATAAATCAAAGAAACCAAGTCTTGAAAGCCGAGTTGATTAATTTGTTTCGTTAGTTAATCAGTTTAATTAACGAGAGCCAGAGAGAGATTTTAGGATTGGTTAGCTTATTAATGTCACGGTATTTCAACTAAGAAACGATAACCTTACACTCAGATTTAGAACGAAAAACATCAAATTCATTATGTGTGAAAAACTTTAGTTTTAGCTAATTTGTTCACACTAACCGCTTTTCACATTATAAAAATAATTTCCGCATTTCTGGATTATGCACGTGTTTTATCTCATTGCAAACAAAAAGGGGAAACACAAATTTATTGCGGTCAAAACTGGGACCAATTGTTTTTGCTGCTAAAAATGAAAAAAAGTTCGTTGCAAGGGGTTCCCTTGTACGTTATATAATATAACCCTCAACATGTGTTAATATAGCAGATCAATTCGTGTAATAAGAGGGTGTGGCTTTGCCTTGCACCGAATAAGTAGAGCGTTGTAAACAGAAAAAGAAAAAATGCAACTGTGGCTAATGCCTTTGTAGCTTTTAAAGATGAAAATTTAGCTGCTTAGATAAGTGTTGTTTGGTGGGGGAAACTAACTGGCTTTTTGAGAAGTGGGAGTTTGAGTGGATTAAATTTTGCTGGTGTGATAAAACTCGCACGGTACATGGTTACGCGCATTATCATTTAACCAATTTCTTAAATTGATGGGCGCTGAAAAGCTATTGTCATGGCTTAGCAATATTAGGATAATGTTTCTCCATTAGGATTATTTTATTATGGAGAATACTCCTTTGGGTATTAAGTCACAAAATATACCTAAATTTAACCCAGTTCGATTACCCTGCGCATTACTAATTCAGGCCGGTCAATACTTTCAGTTTAATATGAAAACAATTTGAAGCACTGAAGGGTATTTAGGGCGCACTGTTATTTTGGGCACATTAAGCAGATTGTAAGGGCAGAAAACATGCGATATGGATTATTGACGATAGATTGTAGTAATAAATTGAATAAACTTTTTTTTTAAAAAAAAACGGGTAATAATGATGTGGCCCCGCTGCTAAGTTATAAAATGGATCACTAGCCTTAGCGAAATAATTTTAGTTTTGAATGTTTTCTATTATTTTGACCAAACCCGCCACCCTGCGCGTTCGTGTTTCAAACCCGCCATGATGTTTCAAAATAGCCTGTTCGCGTAGGTGGGTGAGGGGGTTGTTCAAATAAGTGTGGAGACTAAAAGTAATAGGCAAAATAAATAATCAGTTAGGGTAGCTTTCGGTTAAGCGACTGAGTGGCTAGCAAGGAAGCGCGTCATTCTAACCCAGCTAGGACTTGCAAACCGGAAACTGGGTTGTGAAAATATATTTTACCCTATTAGGCGTTGAATGTTGTAGTGTTACAAATGTTGGTGTTCTGTTTTTTGTGGTTGTCTTTTTTGTATCTAAACTGGAATAACAAAAGCATGTTATAATGATGGAAGCAAAATGCTATCATTCATTGTGACAGTGTTTGGCTCCTGTAAAATCATGCCTAAGTAGATCAAAATTTCTTATGGATGTGTTTTGGGCATGCATGAAAACTGAGAAGATCCGGTACCTAAGAATTGTTGGTAGTGAATTCGGTGTTTAGCGCCCCCCCCCTCTCCCCCCACCCCCATTATCGCCAATCTCGGAATTATGTACTCATTATTGAGAGTTTCGTCGATTAGGTACAAAACCCGAGCACGGCATGATCAATTTTTTTTAATTTATGGGAGCGTAAAAGCAACTGTCAGTGCTTAGAAATACAATTCAAAGAATTTGAATTGTGTTGGGGCGATCTGTTCTTACAGTTTCAAGATTTCTGAAGTGAAATTAGAGCAGTGATTTTGATGCTGCAGTTGGCAGAGTGAATGAAGTGAGAGCGATTTTTGTAGGGAGGGTTAATTGTAGACAACCTCACAAAGCAGAACCCAAACGAATAGTAAATTCGTAAGAAAAATTTCTCCGGTTTGTTGGTTGCGCTTTAATTCGAAATAATTAATGAGAAAAACTTGTAGGTAATTAAAGTGCCAAAACTGTTTTTGTTAAATTGTGCAAAAAAATTCTGAGAAATCATTTTAAGCCAGCTACAACATGGCCACCGAAATCATGAACAGGTTATTTTAGATGCGGAGCCAGTATGAGATTTTTCTCGTTATTCTAGTAGTTATTTTGGTCATGAGACATTTCAAGACTTTTTGTTTCATGGTAGAATCACTTTTTGTCAGTACTAGAGGCGTCAAAACTTTCGCAGCATTTGCAAGCATGATTAAAACGTTTTTATTAGATATCGTAAAAACATTCAATCAAGGGATCTATAACCTGCATATGAATTCGACAGTTTTTCTGATTTGTGGTGATGGTATTTTAGTCGGCTGATACCTATTCGAGAGGCAGAACGGTAATTATTGGTAAAAATGATGGAGGGACAAAAGCACACTTCGGCCAGGGCTAGTATTTCAAAGCTCAGTTGTAATAATAGAACATTTTAGCACTTGGGGTTTTGATCGGTGGAAATATGCGAAGATCTGAAATTTCGATTATTTCGCAACTGATTTGAAAAATTTGACCGAGCTTAGGAAAGATTGCCCTAACTGAAAGTGTGACTGAGCCCTTGTTTAAAAGGATAAAGTAAAACTGAAGTACAGAACGCAGAATCCATCCATTTTGTATATGGGATGATTGAATTAAAATCTTCTGTCAATAATGTGAGTTTCACCGCCTTCTCCTCCTATCTTGTGTTGATCATCTTAACTATACATACATGCATTAGATTCTTTTGCATGAGTATTTTGATCTCTTCAGAAGGTAGTCTCCTTACAAAAATCTTGTTAAGCAGGATATGGGAATTGAAGATAAGCCACTCTGAGCGTTTTTGTCGAAGTAGCTGCTGTATTATACTTGAATCATAAAAATGCTGAATTCATTTTTGCGTATGTGGTAACCGCAAAGCCTTCAGCAGATCAGGAAATTTATGGCAGTTACTTTATGAAGCGATGTAACCTTTCAGAAAGGCATTTTCACTCTTTAACCGTAGAGTGATCTTAACTGAAAGAAACGAAAATTTTAATTGGCTATTATTAAGGCGCGAGCCATGGTTCAGTTTTCTGTACCTTTCATTCACGTTTTAAATTCTACGCGGGCTGTTTATTTCGAGAAGACCTATCATTTGCCTCAGTGTATTTTTGTACCGAATGGAGGTTGAAAATTCGTTTACAGAAGTACTCTGTAACGTAAATGTGGCAAAGGTCACAATATAAACGTCAAGTAGCGAGATAAACATTAAAGACTCGCCAATACGACATAGAGGAGATTATCAGAGTTTATGAAAGCAAATGCTCACCAGTTTTACTGCTGTTTTTGAACCTTTTTTTGCGTCCAAAATTAGATATTTCACATAAAAGTAAAAATTGTTAATAGCCGCCGTCAGTCTCTCACACGGCTATTATTTAGGCGCTCTCCTTTTTCACAATTCAAAGAATTTGAAGTGTATTGGAGAGCTGTCCACACATTTTATGATCTGTTCACACATTTTCATGATTTTTGAAGTCAAATTGGAGTAGTGATTTTGGTCATGCCGAAACAGTTAAATTTTAATGTAGAGTGAGAAAACGGTGTTTGAACAAAAATTCGCTTTCTCGCTCTAGATTTCTTCTTCACATGCGGCTATTTCACTTTGATTTTTAATAGCCGCCCTCATCTTCTCAGCCGGCTATTATAGCACTCCTATTTTTTTACAATTCAAAGAATTTGAATTGTATTGGGGCGCTGTCTTTTTTTTAAGATCTGTTCACACATTTTCATGATTTTTGAAGTCAAATTGGAGTAGTGACTTTGGTCACGCCGAAACAGGAAGTGGTGCGAAAAAGCGAGTGGTTTTGCGGCGTGAAATTTTTTCGCTCTAAATTTAAAGTAGTGAGAAAACGGTGTTTGTACAAAAATTCGCTTTCTCGCTAGTAGTTTTTTGTTCACATGCGGCAATTTCACTTCGATTTTTACAGTTTTTTCGATTTTTTGGATCGGATTTTTTTCTAAATGGTTTTCCTAATCCATTCTTAGTCCGTTCTTGGTCTAGTCTTCTGTTTATTCAATGAAAATTCTTTGAATTGTACGTCAGGAATTGTCCTGCTATGTTTTTTTACTTCGTCAAACTTTTTTTCGCTTTACCATTTTGCGGCTTTTTCGACATTTTGCATGAAATCTTTTTGACTTCTCTAGGCTAGTTTCTCTCTTCTCTCATTCTGCTAAAAGTGATTTTGAACATCAGTTGCTCAGCAAAGCAATTCAAAATGAACACAGACTCAGTATAAAAAATTGAAGTCAGAAGTAGAAACGGGATAAACCCATAACGCCCAATTTTAGATGCCCACTACTTGAACGTCGTTCCTATAAGTCTTAGATATCATCTCTAATGCTTATTGGTATTGATAGTAGCCTCTCTCTAAGAAACAGAAGTACGTTATGTTCAACTACGAAATGCCATCAAAATAAATCGGACTTAAAAAATGTTTTTGTACAAAAAATTTTTTTTTTCTTCTATTCTTTCAATCCCAATGATGCTTATTGGATTCAACGGCAGCTATTTTCCGGCAATCTGCCGGGTATGTTTACTGTTTTTTTTTGGATCAGATTTTTTGTTAATGGTTTTCCCAGTCCCTTCATAGTTCATTCTAGGCCTTGTTTTTTTTGTTTGAACCAAATTTTCATTTCTTTCTAGTGGTTTTATGTTCACATTCGGCATTTTAACTTTGATTTTCCGTTTTTTTCTTGTTTTTAGCTGTTTTTTTAAATGGTTTTCCCAATTCACTCATAGTCTGCTCTAGGTCTAGTCGATTGTTTAGTCAATGAAAATTCTTTGATTGTAGGTCAGAGCTTGTCCTGCTATGTTTTTTTAGTTCGCTTTACCTTTTGATCACGTTTTTCGTTTTACATAAGTCACGATTTTCACGTTTGACTTCTGACTTACCTCACTCACTGTTTCAATTGAATGGATTCTAAATTTCACGCATTGAATTAGGCAATGTAATGAGTACGGTCAATGTCAAAAGAGCAAAATCAAAAGAAATGGGATAAACCAATAAATACCGGTCATAAGTCATAGTGCATTAGGTTATCAAAGTTCACTAGAGCGATTTTAGTTTTAAGATTTTCACGTTTGACTTAACTCACTCACTGTTTCAACTGTATGGATTCTAAATTCTTTCACGTTTTGATTTACGCAATCTAGTGAAAACAGTCAAAGTCAAAAGAGTAAAATTTAAAGGTCAAAAGAAATAGGATAAGCATATAAAGCCCGGTCATTAAGTCATAGTGCATTAGTATACAGCCTAATACCCTTCAGTTTAGAAGCTGAAGTAAGTGTAGGTTAAGAATCTAACTGAAACTGCACACTGGATTAGAACAACTTTCGAAACTAAGGTAAAAGTTTTGTCAATGTCTCTCTCTTTTCTTTTTCAATCACGTTGTGCGTCTAGCGCGTCAACAGTGCCTTTTTTCCGGCAATCTGCCGGCTATGTTTTTAATTGTTTTCGAACGAAGTTTGAAGCAATTATTGTAAACGTGATCTCTTTTATGCAGTTTTTTTTGCTGGAGAATTGTCTGCGTTTTTGTTCCAGAAAATTCTTTGACTTTGCAAGTGACTTTTTTATGCCTCTTCTTCATTTTTGAGTGATCTCAATAGCTCGCACTGCAAAGCACAGTTCGAAACTTAAGTAATAGCGATTGTAGCGTGTGATTCACAAGGGCCATGTAGCCGAATAATGAATTCTTCTGTGGAGAGTGACGGAGGTCGAGGGTTCGAACCCGTGGTGAATTGGTTTTGCACTTATAAAGAAAAATTTATGTAGGCTGCAGCATTTGAAATAAATTGTCCCACCTGTCATTTGAGAGCGATTTGTTTGGCGTTAGTCGGTCTATGTCTTTCTTATTTGAAGTGCTCTATATCTAGCTGCCATGTGAATTTAAATCAGTTTTCTGATTTTAAGATTTCTTAAGTATTAAATTTACTTGATTTGTATAATCCAAAAAGTCAATTTGTTCATCATACAACTGGTCTATCTTTTCGATAGATTTATTTTTCAGCTAATCAAATTTATACAGGTGTTGCTTTTTGCCTTCAATTTATGTAGCTGTCTGTTTTTTTGCTAATTGCTGTCGAATGGAAAAATAGTGGTTGTTTAATTGTTCTTAAACAAAATTTGCAGTAATTATTTTACTCCTGTCGGTTTTGATTTTGAGAATTTTCTTTCTTCCAACTTTCCGTCTTGCCAATTTTTGTTTGGTTCTTGAAATAGGATAGACAGGTAAACTGTTTTTAGGCACTCGTCTTGTTTTACAATCCAAGAGTCGGATTGTATTGGTGCTGTCCTCTGTCTTTTTTTTAAAGATGTACAATTTTTTTCCCGATGACTTGGGGCTTTCAAAAACGAAATGAACAGGTATAGCCTCTAGGGGGCATTAAGTAACGATAAAATTGCCTAGTTGGCTTTAGTAGTATTGCCAGTACTTTTTTGAATTTGCTGGGATTCTAAGTTCAAGTGAAAAGATCACTGTAGTTTTTGCGCCGAGAATTGAGCAATTGTTCTCTGCTTCTGTAAAGATTCACAGTGGATTTTGATGAGCGCATAAGCTTTGTCGTTTTTCAAGTATTCCATTTTTATGGGCCAATAAAACTCTTTATTGATGTGTTATTGGGCAAATTTCGGGACGAAATTAACGTCCTGATTAATATTACATTTTTGTTAAATTATTGCTCATTTTGTTTTGTTTTTTTTTCTACAGTTTGACCTTTTGCCTATCTTTGTCTCTATATGCCCAGACATGATTCGCCTAGCCTTAATGTTTGAGGTTTCCGGTGACAGCGAGTGAGTTTTAAGGCAGCCACTACCGAGTATTTCTGCAATTGTTTAATGAATTTTGTAACTTCAAAACTTTTTATTCACTCGTTTGTTTTACAGTTTTTTTTCGCGTTTGCATCTTTGTTCTTGTGCGTTTTCAGTAAACGAATAATGTTTTTGAAGTAGCTTCAGAAGCTGTTTTTGAAGAGCCATTTGGCGATTTTTTGAAAAAGTCTTTAACGGTTTGTTTTCCCATTGTTCTCAGTTGCTCTCGAATGAATTTTGAAGCAATTGTTGAAAACGTGTGTCTTCTTTTTATGCAAAATTTTTGTTTGTTGGGCCGTTTTTGCAGTTTGTTCTAGCATTTTTTGCTTGCATGAGCTGAATCACGTGTGACCTCTTGAGTTTTGCGTGATCCCAATCGCTCTCATTCCGAAATAAAGTTTCTTGCTTTAATAAAAGCAATTTGGATCGGGCGAGTATCAAGGCCGTTATAGCTTTGTGGTTAATTTATCAGTTTGCTATCCTGGTGGGTGCGGGTTCGAACCCTGGTCGGTCAGTTATAGCACCCATAACATATTTCTAAGCTCTAATTCCTCTAAATTGAATCGCCCCCGCCTGCGTTTTGGATTAATTTTACCTTTCCATACATTTACACCAAAATTATCAGTTTAATTGCTAATTTCGTTGTTTTCTCTGACTTTTATTAATCCTTTCTGTCTGTGGTAGTCAATTAATCTCCTGGTCAAGTCAGTGATTTTTCTTTCAATTTTTTGCGTTTTATTTCAGGCCTTCTCCAGCTTTTTTTTGTTTTGTTTGGATTATATTTATTGTTTTAACTCGGAACCTTCGGGCTTGACTTCTGATTTGCCTCACTGTGTTAAAGCTGGATCTAATCATAATTATTTAACGTACGGTGTATTTCGCAATACAGTCAACTTCACAATAGGTGAATCAAAAGAAAAATTGGAAAAACACTAAAGCTCAGGCTCTAAGTCTTAACGTTTAAAGTTATCAAAGTGCCTTGGAGTATAGGGCTAATTGGTATTGGTATTAAGCTTTTTATCCTGATTTTAGAATTTGTTCAAAGTATTGTGAATGCGGTCATGGGCAAAAGCCAAAGATGCAAGATAGACCGATAAAGGCGTTCCTTAAGTCATAGTGCATAAGGTTATCCACTTCATTATTCTTAAAACGCAACACCAAATTCAACCACTTTTTAACACTTAGAAAAGAGCGTTTCAGTTTGTATCTTTCAATCCTGATGGGCCTCGGGGGGTCAACGGTTGCTTTTTTGCGTCAATCTGCCGGCTAGGTTTTCATATCCTTCGTCCATTTCATTTGCTTAATTTGGTGTGGATTGTTTTTTTTTTGTCTTCATACCGCAAATCAAATTATTATATATTTTATTGATACGTTATATATGTGATTTTATAGTGCAAAAAATAGAAATTTGGAAGTGATGCAATGCACATTATTTTTTAAAAAAACTTAAGAGCTTGAACTTTCAGGTTAAAATTTAACTCAGGTTATTTAAGGAATCTTTCAGGATTGGTTTTCTAATCTAATGACCTACTGCTTTTGTCATGCGTCGTGCATGTTTATCAGGGAAAAATGCATTGTCAACTAGTTTTGGAATTATATGGATGAATATTTGAAGTAGTGCGAAAGGCTTGAAGTCAATTCCCATATCCTAACGTCCTGGTTTAAATCTTTCTTTTGGATATTTGGTTGATTTCCAACTGTCTTCCCAAGTTGAAGTTAAACTGTCTTTTGTCGGATTAAATTATTTAGTGAAAAGGATTTCTAATGGTGAAGTTCAAGGAAATTCGATATAATTTTTTGTTAATGAGTATCAACTATCATGCAAAATGTAGAGGTCAAGAGGAAATATTAATGAAATGATACAATTTTTATGAATAATTGCAATAGGGAAAATGCTATATAAAATTGGATTTTTGTTTGAACTGGAGGTATTCAACGAATTCATAGGTATATCGCATTTCACGAACATTTGCAGATCTATCCAATTTTCTAGGAATCATAATTGGAAAAGTTGCGTTAGCGCTGAAGTGGTTTTCAAAATTGAAAGATTATCAGTTAATATCCGTAAGAACCGGTGTCATTTGTATTGAAAGGATCAACTAAAAAGTCACCTCTCATCTAAAAGGGCAGCCACTAAACTCTGTTACGAGGTGAGCTCTTAAATGCATAGTATGAATTCTGACACAAGTGCAAAAAATAGCAACAAAAGATTAAAGATGGGTAATTTAGAATCGAAAATTGGATATTTATATCAATTTAGAAAAACCTCCCTTTTCAGACAATTGTTACGACTAGTATTCTGTCTAAATGTAAAGTATTCTGTCCAAAGGGCACTCAGCATTTGCAGATAGTTAATGCTCGTTAATAATTGAACTTGAGTTGTCAACGGAGCCAGGTTCTCAGCTTACATGTCCAAGCTTGGTTGTTGATCCTACTGGGCTGTGGTGGTTGCGACAGATCACCCTATTGTGCATCAATGCAGCCGTCTTCATCACACGCAATGTTGAAAATTGGTTGATAATTATTGTATAGTGACAGATTGACAACTGACTCGGCTGTTGGTACCATGTGATTATGGTAGTAGTAGTGGTAGTAGTTCATGATCTAATACGCTTGCTGGTTAATTTGGTATGAGTGATTTAAAGTTGCCCAAATTAAGATTGAAACAGTGAGCTTTGGGCTATGGAAACACTAATTATCTGCTATAGTCGTGTGAGTGAGATAAGGGCACGTTTGAGCATACGTCAAAGATATTAATAGCACATTCTCAAGTCGTGAGAAGTTTCATTATTGAAATATTTGTTTGCAAGATTTTTTAAGCTGATTTTCTATTCGAGTTTAGTCCCATTTTCATATTTAAGATCTAATCATTTTCGATTATTAACAGAAAGTTAGAGTTCTGCTATGTTTCGTATGCTCTCATTGCACATTTTTGTGTAACGTCAGTTGATTTCCATTGCACAATAAGTTATGTACATTTATTTAATGAACTGTTTTTTATCTAGTAGTGGCCTATATTGAACCCATGAGAAGAGAAATTTTATTCGATTTTGGCAAAAGAGTATGTGTAACTTAAGGGTTGCTGCTCGTTAGTTTCCCGGTTGAAGTTAGTTGTAAAAATCGATATTTGAAAGCTCGTTGAAGTTTGTAGTGGTTTTTTATACTACTGAAATTCTTTCTGCGATTTTTGTGACGGTTGTTACTTCCGTTTGATTCAACGGCTGGTTTGGGCCTTAACCTCTTAAGTTTTGCATAACGTGATTTGCTCTTATTCAGAATTTTAGACAGTTAAGCTCAATTATCGGCAATTTGCTTCTGTAATAGAAATAATGGTTTGCTGAAGTTATTTTGCTTGTTCAATTTAAATAAATTTATTGGTCTATGATGAATTTTAATGATGTTATTTGGAACTCGATATTCCATGTTTACCCCCTCTCAGCAGGTTACAATTACTTCCCACCGATTATTAAAGGGCCATTTCTTTGATATTGTGAAATTGTTTTTTGCGTCGGCCGTTTCATCAGCCCTGCGCTGTTTTTTAGTTGCTAGTTATTAATTGCTCTCGAAGGAGGTTTGAAGTAATGATTGTGAACGTGTGTGTCTTTTTCATACTTAATTTTAGCTTGGGTGTTTTGTTCTTTCGATTTTACTTCTCGGGTGACCTTTTCACGTTTTACTTCTTTATTTCTGCGTGACCTAAATTTCGTATTTTTTGGGAAATTAAGTGTGTTGCTAAAACAAAATCGATTGTAATATAAGCTAGCACACGATTCTGATAGCAGAGTGACTGATGATTTAGTGCATTACTCTAGAGGTCAGGGTCTGAACCCCTCTTTGGTCGGAATTTTTTGAACCCACAAAAATTATCTAGGCTGCTCAGCCCCCAGTGATTCAAAATGCAACCCGCTTGTCGTTAGAGAGCTATTTTTCCGATGTTGTTCGTTGTATGTTCGAATTATCTAAATAACTCACATTTTGATTTCATTGGCGCATTTCTTTGTTTTAGGAAATTGTTTGAGGACAGTTATGATTCGAGTTAAAACAAAATGTGTTTTTTATTACCAAGGTAATTTATATGAGTGGTGGAGACAATTGAAGAACTGTTCACTCAAACGCCCAGCGCTGATCAAAGCTGTGGATTTTTCCAGGTGTTAGTATTTTACAAACGGATCTCTTGTCCCTTACGAGCAATTTGTTAGAAGCAATCGTTCGCTTTAGTTTTTCTTGGGTAATTTTGAAGCACAATGGTAAACGTTTTTGACCATTAAAATTTTTATATTAAGTTCATCTTTCCTCTCCGATTTGTACTATTGTTATTTTTTTAATTGTTTTCTGGTTACTCTTGACTGTTGTTTGGCAAATACAATCAGGGATTTCAACTGCTCTCACACGATTTTGTTGAATTTATTGTTTTCTTTTTTTTTTGCATTCCGGGTGTTTTTGCAGCCTGGATGTTTTTGCATTCCGGGTGTTTTTGCAGCCTGCTTGTTTTTGCAGCCCGGGTGTTTTTGTTTGTGCTCTGTTTTCATGCGATGACTTTTTTGTTTCGGATGACTTCGAACAGGAGATGAAAAGCTCTAGCTGTTTTAGATGCAATTTTGCTACAACTTTTGTGTATTTCACTTGGCAGGAACTTGAGTTGTTCAATGTTCAATAGGTCAATTGTCTTCTTGTTGATATAGATGGTTGACCCTTTTATAAGCTGCTATCTTCGTGCTTTTCATGCTGACAGTTTTTTCTTAATTGTTAATTCCAAATTTAGCATATTAGCATCATCTGAATGGTAGATTGTTAATCCGAAAATGATAACGACGTTTTTAAAGCAATTAGTAGTGTACTCTAATTTCAGCAATTTTTCTAGCTTTTTTCACAATTTAGCTGTCTATTCATTCAATATGTTGCTTTACGTTTTACTAATTCGAGTTGTCATAGCCTATCGTGTGGGTGTCTATGAGGTGTGTAAATGTTATATCATGGCTTTCAATGGATGCTTCGGTTATATTAGCTCACCGTTTTATACCGCCAGAGCTCTGCCAACCATTCAGATCGATAAATCAGTTTAATATAATTACATAAAAGTGTGCAGGAGAAATAAACTGATCCAAATTTTGGAAATTCTAATTTTTGACAAAATTCCAATTGCGTTTTTTAAATTTTTCTTTTGCTAAGAGCTAAGATATTCCGAAATTGAGTTCTCGTTTTTTGACTCCAATTGTAGAGATCTTTCGCTGAACGTTGAAGTATATTTCAAGTCGAAGGAACTTAAAAACTATTATCCCAAAACTATTCAAGTAAGAACGCGATAGTGTAACATGAACAAAAGAACAGAGTTCAGAGATCAATATTTTCCTGAATAAGATATCGGTCTAGGTCACCACAAATCACAAAGCAGCACGCCTAATCACACGCTAGACGGCCGACATCTTCAATACTGCTACATGAACATGAGCTGCCTAACATGAGAAATGATGGCTTGTCATTTTAAATATAGGAAGGCTTTTAAACTTTTTCAGAGCTCGGACAATTTCATTGATAAAAAGACAGTAAGTATACCGCAAACACTGTTGAATAAAGGCTTAGATTAATCAGAACTTCAGTTTCAATCTATTTGGCTGCGTTGCAAATAACTGTTTTGTGGTTACAGTTTCAAAATTATAAATTTACTATTGAGTAGCTCTGAAATTTTTTCAGTTATAAAGCAGTACTTTTCGGTATTCTGAAAATCGCTGTTTTCAGAGGCGACCAAATTTCCGAACTGAGGCTAGTCTAATGTTGACTGACGTCTAAAAATATTGTTTGAAAATGCAAAATGAATTTATCAAAATCAATTGATCAGTCAAAATTAGTTGATGACTCAACTCCTGTTTTAATATCAGTCTATTTATAAGATGGACAACAGGATTTGTTTGATGTTTCTTTTCCGCGGTGGAATAAAAACCTTTCAAAAAATCAACGCAAAAAATAATTTAAGAAATTTAATCTGTTAGAATAGCAATCATCAGTACGGCAGCTTATGTGGAAAGCTTACTCATAATTGTAAAAGCAGAATTAATTTGTTCGAATTTTATGACAGGTTATTGATCTCTCAAGTTCGGAAAAGAAATCATCAACAATAAATTGGTTGGGTATTAGGGCAAAATACCCAAAAATGTACCAATATATTACTGTATTGATAAATTGCTCGAACGACTATTTAGTCTAATAATAATAGATAAGACAAGGCGGCTCGGTAATGTGCAATGGCACATAAGGTTCCGACCCCGCCCATCCACAATTTTGTGGATGGGCGACCAAATGAGGAACAGATAGAAAAACCCAAAAATTATTTTTTGCGAATCCCAAAAAAGCCCAAGTCTTTTTCAAAAAATTCTGTATGAACGATAAGATAACCTCCAAAACAAATAACTCAGTGGAGTAAAAATTGATGCATTAGATTGCTGTAATATGTCAATATTAAGAAAGCGAGTCAAAACGAACAGCAAAATCAAACAACAACAACAACAAACATTAATTATATCAAAAAATTTATGTCCCTCTTAAAAACTAAATTTAATAACAAAGTCAACATACCGTCAGATAAACCTGAAACTAAACAAAAATAACTTAAAAATCACCAGAAAACATATGCGACCAGTCCATAGAAAGGTTGGGTAACAATTATACAAAAAAGAACAAAAACAGAAAAGTAAAAAAAATTAACTTATTTTTTTGAAACAATTAACTTCAAAGTAATAAATACCATTAGGAATAAATTAATATTACCACAAATTTGCGATTACCACTGCTTCTATAGAAGGGCATTAGGACCTGACCTTATTCATTTTTTAAAGCGGCTAAAAAGAACATCAAAGAACAAACAAAATTTCAATTGAAACTTGCCAGAAAACGCTGTCAAAACCGTCAAGCCAATTTTTGGCACTAAAAATACATTTGATTGCGCCTTCTTCAAACAGCTATAATTTAGTACGTAGCTATTCATTAGTAGGACTAGGTAACAAGCAGACAAAAAAAGCGAAG
The DNA here is from genome assembly GCF_964194025.1 of Convolutriloba macropyga. NCBI lineage: Eukaryota > Metazoa > Xenacoelomorpha > Acoela > Convolutidae > Convolutriloba > Convolutriloba macropyga. Next base: position 45,567,059 of record NC_134477.1, read on the forward strand.
TGCTAAAGTATGTAATTTTTTTTCGAAACAAAATTACATTTAATGTCATGAAAGGCATTAATAACAAAAAGAGCTATTTAAATAGGGTTCTTTATTCAAAAAAAGCCCTCGAGACCTGTAATTATCCAGAATATTTCTTGCATCTACAAAAAGAACGTCAAATATGACAAAAATCAAATTAATTTAATTTTTTTTTGTGAAAAAGCGGTGTCGAAGCCAGTAAGGTCATAACAAAATCTTTAAAAAAAAAGATTTTTGGACACTAATCCCTTTTATTCCCTTGACACCCATAATGTCATATTTGACCTGTAATCAACTAACGAGATTAGGTAACAAAAAGAAACATAAAAAGAACAAAATTGCGAAGTTAAAAAAGTTATTTTTTAATTTTGGAAAACGATGGGTTTGAAAGTCATAAAAGCCATCAGCTATCTGCTAATATCAGAATATCGGTTTTTCTATTCTTCCATGAAAAGCCAATGAAAGCTATCACTAAACAGGAAATTTCATACGACCGAAACGACAAAGTATAGATGACAGTTAAGACAAAATTAAAAAATTCAATTGATTTCTTCAAGAAAGAGGCGTCGAGGCCATTAAAACGATGATTTATATCTTTCAAGATTTTAATATGTTCAATTGTGTTTTAATTTGAATGCTAATAAGGTGACATGAGAACTGTCAATAATGTGATAATGTGACAAAATTAGAAAACATGAAAAACTGGCAAATATCAAAACAAACAAAAATCTAAAATCTTGTAGTATCAAAGCCAGAAAACAATAATTTCAGGCTTAAAACTGCAACCGAGAATAAATGTTAACTCAGTAGAAAGAAGAAGCAGTCTTTTTTTGCTGACACTAAGCTGGAAGTTGAACAAATTAAGAAAAAAATAGAGGAAAATTTAATTAAGCCATTATTTATTGAAAAGTCAATTATTTTTTAAAAAAAAACGACCATAAACTTTCAATTAAAAAACTAAATGAATTAGCCTGGAGCTGTTTCGCAAGCGAATTGGTTGGACCTATCACTCCTGAGCTTTGATTTGATATGTTCTGTTCTTTATTATTAAAAAAAAGTCTTTTTTTTTTTAAAAAAAAGACCGACTGATTACAACCCGATTTTTTTTGGATTGTAACAGTCCAAGAATGGCCCAAAACTACCCCTGTTAATACTTATTGTCCGTTAAGAACAATTGATTTTTCAAATGTTGTAGATATAGATAATTTCTGAGTTGAAACTCAAAATAAATTTTGCATTTTTGATAATCAACGAGTAAAGTTAGCAAAAAACGGCAAAGTTTTAACTACAAGGCACTCTCTGCGGACTCTGAAGTAGAAATAGCCCCCTCTGAGTCTACAAAGATTGTATGAGTGTTGTTTGGGGGTGTACTGTAGGCAAATTTAATCAAAGTGGACTAAAGTAGCTTATTTCGTGCTGTTGTTGATGAAAAAGGCTAAATTTTGAAATGTTTATCCAGATTTTTTGACCAAAAAATTAAATCAAAACAATCAAAAATGCTTGTTCGTCTTCAAAAATGAAATCAACGACACTATTCTTAAAAATTATAACAAATTTTAGCAAAATTGACGAAAATTTAGGCAAAAATTCCGGAAAATGTGAATAAAAACAACGTGAATTCACTCTTCTTTTCTCAGAAGTTTAAGCCTCGATAACTCCCTGTAGAAAACGAAAATTAAAAAAATCTTTTTAATTCCATATTCTACGCTGGACGAGCTTTCTAATGATACCAGTCTCAACTCTCTACGATGAATATATCGAGCGGCGAAAATTCACTGAACAAAAAAAAAAAAACCCAGTTGAGTATATAGTTCCTCCCCCCTCAAGAGGGTCGGAACAAGAATATCTAGTTGAACGAAAAGATTAAAGGAAATAAATTGGGTATTTTGGCACATTGGGTACTTTGGCATTGGGTAAATTGTGGAACCGGTTGGTTGTATTAAGGTTAGCCTGAATAGCCAACATGTGTTCCAGTTTTGCCTACATGGACATTGACGCAATTGATGAGCTTCCGTCATGAACACTCAAAATGGGCTAATGTTTGTTAAATTGTGTCCGTGTTATGTTCTCTGCTGAAATTGTTCAAACTGCGCACATCATTGTAGAAGTAGATAGAATCGACTATTAATTGAAGTTGATAGTGATCATAAACCACCCAAACCATACAGCAGAAATTGTGTGCGCGTGTAAAGTATTTGGAATTCTTTCCAATAATTAATGCCCGTCCCCATCCTAGTCGGAGAAAAATGTTTAGTTATTGAGTAAAGATTTACAAACAACGTGGACAAATAACGAGGTCTTGGAGATCTTCTATTACAATTTTCCCAAAGATAATAGAAAATAATTTCACTCAATTGCATAAATACAAGGTTTTTCATTACGCACGTAGTTGCGATTATGATAATTGACAAAAGCACAGGGAGGGGTAGGGACGGGGCATCAATAATAAGATCCTAATATTTTTAAAGTAAACTTTTTTAAACGGTGAGAACGGTGACAAATTTGATCAAATCTGGGACTGTTTGCTAACTTCGCTTACCTTTACATAGTAATAAAGCATTGTCCATAATTGCTTGACAGGTATGTAGTTTCTTTCTGAAGTATAAAATTTACGGGTGAATCAATAGGTGGCTCAGTTAATAAACAGTTTCCTGTACTACTAGATTATAATGATAGATTAATGAGTATGCTAGCTAACCTTTTGTTTGTTGGATTTTGGCATTGGTCATGTAATTCAAAAATACAAGTTTTGAATGTAATAGAAAACGTGAAAAGAATGCTAATCAGCTCGATAAGTGAACAAAATTGACATAATTGATAAAATGACTGAATAAGGACGGCTATGGTTTTGGGTGGAAACATTTGAAAACATTTGACTACTTACGAGTGTTAAAAAACCGAGAAGAGAAATTTTGTTGAAAAGAGATTCTAAAGCCAGATTGTTCTGTAGGGAAGTGGTGGTCCATTTATGAAGGTAGAACTGAAGAAATTGACAACACCTGACAAAGAATTCAGACCTGGAGTTAACTATGCATTCAGGGCGAAAACTGTGAACAACTACGGACCGAGTGATTATTCAGCTTTCACTTATCACTTGACTTCTGATTCAGGTGGGCTACTTATGCATGATTTAATTTAAAATATTAGTTAAGTATTTTTTAATGACGGATTTCCTAGTGGATTATTCATTTAATAATTCAATTCGTTGATGTATCATAAAGGTCAATCAATTTTGTACTCAGTTTATATATCAAAAAGAATCACAATTAAGGCACAATAGCCTTTTACAAACCTGAGGTCCTTATAGCGATGGTTTGATTATTTTCTTCTGCCGTATTTTGTTTCTGATATGCATCAATAGGCTTGACAGATTATAAGGTCAATAAGGTTAAAGTACGGAGACGAGAATTGTGGTAATCAATTGTGGAAAAAATGACAGAACCAAAAAAGAAAAGAATTGGTCATCGGATAGAAATTCGTGGTTGAGAACGGTTTGTTAGCGCTCACCTGATTCCAGGATCTAGATTTGATACAAGTTGGTCTGTATGACAAAACCTATTTGTTCTAAATCAGTATTTCAACAGCAGTCGTTTTGTTGCTCTATCTATTTTGCAGTTCCGTCTATTTGATGCCTTAAATCGAAGTGCCCGTCAATGTGAATTTTCAGATGAATCTCACGGTATCTTCAGTTTTGAAAATGTTTTTGTTTGTAATTTGCACTGGATTGTTTCAGTTCCCACGAAGATGATTGAGAATCTGAACATTCAGCCTGATCAAGATGACGACAGCAAAATCTTTGTTTCTTGGGATGTAAGTTATTCTCTTTCAACTATACGTGATCTGAAATTTTAATTACACTCGAACAAAAATTGGAGAATTTATTGTAAACGTGTTTGTAAATTTTCCCTGGGACGTTTTCTATAGATTTATTAAAGCTGCGAATCTGTAAGCTGAACGAAGCTATATTGCGGTGCTCTTGGTTTTGTTCGATTCGAAGAGGAGTATTGCTGTTCTTAAGTTTTCTTTATCGGATGAACTATTCGTTCAGACGACGTATTGACCTAAAAGCGACAGAAAGTAAAAATGCCATGTGAACCATTTTTCTGAGCGAGAGATGTTTTTTTAATCATGCACTTCGATCAGTGAATGGCTTTTCGACTTTGAAGTGTTTTTGACAGAATGCTTCATATAGATTTAGTTTTTTGTGGGAATAATCTTAAGTAGAAGCTGTATTGATAAGGGAACATCTCAAAATGATATCACATTGTTTTGAGAGTCTAATAATGCGTTTTAAATTCTAAATGAGCACATACTTCACAATTTTTTAATTCGTTTTTGGTTTTTTAAATTAAATTCCTCTTTTTGAGATCTTAAAGCAAATTTTTTCGCAATTTAGTGCATTTGATAATATATCTTTGATATTTCATGCATTGATTGCCTCTTTATAACCTGAGTTGTTTTTGTTAAATAGAATTGTACTCTTTAATGCCCGATTTTGGCAGTCTTTTGCCCAATTTTTCTCAGTGTTTTTTTTGGATTTAACTACTAGAAATGTCTTTTTGTGTCGTTTCATGGATCCTATTTTTCTTTTCCCAATGATTGAAAGATTTTGTGTCGCTCGGTATTTAAAATTCAGCAAATTTTTTCCATGAGTGCAATTTAGAACGTTTTGACAATTCTATTGCAAATCACAATTCTATAGCAAAATTTTTTATTAATTTCATTATTTGAACCCTGTGTCTACACTTTAATCTATACAGGAGGATAGCTATGTAATTGTCTGCTTAATATAGAAAGTCAAATGTTTTTGAAGTTCTTTTATGATTTGACCTTTAACTTTCAAAATTAAGAATTAGTCTTTATTGTCTCTTCTTATTCTCCGCATTCTAGCATTTATCAATCTATCATTTTCCTCAGACCTTTAGTTCTAGTCTGCTGTGCGTTTATCAGTTGTTAAAATTTGATTTTTGTCTGTCTTAGATTTTTATTTTGTTTGCAATTGATTTCGTTTGACATTTAGTTAAATTACCAATAAGTTCAAAGAAACGATACAAGGAGCCAAAAATTGTATTAAGACTGAAAATCGGCAGAATAGTTGCAAAACCCTCAAATTAATCAACAAAAACACAAAACAAACTGATTATACTTCAATGGTAAAAAAAATCGTTGAAAATCAAAACTAAGACCCTAATAATATTCATAAAATTAATTATCACTCAAAATGTTTAAACGGCGTATCAAGCAAATTCCGTTTTATTATTTTGATAATTACTTTTTATGAATATTATTGGGGTCATAATTTTGGTTTTTAACAATTTTTTGTCTTCGAATTATATTCTGTTTCTTTTGTCTTTTTGTTGATTATTTTGAAGGTTTGTCAACTTTTTTGCTGATTTTTAGTCTTAATGGATTTTTTGGCGCAAGCTATCGTTTTTTGAGTTTATTGGTAATTTATATAAAGTATCATGCCTGTAGGTTTTGGTTATTACAAAGGATGCTAGTTTTTTTGCTACAAAGGTTTGTCTTTCTATGCAATTTGACAAAAAATTGAAACTGCTTACAGAATTTTAAAGTAAAATGTTTGAGCTCATAAAGGCTTGGCTAATATTTTGTTGTTGGATAACTAGTTTTAGTTCCATGAAACAAGGTTTTCGTTTGTATGTGTACTTTTTAATAGCCGCCGTCAGCCTCTCAACGTCTATTATTTGGGCGCTTTTTTTAAATTCGTTTTAACCTTTTGATCACATTTTTCGTTTTAGATAAGTGACCTACTTCACTAAATGAATTTTAAATTCTTACACGCGTTAAATTGCACAATGTTTTGAATACGGTCAATGTCAAAGGAGCAAAATCAAAAGAGACGGGATAAACCGATAAAGCCTTGTCATTGAGAATTAGGTTATCAAAGTTCATTAGAGTGTTTGCTAGCTGGCATTGGTATTAAGTTTAATAGCTTTCAGTTTATAAGCTGAATTATGTATAGTTTTAGAGTCCAACTGAAACTGCACGCTAAATTAGAACTCTTTCGGACAATGTCTCTTCTTTCTTGTTCTGTTTCAATGCCGATGTTCATCAAGCGCGTTAACGGCGGCTTTTTGAGGTAATCTGCGTGCTATGTTATTACATTAACATTAAATTGATTTTTCCTAATTTTTCACGTCAAGAGTATCTAACCCTGCTCAGAGTTACGTTACTGGTAAAAGTCAAGGATGAAAAAATTTTCATCTCATTTTGTTGGAACCGCACACAATTGATCCTCCTTGTCTTTCTTCTTTAATTGAACACAAGTCGGTCAATTGCGGCGCCTTTGAGGCAGTCGTCAGGCTAAGTTTAAAATTATATCTGTACGCGTTTCATCTAAGCTAGTTTTTGCCCCTAAATTGTTCGCAGGTTTTGGGTAAACTTCTGCATATGTCTGAATTGTGATATGAAATATTTAAATTTTGATAACTTCGATAAATAATATTGATTTGTTATCTTTCAGCTGTACCCGCGTGACCAGTACAATAGCTACAGTCCAACCGGATGTTGTATCAAACTAAAAATCAGTACTGATATTGAACAGTTGGATTTGGACTGTGTTGATCCAAGGCAACGAGGAGTCTCAACGGGGTGGAATGGACTGAAACCATACACAAGGCACTATGCAGAGGCTTGGTTTGCTAATAGGAAAGGAGAAGTAGCTACTCACACTAAAACTTCAGGATACAACGCTGCCGCAGGTTTGTAACCATGTGTGAGAAAAAGGTAATTTTTTAGCACAATTCGGCTGCAGACTACCATTGTTAATTTATCGGACATTTAGGAATATTGAACTAGAATTTATATTATGGATACAATTAAAGGGCTATAGAAATTCAAAAGGCTGTTTATAAGCAACGTTATAAACTTGGATAACTAAAATTCAATCTTGATCTGCTTGTAAAAGGTTATAATATGCTCGCTTTGACTGGATGTGCTTTTACAGCTCCGAACGGCTATCCCCAAAAGACAGACACCCAAAATTTTGACATGCCTCGCGAGATATCTGTGAATTTTTATGCAATGCAACGATCAGACATCAACGGACCATTCCTAGCGTACAAATTGGAGGTTTTTGATGATGAGACGGGGGCGCTTCTGAGAGAAGAACTTGATCGAGAAATTGGCAATCCTGGTAGAATAAAGACGATAACAGTGACAGGATTGTTACCATACACTGACTATAAACTGGTACTATCAGTTCTAAATAACGAATTCTCGGCTTCAAGTCCTCCTTGGAAGCAACAGACGTTTGCGGACACCCCTGCAGTTATTCCAGTTCAAGATTTACTCATTCATCAAACACCAGAAAGTGTTCATGCATTTTGGCTGCCTCCGGACAGGTTTAACGGGGAGTTCGAGCGATACGAAACACAAACAATTCCAGAAGAATCATACGAATCGACGTATTATCAGAATACACAAGAACCACATCTTGATCTGACTCCCTATTTTATACCGTCAAAAGAGCATATCTACAATTTAATTGGCGACAGATTTGAGTTCAAAGTTCTATCTAAGAACACACTGTTCAGGAGCGGCTTTACATCGAAGAAATTTACAATTGAAATTGCTGATCACGAGGGTTAGTACCAGCACATCTTTTTATCAATTTCAAGTCCAATCGAAGTTAAATGTGCAGACGGAGGAGCGGTAAGGTGCCTCCGCACATAAAACTCCAACCCATTTTGTTATAGCTTTATTATTAATAGCCGTTCAGTTTCTCAGCCGGCTATTATAGAGCTCCTATTTTTTACGACTCGAAGAGGAGTATTTTAGAAGTCCTTTTAAAATCAATATTATTGGAGTGAATTTTGAAGCGGGAAATGAAACACGTGAAAAACTTGGGGCTGAACAAAACGCAGAGTGGAGCGAAAAGAGAGTGGCTTTTTGTTCATATCGATGTTTTCTAGAGAGCGAGAAATTGAGGTGTTAAAAAAACTTCTGTAAGCGAGCAAAATTTTTTATTCACGTGCGGCATTTAAAAGCAGTTTTCTTTTTCATTTTTAATAGCCGCCCTCATCTTCTCAGCCGGTTATTATAGCGCTCCTATTTTTTTTACAATTCAAAGAATTTGAATTGTTTTGGGCGCTGTCTTAAGATCTGTTCACATTTTCATGATTTTTGAAGTCAAATTGGAGTAGTGATTTTGGTCACGCCGAAACAGGAAGTAGAGCGATAAAGCGAGTGATTTTGCGGCGCGAAATTTTTCGCTCTAAATTGAATGAAAGTGGAGTGAGAAAACGGTGTTTGAACAAAATTTCGCTTTCTCGCTAGTGGTTTTTTGTTCACATGCGGCAATTTCTGTTTTTTACTGTTTTTTCAATTTTGTGGAGATTTTTTTTCTAAACGGTTTTCCCAATCCATTCATAGTCCGTTCTAGGTCTAGTTTTGTGTTTAGTCAATGAAAATTCTTTGAATTGTACGTCAGGACTTGTCCTGCTATGTTTTTTTACTTCGTCGAACAAAAAATTGTTTCGCTTTACCTCATTTTGCCGCTTTTTATAGCTGCGAAGCTCTAAGCTGAGCGTAGCTATATTGCGTTGCTCTTGTTTTTTTGTTTTGTCGTCTGACGCTCTTTTCTCGTTTTACATTTGTTCACACAGCAAAGCTGAAAAAGTAAAATTTTCTGAATGACTTCTTCCTCTCACTAACGGCATTTGCGCGCGTGACGTCATTTCTCAATCGCTTTAGCGAAAGTTTTTAGGTTATTTGCGTGATTAGATTTTGATCATACGTGACTTACCTCACTCAATAAAATGACTTTGCACTTTAAAACTTAAGTTTAATTTGAATTTGTTTAAGGTCAAAGGAACTCCTATGTGCAGTAAAGGTCCCTAATAAGAGGCTTCTGTAGAATGAATTTTAATAAGCTTTATTAGTTTACCGCTGAATGTTTTTTAGCCTAGTTGTTTGAGCGGCGTCGATTTTTTTTTCAGTTTAGATCTGTATCTGTTTCTATCTCTACTATATGGCACGCATGTCTATTCTTTCGCAGCTATTCCGGCAATCTGCCGGCTATGTTTCAACACTTTGTGTGAAATCTTTTTGACTTCTCTAGGCTAGTTTCTCTCTTCTCTCATTCTGCTAAGTGATTTTCAACATCAGTTGCTCAGCAAAGCTATTCAAAATGAACAGAGTCAGTTTAAAAAATTGAAGTCAGAAATAGAAACGGGATAAACCCATAAAGCCCAATTTTAGATGCCCGCTATTTGAACTTCGTTCCTATAAGTCTTAGTTACCATCTTTAATGCTTATTGGTATTGATAGTAGCCCCCTGTAGCCTCTCTCTAAGAAACAGAAGTATGTTCAACGACGAAATGCCATCAAAATAAATTGGACTTAAAAAATGTTTTTGTACAAAAATTTTTTTTTGTTCAATATCGTTTATTCTTTCAATCCCAATCATGCTTATTGGAATCAACGGCGGCTATTTTCCGGCAATCTGCCGGGTATGTTTTTGGTTAAGAAGTTTGGTTATGATTTTGTTTTAATTTTGGGCTGGTTGTGGTAGTGGTTTGAAGGTTTCTGGAAATTCACATGAATTTTATGCTAATTTGTATTTTCATGTCTTTTACTAATTTTCGGGCTATTTTTTTTGCGTTTTTTTACGATTGTTTTGTTTTACTGGCTCAAATGGGCATTGAAACGGCCCCTTCTACTTGAGCAAATTTTGTATCTTTTTGTTAACAGTTTTGTGGATATGAATCATTTTTTGTTGACAAATATAACAAAAAATGGCGAAAATTGTAACTATTTTTCTTAGTTTTTTGTTGCAGTTTTCAGTTTTTTCTGTTTCTTCAAACAAGTTTCTTAGCCTATTTTGATTCGCCTATTGTTTTGCAAGCATCTCTATAACCTATTGGTTGAAGGAAATTTTTCTTTGGATTTATTTGCTTTTGTAATATTAAAAAAATTTTAACTTTTTCCAGTTTTTTAGTGCAAGATGTTTTTAAATTTTTTTTTCATAATTTGGCCTCAAGGATTTTTAAAAAATTCACATAAGTGGTATTAGTACGTACTAGTTGTTTTGATGAGGTAATTTTTGTCAGAGATAGTTATTTCGGGATCTCAATTTATAACAAAATTTTGATCAGATTTTATCATATTTTAACAGATTTGATTTTCTTGTTTTTACGTTTTTGTTTTATGCTTTTCTTTCAAGATAATCATAAATTAGAGGAGGGCACGTTTTGTCTGATGAGTAGTTGGATGGCGTGCAAATGGATTTCCACTTCGAATCGCGTTTTTTACTTCATCGAATAAAATTTTTTTGCTTTACCTCATTTTGCCGCCTTATCGACTTTTTGCGTGAAATCTTTTTGACTTCTCTAGGCTAGTTTCTCTCTTCTCGGTAGTTTTAGACAGTAGTTGCTCAGCTAAGCAATTCAAAATGAACATAGTCAGTATCAAAAAACGAAATCAGAAATAGAAACGGTATAAACCCATAAAGACCGATTTTAGATGCGCGTTACTCGAACTTTGTTCTTATTTACCATCTCTAATGCTTATTGGTATTGATACTAGCACCTATATGGTCTTACTATGAAACAGGAGCTTGTTCAGCACCAAAATGACATCAAAATAGTTTGCACTTTAAATTTGTTTGTACAAAAATTATTTTTTCACTATTTTTTCTTTCAATCCCGATCTTGGTTATGGGAATCAACGGCGGCTATTTTCCGGCAATCTGCCGGTATGTTTTAGTTATATTGCAGTGTTCCTGTGTTTTACAGTCCAAAGCATCGGGATTGCATTGGTGCGGTGACTGCTTTAAGATATGTTCACAAATTTATAATGACTTTCTGATGTCAGTGAGAAGTCACTTAAGCTGCTTTACAAGTGAAGTGAGAAATTGAAGATTGATTAATTTTTTGGTGTTTGGAAGGAAGTTTTCAATAGCCGCTGTCAACTTCTCGGCGCCTATTATTTAGGCGCTCTCCTTTTAAAATTCGCTTTACCTTTTGATCCCGTTTTTCGTTTTACATGAGTCACGATTTTCACGCTTGACTTCTGACTTACTTCACTCACTGTTTCAACTGAATAGATTTTAAATCCTTTCACTTATTGATTTACGTAATATAATGAATACGGCCAAAGTCAAAAGAGCAAAATTGAAAGAAAGGGAATATACACATGAAGCCCGGTCATTAAAACAATGCATTAGATTATCGAAGTTCATTAAAGCGATTGCTAACTGGCATTGGTATTATGCTTAATAGCCGTCAGTTTAGAAGCTGAATTAAGTGTTATTTCAGAATTTATCCGAATTTGCAGAATTTCGCACCAAATAAGATCACTTAGAAAAGTTCTGTCAATTTCTATCTAATAATTTTTTTTTCTGTTTCAATCCCAATGTGCGTCAAGCAGGTCGACGGCGGCTATTTTCGGGCCATTAGTTTTCCCTTCGTTTTGTCACATGCTTTCTAGAGACCTGTTTTCTGAATGGTTACGCAACTTGTTGTCATTGGTTTTGATAGTTTTTACACCACTAGTTTTCCAGAATACATATTTTTCTGTTCCAATTCTCTTCTATTTAATAGCCGCCGCTATCTTCCCAGCAGGCTATTATAGCGCTCCCCTTTGTTACCTCGAACAAGTTTGTTGTTTCGCTTAATCTCATTTTGCCGCCTTTTTGACATTTTGCGTGAAATATTTTTACTTCTGTAGACTTGTTTTATTGTTCGCTCAATCTGCTCAAAGTGTTTTAAAACAGCATTTTTGAATGAGCAGAGCAATCTAAGGTGAGCAGAGTCAGTACTCGAAAATATATCTTACAGTCCCAATGGGGGATATGGGAATCAATGGCCGCTATTATTGGGCAATCTGCCGCGGGTATGTTTACTTTTGTATATAGGCAATTGCTTACTTTTAACAATTTGTTTCTAAACAATTGCCGATGGTTAAGTTTTAAGTTGTTGGACCTTTCTTTTTGTTTTTTTGTTTCGTCGTCACAGTCAATTCAAATCTGCTTTTTGTTCCTTAGTTCATGGAATTTCTATTTTAGTGGAGAGTTTTTGCTTTGACGTTTCTTTACTTTAATTCAAAGGGGTGTAGATCAAGCGCAGGTGTGTCTTTTTGATTGAAGGTTTCTCTTGTGCCTGTTGTCTTACCTTCCTCGCTAGTTAAACTGATTGGAGCTTAAAATTCCTTCAAAAAAATTAACGCCGTTTCGTGATTGCTGTCAATATCAAAACGGCAAAATCAAAAGACGTAATAATCAATAAATCCCAGTCATTTAGTCGTAGCTCATTAGGTTATCATAGTTTATTAGCGCGGGCCGTTGCTAGCTGACATTGGCACTAAGCAGAATGGAATTGTTTAGAAGCCGAATTATAGGGAGTTTTGTAATTATCTAATTAATAGCCGCCCTCATCTTCTCAGCCGGCTATTATAGCGCTACTATTTTTCAATAGCCGCACAGCGATAGCTGGGGCTATTATTGGCTTTCTCTTGGTTTTTTTACAATTTAAAGAATTTGAATTGTATTGGAGCGCCGTTTTTTTTAAAGATCTGCTCACTCATTGTCATGATATTTGAAGTCAAATTGGAGTAGTGATTTTGGTCACGCCGAAACAGGAAGTGGAGCGAAAAAACGAGTGGTTTTGCGGCGTGAAATTTTTTTGCTCTGAATTTAAAGTAGAGTGAGAAAACGGTTTTTGAACAAAAATTTGCTTTCTCGCTAGTGGTTTTTTGTTGACATGCGGCAAACTGACTTTGATTTTTACAGTTTTTTCGATTTTTTGGATCGGAGTTTTTTCTAAATGGTTTTCCCAATCCATTCATAGTCCGTTCTTGGTCTAGATTTCTGTTTAGTTAATGAAAATTCTTTGAATTGTACGTCAGGACTTGTCCTGCTATGTTTTTTTATTTCGTCGTCATGATTTTTGTTACGACCATATGACGTCACAACCACTTCAAATCTGCTTTTTGGTCATTCGTTCAGGCAATTCCATTTGAAGTGCGTGCGTGACGTCATTTTTCGCTCTTAGTTGAGCGAGTTTTTTTGTTCATTCGCGTGATTAAATTTTTGGTCACACGTGACTTACCTCACTCTCAAAAAGACTTTCGCACTTTGAAATTGACTTTTATTTACTTTAATTCAAAGAGATAAGGTCAAATGGGAGTGTATCACTCTAAATTTGAGAGCAGCTAATAGAGGCAGCAAAAACTTATACAGATTTATAATCAAAATATAACATATCAGCCTTCAATGAAAAGACAATTTGTTTGGTCTGTCTTTTTTACTGTTTTTTTAGAGTGCAGATCTACGAAGCTATTGCGGTTATTTTCTGGCAATCTGCCAGCTATGTTTTTTTACTTCGTCGAACTTTTTTTCGCTTTACCCATTTTGGCGCTTTTTCGACATTTTGCGTAAAATCTTTTTGACTTCTCTAGGCTAGGTTCACTCTTCTGTCATTCTGCTCAAAGTCCTTTCAAACAGCAGCTGCTCAGCAAAGCAATTCAAAATGAAGAGAGTCAGTATAAAAAAAACAAAGTGAGAAATAGAAACGGGATAAACCCATAAAGCCCATTTTTGGATGCCCGGTACTTGAACTTTGTTCTCCAAGTTCTTAAAAATGTTTTTATACAAAAATCAATTTTTGTTGAAATTTTCCTTTCTTTCAATCCCAATAGAGTTGTGGGAATCAACGGCGGCTATTTTCCGGCAATCTGCCGGGTATGTTTGAAATTGCACACCAAACTAGAATACTTTCTGATACTTGGGAGAAAATTTGTCAGTCTTTTTTTCCGTTTTAATACCAATGAGAGGAAGTGAAGGTTTTTTCCGCGTTTTATTCCGCAACAGCGGTTTGCTTCGCAACCTGGTGGCTGTGTTTTGAAAGTGAGTTTCTTTTGTAGTACAAATGCAGACATTGGATACTTCGTAAAGTTCTCAAGAGAGCAGGGATGGCGTTTGCGTGAAGTCTTTTGCACTTTTAGTGGAGCGAGTTTTTTTTCTACAATCCAAATGATTTGGATTGTATTGGTGTGCTGTCTTTTTTTAAGATCTGTTGATTTTAGTCCTGCGTCAATGTGAATTCTGTGTTTAGAGTTTCATTTCCTTGAGTGCTTTTAGTATGAAACATATATGTTCTAATTGCGCATAGTTGAAATTGCTAGAATTCATCAAGGAGCAGCTGAATCTTATTATGACCTTAACACCTTTTGTCAAAAAAATATTAAAGAATATATGATTTTGCCCACTTTCAAATGTGCTTTCTGTTGTCTTATCACTTAGTATCATCAATGACAGGTCTCATTGGTTGATAATAAGGCGCTAAGGAACCTAATTAATGGTCCAAGTTAATAGCTAATTAGCCTTCTATTTCTTTGTCATCAATTATTTTCAAGAAATATTATAGATGTTTTGAGTTTTGCAGGTTTTGTTGTTAAATTTATTAGCGTATATCGTTGGCTCATTTTTAACCGTTTTCATTGGTTTCTAAAAAAGCTTTTCTCTTTGTTTAATCTCTTTTCAATTCAAAGCTATTGCTTTCTTTGACTTATACGCTGCCCGTTCTCAAAAAACTTTAAGTGAATTTTTGTGTTTTGCAATTATTTTTTGAACTTATTGCTGTCTTATCACTTAACCTCATATATGACAGGTTTCATCGGTTGATAATGAGAAACAAGGGAATTTAATTTATTTAAAACAGTCAAATTGTCAAAAATCGACAGTTTGAGTATCTAGGAAGTTAGCCAATGCTAACTACTGTTTTCTGTTATAATTCGACCTTGCTTCCCGTCAACCCGTTGCTGCCTAGATACTTCAAATATTTCTGTGAACCCTAAATTTATTTACATTATATCTGACTTGGGAATTTGTCAATGCGTACAACGTTTAATTTTCATAATTTTTAGCTCCTAGTGCTCCTCTGAAGCCGTACGTAGATTGTGTGTCTCCAGCAAACAACTTGACAGTTTCCTGGTCATTCAAGTCATTTGGAAAGTTTGCATCAGCTCATTACATCAAGTACAGAGCTACAGGTAATCCATGTACATATGTCCTGACAATTAAGTAATGCTGCAAACAAACAATGGAAGGTATTGTTTTTCAAAAATTGTCCAATGTGGCTAAAATCCAACCCTGAATTATTTTTATTTTCCCCGAGGATGAGTGTAACATCTTCAACTGTAGCGGATTGCTTGTATAGGATTTTTGAAATTTTATCCATTTTTCGGGGATTTAAGCTATAGTCGTCTGGTATTTTGCAGGTCAATTTTGCAAGGTTATTATGTTTCGTATGCAAGCTATTGGTTAGTATTTTACATACCTATTCCAATCTACTGAAAAAGGATTCAATTTCTTGGCGTTGGGGAAAATGGCATATAGATTTGGTGAGAGCATAAAACGGTTGCTTGTGAGATGGTGTAAACGGCCTTCGTTGAAAGTTACCCTATAATCCGGGTCTTTAATTGCTCTCAAACGAAAGGCTGTAGCAATTATATTACTCCTGTGGGTCTTTTTAATGATTTTTGTTACTGCAAACTTTTTTGTCTTATCGTTGTTTTTTCGTCTGACTATTTGACTTTTCGTCCTGAAAAAAAAAACAGGATAAACAGGTAAAGCCCGGAAGGACATTGATATACTGAACAATTATCTTAGAGCCTTACGGCTTGCTTGTTTCTCAGAATGCGATTCAATGAAACTGTTGGAGTGGTGAATTCATTGTGTGAAGGGTGGTTCTTTTGAGTTTGACCCCCCCCCCCCCACATGCACACGTTCACATCATGTTTTTTTCTTGAGTGGTTTTAGTGAATACTGGTTATTTCAAAGACTCTTCAAGCTATGTTTTAACTTTCGATCACGTTTTGACAAGTCACGACTTTGACGCTTGAGTCTGACGTACTTGAATCACCGTTTCAATGGAATGGATTTTAAAGCTCTCAGGAAATTTTCTCGAATTTTATAGCTAAACGGATTTTAAATTCATTCGCTCATTGAATTACCCAATATATTAGCCAATTGAGTTTTTAAATTGGTCCAGGGCAAGACCGGTCATTAAGTCATAGCGCCTTAGGTTAGCGAATTTCATCAGAGTTAATATATAGCTTAATTGTTTCGACCCCACTTGTGGGGGGGAGGAACTATATACTCAAATGGGTTCTTTATGTTCAGTCAATTTTGGCCCATTTCGTTGTTTTAGCTGTCGCACAGAGCTGCAATCTGCATGTAGTTTTGGTGGGATGGGGCGCTTATTGCCGTTTCTAATTGGTACACTAGTTGCATTTGTGTCATAATAATAATGGACATATTAGTAGTAGTGTGTGACTGCCTATCCACAACTTGCTTTACAGCGAATTATACGCTGGACGAGCTTTTTAATTATTACAATCACATTTCTGTAAGATGGATATATGGATAGGCCAAAATTCCAGTTGCTATTTGTCAACGTAGCAACCGGAGTTTTGGCCGATCGATATATTCATCGTAGAGAAATCTGAGTGGTATCATTAAAGAGTTCGTCCAGCGTAGAATTCAAAAATAAAAAGATTTTCCTTTTGCATTTTTCGAGGAGATATCGAGGTCTAATTTTTTGTGTGAACACAGGATATTTGGCATGATTTGATCACTTTTTGCGTAATGGTTGTTCAGATTAAGTTTTATTTCATAAAAATTTTAGTTCATTATTACATTTCAAGCTACAAAAGGAAACAATTTCAGTGTTACTATTAGATTTTGAACATTAGCCGATCTTAAACTTAATTTGTGAACTGTGTCAGTCTCAGTAATGACAGGAATCCTTGCTTTCTACTGCACCCAAATTGGTTAGCGGGTCTTATTTTCAAACTATTGATTTTTATGACTTCAAAGCCACGAGTTTTCATAATTTTTTATTATTTGGATTTTTTTTTGTATTTTTGGTTCCTGTTGAAATCTTATCATTTTATCCTAATATTTATAGTTACCATTGACTTAGGGATGACGTCCAATGGATCATAGATAAAGTTTTCAGTGGAAAGCTTATGGTTTAAAAGGCTTCGACCTTTTCTTCTTGCACTTTTCTACTGATTTTTTTTATTGTTTTTGCCTGTATTTTTTGTTTTCATAGTCAATGACGTATTGTGATGTCTTTTTGATGAGTTTGGAATGACAAAAATTCTTGTCGTTGCATCTAGGCACATTTATTGGCTTACATTGAAAGCTATTGAACCTAATGGCATTGATATTACGGATTTTTTCAAGATTTTCGTGGTATTGATATATTTGTCATCTTGTGAAAAAATCATATTGTGAAATAATGAATCCAATTGCTTTAAAAAATAATTGAAAATAGAAGTTTTTACTAAAAAGTTCATTTCTTAATGGCTTTTTCTCGCTCATTCTTTTTGAATTTGCTCTTTTTTCTTTTTAGCCGTAAAATCTTGACCGGTTTCATAAGCTTGTAATCGAGGATTGAATGATTGATGTTGCTCGATGCAGTTTATAGCAAATAGTCTGAAAGTTAATGAAATCAAACGTTTTCAAAGATTTTTAAACTTTTGGTTTGTGTTCTTTTAGATTGTAACTTAATCCTATCATTGAGAGGTCCTATCCAATTCCATGTCATTCTAAAATTTTTGTGTTAATTGATCTTTTGTCGTAACTGATGTTTTCTTTGTTTGACAGTATGCGTCTCCATAAAAGTTTTGTAAGTGGTCAATATTTGTTTCTTTTTCTCTCCATTTAGCACATTCGCGTAATAACAGATACCAATTATTTACAAATGTGACCGAAGTGACCGATTTTTTCAGTTTTTCAGTATTAATTTAGCTGAATTGATATAAATACATAATATTCAAATAATAGCTAATGATTTTAATGGCTTCAATAATTTGTTTTCCCAATTTGTTTGAAATTTTTTGAGTTTTTCTGCGTGTTTAGTCCGTTTCAATAGATTAGTCTAACCAAAGAAAGGTGCTGTTGTTTTTGTAATGTTTTAAAGTTAAATATGAAAAATTATTTTGTTACAGCTAATGAGTTTCAAGACTTGCAAATTTATTTGGTTGATTGATTTTTGAATTTCGCCGCATTATTTATTCTTTTTATCTATTTGGTACCTAATCTCATTGAAGAATTTTCCCACCTGCTATGTAATTAGTAAAAAATAAATTTGTGCAGTGAAGGCTTTTCCTATTGCATTTTGATGTTGCATTACTAGGTGCTAAATTTTAGATATTGAGTTTTTGCCGTGATATTTTTGTTTTTGCTTTTTGTTGTTTTTTTTCTGTCTCTCTAATGTCAGATTTTGTGAGCGCTGTGATGAGGCATGGCATTATGTATTCAATTAGTAGTTAGGGTGTGTAACATTTTTTTGAAAAATCTTTTTTTAACTCTTTATTTGGTTGACAATTAAGCCAAATGTAAATGAGTTCAGGTCGGAACATCATGTGCGAAACACTTTAACGAGCATTTCCGTAGCTTCTCTGAAGCTGAAGTAATTTTCTGTATTGCGGTGTGTTTTATAGCGGCCCTATTCTCAATCCAATCTATTTGTTTTGTATTGGTGCGCTGTGTTTCTTTAAGATCTATCCTCACTTTTTTCGGATTGTTCACTCGACTGAGAAGTGACATTAGAGTACTGGTTTTAAGCTTGCTGGAGTACTAAAGGGTGTGACTTGTTGTTTTTTGTTCTGAGTACTTGTTGTTTTTTTTCTGTCTCTCTAATGTCAGATTTTGTGAGCGCTGTGATGAGGCATGGCATTATGTATTCAATTAGCAGTTAGGGTGTGTATTATTTTTTGAAACATCTTTTTTTAATTAACTCTTTATTTGGTTGACAATTAAGCCAAATGTAGATGAGTTCGGGTCGGAACATCATGTGCGAAACACTTTAACGAGCATTTCTTTAGCTTCTCTGAAGCTGAAGTAATTTTCTGTTTTGCGGTATTTTATAGCGGCCCGATGCTCAATCCAATCTATTTGTTTTGTATTGGTGCGCTGTGTTTCTTTAAGATCTATTTTCACTTTTTTCGGGTTGTTCACTCGACTGAGAAGTGAAATTAGAGTACTTTTTTTGAGCTTGCTGGAGTACTAAAGGTTGTGAAGAGGTGATTATCTTCGAAGCATGGTTTTTTGGGATAAATTTTGGAGTGAGAGTTTGGAGTTCAAAAAATTTTCGGTTTTTGGAAGCGATTGTTTTCACGTGCTGCTATTTGGCTTCTTTTTCTTTTTAATGTTTTGACCTTTGGGTTCAAAAAGTCATATGTCTTTTAATGGTAGTATATTTTGAATTCATCAGTGGGCAGTTAACCGTATTACCGACTTTTTAGTGCCTTTTAATTGTCCTCTGTGTTTGCATTTCTTTTGTGGTACTGTCTCGGAGCCTAATTTTTAAAAATTTTTGGCTACTTTTTGTATTTTTGGTTCTTGTTGAATTCTTATCAATTTTTCCTAATTTTTATAGTTACCATTGACTTAGTGATGACATCCAATGGATCCTAGATAGTTTTCAGTGAATAGCTTATGGTTTGAATGGCTTCGACCTTTTCTTCTTGCACTTTTCTACTGATTGTTTTGTTTTTTGCCTGTATTTGTTGTTTTTTTCATAGTCAATGACTCATTGTGATGTCTTATTGATGAGTTAGGAATAACAATCATCCTTGTCGTTGCATCTAGGTATAGCTTAGCGTATTTATTGGCTTACATTGAAAGCTATTTAACTTAATTTCGTTGATACTACGGGTTTTCTCAAAATTTCGTGGTATTACTATATTTGTGCATATTTGTTGATTTTTCAAGTTATCATGTTAAAAAAAATCAAATTGTTGTTTTGAAAGTAGAAATTCCTACTTAAGAGGTCATATCTTAATGCCCTTTTCTCGCTCATTCTTTTTTGAATTTACTCTTTTTTTTAATTCGTTGTAACCGTAAAATATTGACCGGTCTCGAGCACTGAATGATTGATGTTACTCAATGCACCAGATAGCAAATAGTCTTCAATTTAATGATATTAAACGTTTTCAAAGACCTTTCAAACTTTCGGTTTTTGTTTTTTTAGTCATCTTGTAACTTATTCTCATCATTGAGAGGTCCTATCCAATTCCATGTAATTCAAAAATTGTTGTTGTTATTGATTTTTTGTCGTAACTGATTTTTTCTTTGTTTGACAGTATGCGTTTTCAAAAAAGTTTTGTGAGTGGTCAATATTTGTTTCTTTTTCTCTCCTTTTAGCACATTCGCGTATTAACAGATACCAATTTTTTTCAAATGTGACCGAAGTGACCGATTTTTTCATTTTCTCAGTATTATTTTAGCTGAAATGATATAAATAACAATTGAAATAGAAATACATAATATTCAAATAATAGCTAATGATTTTAATGGCTTCAACAAATTGTTTTCCTGTTTAGTCCGTTTCAATGGATTACTCTAACCAAAGACAGGTGCTGTTGTTTTTGTAATGTTTTAAAGTTATATATGAAAAATTAATTTGTTAAAAGCTAATGAGTTTTAAGACTTGCAAAATTATTTGGTTGATTGATTTTTGAATTTCATTTCTTTTTCTCTCCTTTTAGCACATTTGCGTAATAAGAGATGCAAATGATTTTCTAATGTGACCGAAGTGAACTTATTTAGTTTTTCAGTATTATTTTAGCAGAATTAGAATAAATAACAATTGAAATAGAAAAACATAATATTCAGATAATAGCCAATGATTTTAATGGCTTCAATATTTTGTTCTCCCAATTTGTTTCTAAGTTTTTGAGGTTTTTTGCTTGCTTGGTCCGTTTCAATGGCGTAGTCTAACCAGAGACAGGTGCTATTGCTTTTTAAATGACTTTTTAGTTAAATATCAAGAATTATTTTGTTAGAAGCTATTGATTTTTAAGACAAAAAATTTTTTGGTTGATTGGTTTTTTATTTGCCTCATTATCTGTTCTTTTTGTCGATTTGGTACGTAGTCTCATTAAAGAAAATTCAAATCTGCTGTGTAGTTGGTAAAAAGCAAATTTGTGCTGTGGAGGGTTTTCCGATGGCATTTTGACGTTGTTACTATGCTTTAATGAGGCATGGAATTATGTATTCTTATTAGTAGTTAGGTTGTGTGACAATTTTTGAAACATCTTTTTTTGATTAACTCTTTCCGTTTGGTTGACAATTAAGACAAATATAGATGAGCTCGAGTGGGAGCATCATGTGCGAAACACTTTAAAGAGCATTTCTGTAGCTTTTATTTTAGAAGCTGAATTAATTGTTTTATTGCGGTCTATTTTATAGCGGCCCTTTTCTCAATCCAAACTATTTTTTTGTATTGCTGTGCTGTTTTTTAAAATCTATTCTCACTGTTTTCGGATTGTTCATTTGACTGAGAAGTCAAATTAAAGTAGTGGTTTTAAGCTTGCTGGAGTAGTAAAGAGTGAGAAGAGGTGATCTTTAAAGCGTAATTTTTGGATAACTTTTAATGTGGAGTGAGAGTTTAGAATATATTAAATTTTCGGTTTTCGAAAGTGGTTGTTTTCACATGCTTGCTATTTGACTTTTTTTGTCGTTTTTTTTCTTTTTAATGTCTTGACCTAAAAGTCATACATGTTGTTACCGAGTAAATTGAATTGAATAAATTATATCATTAGATAGAGAATTTTTGTGCGTATTATATCAAAACTTTCGCTTAGATTCTCCGTTCTAAATGCAACATACGTATTATTTCTGAGAAATACAAAGGCCGATTTCCCACTAAGAATAACTTCCAAAATGGCTCAAAACTGATCGCTTAGCCTAACAAATTCGGTTTTTTGAACGGATTAGTTTAAATTGGTGACCTAGACTAAGACCTGCTAACAAAGTTAACTAGATTTGCCAAGGCATTCTGAAGTGCTTTTGCCTTAACACGTTGTTGAATACAGTTGGATTGTACGTTGAATTGGCCGAACATACGTTTGAATGAATTTACCCATCGAAAGACTGTTTTATCAGCTTTATTTTGGCGACCATAGAGAGGCACTAACAATAGACCCAATCACCGCTTTGATGTTGGTCCCCTCGCCCTCTCAAGCCTGGACTTTGACGCCTATTGATGTTTGAACTAGCCAAATTGCTAAACCCATATGGGCAATAATTGTTAGAAAGTGAAACCTCTCTTGTAAAACTTCAACCAATTCGCCAAACAAACAACATTTCGCTACATAAAACTCGATCCTTGAAGCGCTCTGTTAACAACCCCGATATCTGCTTGGTTGTCGAATATCAGTTACAGACTAATTGCATTCCAATTACGAGTTACATTTATGATGGTTATAATTTCTCATGCAGATTAAAATGAAATACGACCTAAATGTGAGTTCCATATCAGTTTCCTTAATTAATCACCTCTAAGTCTATTTCTCTCTTTAGTTTCTTACCTTTCGCTCTTAAAGACGGCTGTGTAGAGTAATAGTGTCTGTGCGATAGATTACTTGAGATTTTTTAGGTAACTTTCAGAGCCAACTAAGATTGGCTCCTGGCGATGTGGCTATAACTATTGATCCATATTTACGTCAGGATTTCACCTCAAGATGCCAAGACGAACAGAGACTGCACAGAGGCCAAAATAGAGCGGAGGGCGAAAAAAAGAACAAGCACAGAACAAGGACTTCTGGTAAACTTCAAGGCAGACAAAAAAACTGTAGGACTCATGCCAAATGTAATTTGCTTTTCTTGATGCTGTGAATCTGATATCCTAACCCGGCAAATCTAGACTGCTACTTTAATTTGAACGGACTCATCCATTTTTTTCGGGTTATTTCTCTGGTCACCGATAACCCTCCCCTTACATTTTTTTGGGAAAAATCGATTTTGACAACTTTGTTCAATATCTAGAATTAATCAAATTGGGGGTGTTTTTTGTTAGTCTTGACATAAAAGCGAAGCAAAAAAAAAATTTTGGAAAAATTGACCAATTGTGAAAAAATTTCTTCGAAGTTTATAGAAAAAGGTTAGTAATCCCGGATTCATTAATTGCATAAAGTTGCCAATTTATAAGAAGAAAAAAAGAACACATTTGATCTTCACAAAAAAAAAAGAATCAGATAACTGATTTTTTCGAAAATAAGCGCTTATTCTTGGTAAGTCGTGAAAATTGTGCATTAACATCAGGGTTCGGAGTTTAAGCAAAGCTCACTTTAGTTATGTTGTAAAAACATTATATGGTTTTCATATTAGCTGCAAGTTCACTGCATCACGCCATAAAAACTTTGCCTCAAGCATTACAAGACCATTATAAAAAAGGAATTTTCGCATTACCGGGTCTGAGTCTTAATCCTAACGCTTTGAAAGTCCGAAAAACCGCGCAATTTCAATTGAGTCACTTCTTCCGTGATAAAAAGAGGCTAGTTATATGGCATGATGTGGTGAACAATTCATTGTCCCGTCATCGCAGTAACAACAATAAGCCTTTAACACCTTCGCAGCTTATTGAAGTGCTTGAAAAGTATCAGGAGCGCATAGAAGCTATAGTGTATTGCCCCAGAGAGGGAACTCCTGATATTTACAATCAGCTCAATCGTAGTACTCTAGTTACCATCCATTTAGTGAAAGACATTGTGTCTAAACGTAAACAGAAAGATCTTAGTTTACTTAAAGAGTACAGAGCATTACACCAAAGGCCTTCGCTTGAGCTGAAAACACTCACTATAGTCTTAGCTCATAAGAACAACCTCCGGTCCTTGATAACACGCTCCCGACCGAAGAAACTTTCAAAACGCCGTCGTAAAACGCTTCGCACCCGTCATGCGTTCGAGGAGGCGGAAATCTCACAAGCCTTTGATAACCTGAATGTCACTTAGTCTTGCGCTGTTGTGGGAGTCTACCCGCTGACTGGCGGTGTGACTTAGTTAACTCACGAGTTACGGGTTAGTTTGTGGTTGGTTCTCTCCGAGAGCGCCCTACTAAACGTTTCGCTCTCCCCATTCTTCGAGTTTTTCACTACCGTCCGTTTTCCGCAGGTTATCTGGTTTCAATTTCCGCTTCCGTCCTTTTGTTTCCGTGTCACTTTGTTTCTTTCTATCCTCCGTTTATCTGTTGTATGATGTAGTATGTTGAGTTTCTGCTTTAGTAAAATTTCTCTGCTAGTATGCTGGTTTGTTGTGTAGTCTCATTCCTTGCTAGGGTGTGACTTAAGTTCATTCTGGAGTTACGGCTGGTTTGTTTCGTGACTTTCACCACACTGGTTTGCTAGCAATTTGTTGTAGCTTTATTAATTTTTGTAGTATGCACTTTTGTTGTCTGGGTAGGGTGGTTTGCTAGGGTGTGACTTAAGTTTGTTCTGGAGTTACGGCTAGTAAAGTTCCTGACCTTTTCGACTTTTGGTTATACTACACCGTTTCCGTAAATTGTTTCATGTTTGATGTTTTGATGCCGTTGATAAAGCCCCCATGTTTTGTGCTAGTTTACCTGGCAGTAGCTCCTCTCCTTCTTACTAGGGTGTGACTTAAGTTTATTCTGGAGTTACGGCTAGCTTGTTTGGTTGAGTTTGTTGCTGTGGTCTGTTAGCATCGATCTTCCCGCCTCCTCGCTTGTGGTTTCCGCTCCGCCCGTGCCGTTTTCCCGTTTCGTCGCGCGCCATCCGCCCGACGTTTTCGCCCCGCCCTTGCCATTTTCCCGCTTCGTCGCGCGCTTTTCGCCCGACGCTCCCGTTTGTCCGTCTGGTTTCCCGTTGCGTCGTGCGTTACTCGTTCGGCGTCTCTTCCCGTCCGTCCCGTCTCCCGTTCTGCCCCTTTTCGCGCTTCCTGCGCACCGTTCTTTCTTTCTTTCGCCGGGTACTATTGTACTCGACGAACATCTTTGCTCTTTGGCGGTTTGCTAGCCAAACCGTCACACTAGGGTTCGGTATAACCCCTTTGTGTTGTGCTGTTGCATGTGTGTGTACTTTATATTAGTACCAAATTAAACTTGTGGTTCCCGTTTTTCTTAAGATCATGACAACTTTGCAGGACAAATTCAACAAACTTTATAGTGCGAGGGCAAAATTAGAGGCTGAACTTAATAACATCTATGGTGAAATTAACAATGCTGTTGATAAGCAAGACAGGAAAGTTAAGATCGAACGTCTGCTTGTGAAGTGCAAAGACGCTTTTATTAGAGTAGTTGATAAAAATGAAGAGCTCTTTGATCTGGCACAAAAGACTGAAAATCCAGATGCTGCCTGTAAGAACCTTGAAAAATGGTTAGAGACTGTTACAAAGAAAACTGATGAGTTCATTGCATATGACTTCTTCGAAAAGATCAAGTCAGCGTCAACGAGACTTAGAACTATCAAGACTCAAAAGGGAGGAACTTGAGAAACAACATGAAGCAAAGCTTCGCATTGCTAGACAGCGTCTCGAAATTGAAAAACAAACGAAATTGCGGGAATTGGAAATTGAGCAGCTTGAGGAGGATCATCGTAAGGAAGTAGCTGCTGCAGCACTTGAGGAAATTGAGTTGATGACAAAATCATCAGCAGACGGGTCTGGTACAGGCAAAATGAGTGGGCTCTTTACGGAAAGAAGTTCAGTCAAGAGCAAGAAACTTGTTCAAGATTGGATTTATTCGTCACCGGCCGGGAACATAGCAGATGTTGCAAACGAAGCGAGTTTGCTCTTTTCTGGTTCCATCGCTCAATCCAACCAAGCAATTGTCCAACGACCTTCTTCAGTTCAACTTCCAAACTCACACTTCAATCTCAATACACATGGTCAAGTTGAGGCCAACATCAACCTCCCTGTCCATGAACCAAGTAGTAGAACCAATGTAACCAATGATGCACACGTTGCGAACAACATCATGCAAGAGCAGCGACAGCCTCAATATACGCCTCCATCACCACCAATAAACTTTGGTATGCCAACTCAACTAAACGCCCCAAACACAGCCCGACAACTGTCTCAAGCAACAATTCACTTCGATGGTTTACAGTTAGATCATCAATTCCCTCGCAGGTCGAGCATGCCGGGACAGTTGAATTTAGTCAGCCCTTCGCGTTCACTACCTTTAAACACACTTGTTAATGCTCCGCTAGCACTTAATCCGCAACAAGCACACATAAATGTACCAGCCCCTCCATCCCCCGTCCTAAACCCCGCACCACCGCATTTTCCGTTAATCCCACCAGCATTCCGCTTTCCTCCTTCGCCGCCACAAGCACTCCCACTACAAGCCACTAACCCCGTGGCGAATAATGTCAATCTGTTACCCCATTCTCCTCCTGCACCATTCATTTCCTCCGCAAACAACTTCGTGCCTCAATTAATTCATCCACCACCTCCACAAAAGAGTTTCCAGCCCCAAAACTTTGTACCCATAACCCACGCACCTCCTGCTTCTCCAGATCCAAATGTCTGGCGTTTTCCGGCAGCAGTCCCACCTAATGCAGTACCACTTGTACGTACATCTGCAAATTTATACACCGTACAACCGGCCCCGTTAATCAACCCTCATATATCTACATCGCACTGCTCCCCTCATGTTCAAGCAGCAGCCAGCGCTCAAAATTACGTAACATCAGACTTCATGCAAGAGAATCCATTTAGTTCTTCCGCAGGTACCGCCCCCACCTTTGTCACTCCTATCATTCCGCCAACGTATGGAGCTACCGTTCCGAACCCGTTGTGTTGGGGTGGACCGCCGCATCCCACACCTTCGGCTCCTTCTTTGGACTCTGCGGATTTGATAAAGCAGTTGGCGGAGGCAATTACTTGTAAGAAGAACGATCCACTGCCCGAGTGGAAATTGTCACAGTACAATGGTGATCCACTGCAGTGGCACGAATGGTTCGGACAATTTAAAAGCGCCATAGACGCACAGTCATTGACTGATGATGTCAAGTTAACATACTTAAAAACTCTTGTAACTGGAAAAGCTAAAATCGCCATCGCTGAGTTCGCATACTGTGGTGTAATGTATAAGGACGCACTTAAGACACTCGAACGTAAGTTTGGCCAACCACAGGCAGTAGTCAGTGCACACTTAGACAAACTCAGCTCTTTTCCTCCACTTAAGATGCACAATAGTGATAACATCATAAACTATTCTGCAACAATTTCAAGTCTTGTAGGGGTCTTTAAATCACTCTCATACGACTCAGACCTTAATTGCGCCTCACTTCTCAACACGGCTGTGCAAAAATTGCCGCCCAATCTGAAAGAGTCTTGGTCACCTCTTCACAGTGAAGAAACATTGGGTAAAGCCAACATTCCTTGACTTCAACGATTGGTTGAAGGAGAAGGCCGAGGCACACGATTTAATGAAACAAACTTCATCGAAGGCAAGAACTGAGGATAACACCAACTCAGTAGTAAAGACCAAAGTTGCCTCAAGAACTTTTGCTGCTAATACACAAACTAAGGGCACTCAGAGACCAGCCTCAACATCGGCAACGCCTGCAACCCCTCGCTGCATCGTGTGTAAAGGCAATCATCGCATCTGGGAGTGTAGGGTATTTAAAGAAAAGTCTCCCACTCAGCGAGCAAAGGTAGTGGCGGAAGCAAAACTGTGTTTCTCATGTTTGAGAGAAAAGCATATGTTTAGGCAATGCCCAAATCCCAGGAAATGCAGGAAAGACGGATGTAACAGCTCCCATAATACACTTCTCCATGGAGCTGAGAGGGTTTATCCATCAAAATCCCCTTCAAACAACAACAATAGTAATTCTAATGCTGGCGCAAATCAAAGTAAACTTTCTAGTGTCCAATCATCGAGTAAGACCACTACTTTGTCATCTGTGAGTAATGTGAGAGGCCTCCTTCAGGTGACTGAATTACAGTTGAAGAGCTCTTCTGGTAAAGTTACCACGGCTTTAGTTTTGTGCGATACCGCTTGCAGTAACTCTTGGGTGTCCAATGATCTTGCAAATAGACTTGGTTTGCACGGTACAGCATTGAAACTAACAGTCAAGGGTATAAATACCGAGGAGGTTGTAGACACTAAGTTAGTCGAACTAATTGTAACACCACGCGACAACCAAGCATTTGAACCATTTAAAGTCAGCCCTTACGTAAAGGAAAATTTGAATGTAGGCGCCGATGTCATTAACATTAAAGCACTTCAGGAAACATACCCGCACCTAGCAGTTCTAGACCCAGTTACATATTGCTATGGAAACATCGAGATGATACTTGGACAGGATGTGTATCATGCCATCCGCCCGTTAGAGTACTTCGCTGCCGACGAGAAGTACTCGCCCTTCGCTGTTCGCTTGCCCATAGGTTGGGTTCTAAGCGGCCCTCTACCGTCGTCTTCAGGTTTAGTCTCGACTTGTTTCAAAGCTAATATGGAGCAGGATTTTGAACTCGCTAGTCAGGTAAAATCTTGGTACGACATGGAGTCGTACGGCGCACTTAAGCAAGTAGACCCACGATCCTCCTCGGATGCACGTGCGCAAGAAATTCTTGAAAACACCACCGTGCATAATGGAAAAAGGTACAATGTCAGAATGCTATGGGCTGAAGATAACATCGAACTACCCAACAATTATTTCTCAGCACTTGTTCAATTAAAATCTTTGGAAAAGCGATTTACGAAAGACCAAACTTTAAGGGAAAAGTACTCGAATACCATCAAAGAGGACTTAGACCAAGGCTACGTAGTAAGGGTCAAAGATGCTCATAAGGTAGAAAGTCGATCGGAACGAGAGTGGTACCTACCACACCATCCGGTTGTTAACCCGAACAAGCCGGGCAAGGTTTGTAGGGTACTAAACGGAGCAGCTAATTTCCATGGCGCATCTCTTAATAAGTCATTACTCACCGGACCTGACTTACCGCAAAACCTAATCTATGTACTCCTACGGTTCAGACAACACCCATTTGCCGTATCCGCCGACATCGAGGGAATGTTCCTTCAGGTTGGAGTGTTACCATGTGATCAAACATCATTGCGCTTTTTATGGCGGGAGGACCCCACATCAAATGTTGTGGTACACCAGTATACGCGCCACATCTTTGGGGCAAAAGATTCGCCCACCTGCGCCAACTACGCACTTCAGCGCACGGCACGCGATAATGCTAAGGAGTACCCAGAAGCTGCGAAAGCCGTCCTTGAGAACTTCTACATGGACGATTACTTGGACTCAGTGGAATCCCCCGAGAGGGCCCTCATTAGGTCGAAGGAATTGGTGCATCTTCTCCATCTAGGTGGGTTCAAGCTTACTAAGTTTGTAAGCAATGTACCAGATCTGGCTGACCAAATTGATGGGTCTGCTCAATCCACTGAACCGAAGGTCATCGTTTCATCAAAGGAGGAATCAATGCACGTGCTTGGGCTTAAGTTGGATCACAACAACGATACTCTGGTTGTGAGCAGGGGTACTAACAGCACCATCACGAAAAGTTTAACACAGCGCTTGGTCCTAAGTCTTGTGTCAAAGGTCTACGACCCAATTGGTCTTGTCGCACCGTTCACTGTTGGTGCTCGGTTAATCTTGAAAGACATTTGGCGTGTCAATGGACAAAGTTGGGATGACGAGTTACCTAAAGACACAGTTGACAGATTCCTCGCCTGGTGTGTTGAACTGCCGCGGTTAGCTGAGATCACTATACCGAGAAGTTACTTCTCAGGACCATCCCAACATCTTGAACTCCACATGTTTGGTGATAGCTCGCAAGACGTATTCAGTGCAGTAGGATTTCTTAGGGCTCAAGTAACTTGCACCTCCGGGGAGATTATAACAGAGCTGGCGTTTGTCTTGGGCAAGGCCCGTGTTGCACCTATGAAGGTAATGACAGTTCCTAAGTTGGAATTACAAGCCGCTCTCCTCGCTGCCCGTTTAAAAAGGGAAATCTGTCGAGCATTAACGGTTACTGTGGACAAAGTCTTTATGTGGACAGATAGTACAATCGTCTTGCAGTGGATAAACTCAACAAACAAACACCCCATCTTCATTGCAAATCGGGTTAGTGGAATCCTGGAGAACACCAGCGTTGACCAATGGAACCACGTCGCCACTTGTGATAATCCGGCAGATGCTGGCACGCGTGGTATGTCCGCTGAAGTTTTGCAATCAAGTAGCTGGGTGAGGGGTCCTGACTTCTTGAGAAATAAGCAATTCCCTTTTGTACCAAATACTGACGTCGTTGATAACATCAAGCTCGGCGTTGTAACCAAGGAACAAGATGATGACTTCATCTCATCTTTAGCCGCATCTGTAACCAATTCCCCAAAGGAACAGAGCATTAATCTGATCCCGTCTGATAAGTTCAGTTCTTATCAAAAATTACTTCGTGTCACCGCATATGTGCTCCGTCTTTTACCATCTCATGAAAGTTACCGTAACGCAGACGGCAGCATAGCCGACCCTGTTGAGCTTGACGAAGCCGAACGTCATCTCCAGTACTTGGTTCAAGGAGAGTCCTTTAATACTGAAAGAAAGGATCTCCTTGACAACAAATCCGTTAAGAAGAGCAGCCACATTGCTCAGTTTACTCCGTTTATTGGACCTCATGGTCTCATCCGTTCCTCTGGTCGACTCCGACGGCTAGTGGAAATTGACTTTGACACTAGGCATCCTATCGTGCTGGATGCGCGTCATACTTTTGTTAAACTGTTTCTGCGGCATACTCATTTGAAGAACCATCATCAGGGCATCGATTACTTAAGGTCAAAGGTACAAGAACGTTATGCCATCCTAAAACTACGTTCTACACTGCGTTCCATCAAATCAAACTGCGTCTTGTGTAGAAAGTTCCGTGCAGCAACCATTCAACCTATCATGGCAGACCTCCCAAAGGAGAGACTCGCATACCAGTCTCCTCCCTTTACCAACACCGGGGTTGATCAACACCTTTACGAACATCGGCCCATTCTACGTCACAGTTCGTCGGACTACCGAGAAGAGGTGGGGATTTTTCACTTGTCTCACTACTCGTGCTGTCCATGTTGAAGTTGTCCCGTCCATGGACACTAGTTCCTGTGTAATGGGAGTGGAGCGGTTCGTCTCCCGTCGGGGTACTCCTGCTATGATTTGGTCGGATAATGGTACGAACTTCATTGGAGCGGAGAAAGAGCTCCGTGAATGTGTGGAAAAATGGAATACGCTTAACATCGCTGCCGAACTTGCACATAAGGGCATTAAGTGGAGGTTCAATCCACCCAGTGCGCCACACCAAGGTGGCATCTGGGAGAGGTTAGTTCGTAGTTTTAAAAGAGTACTGTACACTATCCTCGGTACGCGTCGCCTCACAGATGAGGTGTTGAACACTACTTTTTGTCTGGTCGAATGCGCACTAAACTCACGTCCCTTAACGCCCGTAAGTGCCGACCCGTCCGACCTAGGCGCAATAACACCTAACCATTTTCTACTCGGTAACCAAGCAACCAGAATTCCGTCCATCGTTGGCGTCGACGAGTTTGATCATCGTAAGCGGTACGCCCGTGCACAGTCATACGCCAATGCAATTTGGGCACGTTGGCTCAAGGAGTATGTACCTACGTTGAACCGTAGAGCTAAGTGGCAGACGCCTGACGAGCAGCACCTCAAAGTCGGTGATTTAGTTTGGATCGTTGAAGAAGGCAACCCTAGGGGTTACTATCCAACTGCTCGGATTGAAGAACTTCGGTACGGCTCCGACAGCGTCGCCCGCTCCGCCGTTTTACGCACGTCATCCGGATCGCTCGTCCGCCCACTCGTTAAGCTTGTACCAATCCTCCCAACATCTTCTTATGGGCCGGAGGATGTTACCGAGTAAATTGAATTGAATAAATTATATCATTAGATAGAGAATTTTTGTGCGTATTATATCAAAACTTTCGCTTAGATTCTCCGTTCTAAATGCAACATACGTATTATTTCTGAGAAATACAAAGGCCGATTTCCCACTAAGAATAACTTCCAAAATGGCTCAAAACTGATCGCTTAGCCTAACAAATTCGGTTTTTTGAACGGATTAGTTTAAATTGGTGACCTAGACTAAGACCTGCTAACAAAGTTAACTAGATTTGCCAAGGCATTCTGAAGTGCTTTTGCCTTAACACGTTGTTGAATACAGTTGGATTGTACGTTGAATTGGCCGAACATACGTTTGAATGAATTTACCCATCGAAAGACTGTTTTATCAGCTTTATTTTGGCGACCATAGAGAGGCACTCACAATAGACCCAATCACCGCTTTGATGTTGGTCCCCTCGCCCTCTCAAGCCTGGACTTTGACGCCTATTGATGTTTGAACTAGCCAAATTGCTAAACGCATATGGGCAATAATTGTTAGAAAGTGAAACCTCTCTTGTAAAACTTCAACCAATTCGCCAAACAAACAACATTTCGCTACATAAAACTCGATCCTTGAAGCGCTCTGTTAACAACCCCGATATCTGCTTGGTTGTCGAATATCAGTTACAGACTAATTGTCATTCCAATTACGAGTTACATTTATGATGGTTATAATTTCTCATGCAGATTAAAATGAAATACGACCTAAATTTGAGTTCCATATCAGTTTCCTTAATTAATCACCTCTAAGTCTATTTCTCTCTTTAGTTTCTTACCTTTCGCTCTTAAAGACGGCTGTGTAGAGTAATAGTGTCTGTGCGATAGATTACTTGAGATTTTTTAGGTAACTTTCAGAGCCAACTAAGATTGGCTCCTGGCGATGTGGCTATAACTATTGATCCATATTTACGTCAAGATTTCACCTCAAGATGCCAAGTCGAACAGAGACTGCACAGAGGCCAAAATAGAGCGGAGGGCGAAAAAAAGAACAAGCACAGAACAAGGACTTCTGGTAAACTTCAAGGCAGACAAAAAAACTGTAGGACTCATGCCAAATGTAATTTGCTTTTCTTGATGCTGTGAATCTGATATCCTAACCCGGCAAATCTAGACTGCTACTTTAATTTGAACGGACTCATCCATTTTTTTTCGGGTTATTTCTCTGGTCACCGATACAGCAAATAGTTTTTAAGTTACTGATATAAAACGTTTTCAAAGACTTTTTAAACTTTCAGTTTTTGTTCTCTTAGTCATCTTGTAACTTATTCTCATCATTGGGAGGTCCTATCGAATTCCATGTAATAAAAAAATTGTCATTTTTATTGATTTTATTTCGTAATTGATGTATTCTTTGTTCGACAGTATGCGTTTCCATAGAAATTTTTTGAGTGGTCAATCTTTGTTTATTTTTCTCTCCTTTTAGCACATTTGCTTAACAACAGTTGAAATAGAAATACAATATTCAGATGAAACCAATGATTTTAATGGCTTCAATAATTTGTTTTCCCAATTTGTTTCTAAGCTTTTGAGGTTTCCTGCTTGTTTGGTCCGTTTCAATGGCGTAGTCTAACCAAAAACAGGTGCTATGGCTTTTTAATGACTTTTTAGTTAAATATCAAGATTTATTTTGTTAAAAGCTAACGATTTTTAAGACAAAAAATTATTTGGTTGATTGATTTTTTAATTTTGCCTCATTATCTATTCTTTTTGTCGATTTGGTACGTAGTGTCATTAAAGAAAATTCAAATCTGCTTTGTAGTTGGTAAAAAGTAAATTTGTGCAGTAGAGGGTTTTCCGATGGCATTTTGACGTTGTTACTAGATTTTAATAAGAGTAGTAAAGAGTGAGAAGAGGTGACTATCTTTAAAGCGTAATTTTTGGATAACTTTTAATGTGGAGTTAGAGTTTAGAATATATTAAATTTTCGGTTTTCGAAAGTGGTTGTTTTCACATGCTTGCTATTTGACTTTTTTTGTCGTTTTTTTTCTTTTTAATGTCTTGACCTAAAAGTCATACATGTCTTAATATTTGTACATTTTGAATTCATCAATGGGCAGTTAATCGTTTTTGGCTTTTGAGTGCCTTCTTGTTTGTCCTCTGTTTCTGAATTTCTTTTGTTGTACTGTCTCGTAGCGCAATTTTCAAATTTTTGGATACTTTTTGTATCTTTGGTTCCTGTTGAAATCTTATCAATTTATCCTAATTTTGATAGTTACCAATGACTTAGGGATGACATCCACTATATCCTAGATAAAGTTTTCAGTGAAAAGCTTTTGATGTAAATGGCTTCGACCCTTTCTTCTTGCAATTTTCTACTGATTGTTTTGTTTTTGCCTGTACTTGTTGTTTTCATGGTCAATGACTTATTGTGATGTCTTATTGATGAGTTTGGAATTACAAACATCCATGTCGTTGCATCTGGGCATAACATAGCATATTTATTGACTGACATTGAAAGCTATTGAACTTAATGGCGTTGATACTACAGGTTTTCTCAAAAATTACGTGGTATTAATATATTTGTTCTTATTTTTTTTTCAAGTTATATTGTTAAGAATGGATCCAATTGCTGTTTAAAAAATAATTGAAAATAGAAATTTTCAGTATAAAGTTCATTTCTTACCGGATTTTTCTTGCTCATTTTTTTGAATTTGCTCTTTTTGCCTGTTTTTTTGTTCTTTGTAGCCGTAAAATGCTGGCTGGTCTCATAAGCTTCTAATCGAGGACTGAATGATTGATTTTACTCAATGCAGTATACAGCAAATAGTTTTTAAGTTGCTGATATAAAACGTTTTCAAAGACTTTTTAAACTTTCAGTTTTTGTTCTCTCAGTCATCTTGTAACTTATTCTCATCATTGGGAGGTCCTATCGAATTCCATGTAATAAAAAAATTGTCATTTTTATTGATTTTATTTCGTAATTGATGTATTCTTTGTTCGACAGTATGCGTTTCCATAGAAATTTTTTGAGTGGTCAATCTTTGTTTATTTTTCTCTCCTTTTAGCACATTTGCTTAACAACAGTTGAAATAGAAATACAATATTCAGATGAAACCAATGATTTTAATGGCTTCAATAATTTGTTTTCCCAATTTGTTTCTAAGCTTTTGAGGTTTCCTGCTTGTTTGGTCCGTTTCAATGGCGTAGTCTAACCAAAAACAGGTGCTATGGCTTTTTAATGACTTTTTAGTTAAATATCAAGATTTATTTTGTTAAAAGCTAACGATTTTTAAGACAAAAAATTATTTGGTTGAGTGATTTTTTAATTTTGCCTCATTATCTATTCTTTTTGTCGATTTGGTACGTAGTGTCATTAAAGAAAATTCAAATCTGCTGTGTAGTTGGTAAAAAGTAAATTTGTGCAGTAGAGGGTTTTCCGATGGCATTTTGACGTTGTTACTAGTTTTTAATTTTAGATATTGAGTTTTTGCCGTGATATTTTTGTTTGCTTTTTGTTGTTTGTTTGTTTATGTCTTTTTAATAGCAGATCTTGTGACCGCTGTAATGAGGCATGGAATTATGTATTCTTATTAGTTGTTAGGTTGTGTAACAATTTTTGAAACATATTTTTTTGATTAACTTTTTATTTGGTTGACAATTAAGCCAAAAATGTAGATGAGCTCGGGTCGGAAAATCATGAGCAATTCTGTAGCTTCTGTTTTAGAAGCTGAAGTAATTTTCTATTATGCGGTGTATTGTATAGCGGCCCTATTCTCAATCCAATCTGTTTGTTTTGTATTGGTGCGCTCTTTTTAAGATCTATTCTCTTTTTTTCGGATTTTTCACTTGACTGAGGAGTCTAATTAGAGTAGTGGTTTCAAGCTTGCTAGAGTAGCAACGGTTGTAAAGAGGTGACTATCTTCGAAGCCATGTTTTTTAGGATAAATTTTAAAATGGAGTGAGAGTTTGGTGTTTAACAAATATTCGGTTTTTGAAAGCGATTTTTTTCCTGTGCCGCTATTTGACTTGTTTTTTTTTCATTTTTTTTCTTTTTAATGTTTTGACCTATGGTTTAAAAAATTCATAAATTTCTTAATAGTTGTAAATTTTGATTTCATCAATGGGCAATTAATCGTTTTTGACTTTTTAGTGCCTTCTTGTTTGTCCTTTGTGTTCGCATTTCCTTCGTTGTACTGTCTCGTAGCGTAATTAATGAATTGTATCATTGACCATCTAATGAGGCGCAATCGAAGCTATGTAATAGTTAAATTAAAATCCAAACGGTTAACCTGCTATTTCGCAATTTTTTCCAAAGAGTAGCTGCTTTTTTTGTCTCGCCCAACTTGAAGTTTTTTTGTTTTTTTTTAATCGTATAGTATCATTAATCAAAGAGTTTGTTGTTTGCCAATGATGCAGAATTCAATTTTCTGAGCGACTGGTTTTGGGCTATTCGTGAGTTTGTCGCTATTTGTATTTTTTGTGCGTTTTTTGTGTGTTTGTCTTTATTTTTTGTCGTCATATCAGTCAATCTTGTTAATCATTAGATCGAGCATCGGTTGCTAATGAAGCCTAGATATTGCAAATTGGTTCAGTCCACAGTACCTAGATTCTGTTTGTTTTATGGCTTTTGCTTTCTATGGCTTTAAAACAAATTACCAGGTCCGTAAAGGCCATCTGAGGGCATCTTATCTTAAAACTTTAACAACTGATATTCTCATTGAAAACTTATTCGTGATAACTGGTGTACATGCAATCCTTTCAATGATTTTTTTGCAAAATTACTCGGGACATCAACAAAAAATGAAGAGAGCCAAATATGTCAAAGAAAAGTTTTATGTGAGTTAAGCGTAATAGACGTTCTCACAGAGCATTACAAAATCAAAATAGAATGAGGCATAAAGAATGAGGTATAAATAGATTTAAAAATAGGAAAAAACCCAAAAGACAGAACAAAAGAAGGTTGAAAGCCGAGACGAAAAACAGAAAACAAGAGTCTGGGAGAAAACCAACAGGAGCGACAAGCGAAAAAAAGGTAACTAGACAGAAAAAGAAGGAAAAATCGAAACTGATGGGAGAGGAAAAAGAGAATACAATGCAGCAGAGACTATAAGAACATCAGGAACCCACTGTATGAAAAGCGATAGGAAACAAAAATCAGTCAAATAACAAGAAAAGAAGTTAGTAAACAACCGAGAAAAGAAAAAAAGAGAGAAAGGAGGAAAGTGAGCGAGAGAAAGAATGCAAGAAAAAAACAAAACGATAGAATGAAGGAAAATGGGACAGCAAAATGAAACAAGCCGAAATAATGAGAGAGAAAGTGCAACAACAGACAAATAGTGAGCAAGCCCAAAACGCAAAAGCAAAAATTTTAGTAGTAGTAAAAGACTTGAATAGTAAACTCTTAGTAGTAAAAGATTTGAATTACCTTTAACAGGAAGTACAGTCAAAACAAATAATGTAATAATCAGCAGGTGCTGTTCACAAAGTTTTTTAAAACGCTAGAATTAACTGTAAGAAAGAAAGAATACAATGTAACAGAAACCATAGAACATCAGGAGCCCACCCTAAGAAAACCGATAGGAAACAAAAAATGAATCAAAAAGACAAAAATGTCAAAATCTAACTGTGATATTTTCTTGAGTGCAAAGCAAATATAACAGTTAGAGAAAACGCTTGAAGAGCAGAAATAGAAGATCGCACAACAGAAAAAAAGAAAGATGGAGAACGAAATTGGAGAGAGAGAGATACAACAGTTCAAAAGAAGAGAACAGATCCGGGGTGAGACAATGAACTCCGGTTTTCATAAAAAGGATGAATGTGTTAATGAGAACACGACGAATTTGCCCTAGAACGAGAAATATGCTTATAAAAAGAAATCGTTGGCAATCCTTGGCGAACGCTTTACGAAGTTAACAAACACAAAGTTAAAGGGCTGGCTAATACCACCAATAAAATTTTCCTCGATAATATTAAAGGAAAATTATTTACCTATCATGTTTTGTTCCCAATAATTTATTATTAACAGTCCTTAATATGAGAAAGTCCTCTGCTGAGCACTGAAAAGTTTGTATTTATTACAAAACCTCATTTTTGTCATAATTTTTGGCACCTAACTGGTTTTTGCACCGGCACCTTTTGGGTCTTTTCACTACACAAATTTTGTTCGAAGAATTCTTCTGTATTAACGAATTTTCGTACAGAGAAACTTTGCCAAAAAAATTTTTCATCATCCACGTTTGAATCCTTGACGTTTTTGGTGAGCGACTTTTCCTTTACAAATTTTCAAGACAACCTCATCAACAACAATTTTTTCACAATGAATTACAAAAACAGTTTTTTCGGTCAAACCTCTTTGTCTCGACACAATTTCGATCATTTACCTTTTCCGTATCAGAAGCCTTTCGGTCACAGACCGTTTTCTTAAGATGTTTTTGGTCACAAACATGTTTCTGAGCCACTAATCGGCCAATGATTTTTTCGACACTATTGTTTTTGTTTATTGAAACACCGATTATTGTCTTTTTCTTTAACAAACAAAATTCGGCAACGGGCTTTTTCGCAAAGCATTTTTCAGTAGATGACACAACCTCTTAGCATTATTTTGGTTCAATGACCTTTCTTCAACACTTTTCGGTCAAAGACCTTTTTGCAACATTTTTCGGTCAATGACCTTTTAGAACCATTAATCGGTCAATGACCTTAAACAATGCTTTTTGGGCATTAACCCCAATTAAGCAACAGCTTAAACGTGCTCTTCGGTAGTACTGTTAAAACATGCTGCTCAATGATGCCTCTAAAACATGCCGCCTTTTGTGTTCACGCTATTAATATCCTAAATATTAAACGCGTGAGCTCTAAATTTGGACAAATTTTTTCGCGTGTTTAAGGGGCCTCTAGAAGTGGATCTTTAAGAGCCGCATTGAGCAGCATGGTTAAGCGAATATATCGAGAGAGCGCAATGAGCTAAAAGGCTCAAAATAGATGGGTGAGAACCGAACGTTGGACAAAAGACTGTTAGTCAGGTGCAGTTACCACGAGGCTAAGAGGACTTGAAGTCTTCTCGCCAAGAGTGAGGGTTTACTCTCCTGGTTACTACGTGCTTGTTAATTGCTCCCGAACTAAGCTTGAAGTTCTTTTAGTAAAAGTTTGTTTTTCTGCTAAGTTTTGCCATACAGATTTTGCACTATTCTAGAACACTCTTAGCTTTCAAATAAGTTTTTCACGCTTTACTTTTCGATGTTTGCATAACCTCAGATGCTCTCTATCTGAAACATGTTTAAGCGTAAGATAAAAGCGATTTTGAGAAACCGTTCTTTGTAGTGGTTATGGCGCAGCTCGTATGTAGTGGTTATGGCGCAGCTCGTAATTTGAAAGACTGCTAATCTGAAGTTTTGAAGTTTTTTCTATTACCATTAGCCACAAAATTGCTATGGAACTAAGTTTTGAGTTGTTTTAGTCATTTTGTCTTATCTTCCTTTTTTTTGTAAATATCAGTCACAAATGAGCACAATGGTCAACAGCCCTCCTAACGTAACTTGTTTTAGGGGTCCTTAATCATGCAACCTTCACTAGCGTAACCGTTTCGAGACGCACTTCACCATCCTTTTTAGGCGCCTAAAATGCAGATTTGGCGCTTATTAAGCTTGCGGTATAGCAAAAACAAGCAAGTCACAAACGCCATTATCCAGAAACTTGCTGTAGAAAGAGAAAAAGACAAGAGCAATACACATAGATAGCCTAAGTTGTGAGACCTATGGCTGCTAAACGAGGGGCATGGGTTCGAGCCCGAGTTGATGCGAAACAGAAACTTTTATTTCTTTTAAACCTTCTATTCGTGTAAATGATTTTCTGATTATGGTTTTGCGGGCCTGCTAGTATAGATTATTTTCAAAAAGTATTAGCGAATTTTTCCCTTTCTTTGCTAGTGTCTGACAATTTAGTCTCTTCACTTTTTGGGTCTTTTCACTACACAAATTTTGTTCGAATTCTTCTGTATTAACGAATTTTCGTACAGAGAAACTTTGCCAAAAAAATTTTTCATCATCCACGTTTGAATCCTTGACGTTTTTGGTGAGCGACTTTTCCTTTACAAATTTTCAAGACAACCTCATCAACAACAATTTTTTCACAATGAATTACAAAAACAGTTTTTTTGGTCAAACCTCTTTGTCTCGACACAATTTCGATCATTTACCTTTTCCGTATCAGAAGCCTTTCGGTCACAGACCGTTTTCTTAAGATGTTTTTGGTCACAAACATGTTTCTGAACCACTAATCGGCCAATGATTTTTTCGACGCTATTGTTTTTGTTTATTGAAACACCGATTATTGTCTTTTTCTTTAACAAACAAAATTCGGCAACGGGCTTTTTCGCAAAGCATTTTTCAGTAGATGACACAACCTCTTAGCATTATTTTGGTTCAATGACCTTTCTTCAACACTTTTCGGTCAAAGACCTTTTTGCAACATTTTTCGGTCAATGACCTTTTAGAACCATTAATCGGTCAATGACCTTAAACAATGCTTTTTGGGCATTAACTAGCGTAACCGTTTCGAGACGCACTTCACCATCCATTTTAGGCGCCTAAAATGCAGATTTGGCGCTTATTAAGCTTGCGGTATAGCAAAAACAAGCAAGTCACAAACGCCATTATCCAGAAACTTGCTGTAGAAAGAGAAAAAGACAAGTGCAATACACATAGATAGCCTAAGTTGTGAGACCTATGGCTGCTAAACGAGGGGCATGGGTTCGAGCCCGAGTTGATGCGAAACAGAAACTTTTATTTCTTTTAAACCTTCTATTCGTGTAAATGATTTTCTGGTTATGGTTTTGCGGGCCTGCTAGTATAGATTATTTTCAAAAAGTATTAGCGAATTTTTCCCTTTCTTTGCTAGTGTCTGACAATTTAGTCTCATTGCTGAAAATCGTTATCGGTTGCTACTGAGCCATAATTTAATCTAATTACTGACTTGGGTTAACATCTGTGGGGTATATGACTTTAAACTATTTGTTTTGAAATAAATGGGTGGATTTTTGAGTTTACCTTTTTTGTTGCTTTTCTTGTGGTCTTATCGCGTAGTCTCAATGATTACTGTTCTCATTGATCCTTTAGTGAGGCATTTCATGGGCTTCAGTTTTTAGCTATGGATTTCATTGGGTTAGATCCATTTTGTTTGTGAAAGATTTAATGAGTTTTCTATTACTTAAGACTGCGCACCAAATTAGAACACTTTGACACTTGGAAAAAAGACGATTAATTTTGTTTTTCTTCCTGTTTAAATCTGATGGGGCTCAAGGTCAAAGGCGGCTGTTTTGAAATGTCGACATTGGTAGATTTTCGATCTGTTGTTAAGAAGCGAGTGGCAAAAGAAGCGGAGGCAAGTACCGCAATCTATGCAGGCCCATTCCCATCAGCAATTCTATCCAAGAGTGTGTTCTGCCTGTGGGAGATCAAGCTGCAGCCTATGACATTGTCCTGGTTGCCGTAAATAAGAATGGCGAAAGCGAGTCAATAGCTGAACATTGCACATCAGTAGCACGTGAGTTGATTCTTATATTGTGGAAATAGAATTTCTTTATCTATAGATATTTCCTTTCCGGTTTTAGATGGATTTCTGTTTAGCCTGTTTAGAAGATTTTTTCAACTAGTTTTTAAATTAACATTTCGATAACTTGGGAATGCATCAATTTTTACACCTGTTTGAAAATGTTATCCTTTTCTCTTTAGTTGATGCGACGTATTGGCATGAAATTTGATAAAGTTAACGAGTTACTCATATTTTGCACGTTTAATTTATGCTCAGTT
Organism: Convolutriloba macropyga; assembly: GCF_964194025.1. Lineage (NCBI taxonomy): Eukaryota > Metazoa > Xenacoelomorpha > Acoela > Convolutidae > Convolutriloba > Convolutriloba macropyga. Next base: position 45,608,490 of record NC_134477.1, read on the forward strand.
CCGTACGGGGATCAACCTTATGTAGAGTTTTTGGAGTCGAGCTGTTAATGGCTGAGCAGAAAGCAACTAACACGCGAACACGCAAGTGATTTCTGAGAGAAAAAACCTAGAAAGTAGTGGTCAAGATCAGCTAAATTGTTGCTTTTTGCATTGTAAATTTCGTCTTTTTTAAAATATTAACGTAGATTGATGATTGCGTTGGCTTGAAGCATGTCATGATACTTTGTTAGTCCTGTTAGTTGTTTACACGCTCTACAGAAGTTAGTTATGGAAACTGGAGATCTATTCTGTTTTTCACCCCCCCCCCCCCCTCCCGCGCCCTCGCACACCCAACCTTAGTGGTCATATAACTCTTTCGCCCCCAAGAGAACGTGTTATTTTCATAGCAACATGCCTTATAACAACACATAAATTGTTATTGGGGTATTAACAGCACGAAGGGGGCACAGAATAGATCGGAAATTAGTTATAGAAAGGTAGAAATTTGTGGATTAACAGCGTAAAACTTTTAAGGTGAAAAAGGGTTTAGGAATTGTTAAAAATTCTCCACTCATATGCCCACTAAGCTGGTGGAGATGGGCGAAAGAGAATAAATCCTATTGTCTTCTGATTGGATATTATGATAAATCTTAACGTCTCTTTAATTTTCAGCTTATTGTAGCGGGAATCACAATTCGAGGTTAACTATCACCTTTATAATATTCATGCTTAAATGAAAGTACGCCGGTGGTGTGTGTACTCAGGGCTTTTGTAATTAGTGTAAAGCAAATGTGGATGTCACGTGCGGCAGTTTATGTGAATATCAGGTAAAGAAAGTATCGTGATAAACACCCATTTTATAAAATAACGGCGATTTCAGATTTCGAAATTTGAAATACTTCTGTTGAAAGACGGCTAATTTTGTAATACTTCAAGTATCATGTTTCTCTTCCGAGATGATATCGTCAGATCAGTTATGCGATTTTCCATGGTCCCTGAAGAAGGCTAACGAAATAGTATATTAACTGTTTGGAGGATATGACCTAAGATTTTATGTTGAGGCGGGGGGGGGGGGGGGGGGGTATTAGTTTCCTCAATCCGAGAAAATTGCAGGTTGAATTGAACCCCGTGTAACGATAATCCATAGCTTCATGATGCTTTTGATTTGCGATACAAAAAACAGGTTTTGAACTAGTGCTTAAATTTTAGGAATTATTCATGTTACGATATTTTGGTTTGTTGATGTGCCTCAGGAATCATCTCTGTGACTATGATTTAAAAGTGAGCATGTTATTGCATGTGATAACAATAACTGGAATGTTTTAGCATATGATCCGGCAGGTTTGTGAAAAGTGATAATAAATTTTAGTTAACAAGCACTGGATTCATTTGCACTAAGTGGCGGCTTTTGTAAAATTGGGCTTTTGGCTTATCTTTTACTAAACAATAATAACTTTGTTTGAACAGATTATTACCAGGGTACACTCCAATCAGAGTTTCACTTGAGCTTATAATTTGATCGTTTTGGGAGCAAAAAATTTATAGCTTGTGTGATTAAATGTGTGAGCATTTGGTTTGCCCAGTTTGTAAAGCAAATTAAACGAGTGCAGGAATTAATTCAATTATTTCAGAAATATTCCACATCTTGTTACCAGGTGTGAAGTTTTGTTTTCATCGCATCTAAAAGAAAAATAGCAGTTCTTTGATTGTTGCTAATCATTTTAGCTTCTCACTTTTTTCCTTCGGTTTTGAAGATTAAGTTTTGAAGCTATTACTGGTTTAAAAATAAATTAATGCTCTTTTTTTATTACTCTGAAGCAAATATGCAGCGATTATTTCAGTAATGCTGGTATTTTTTGTGATTTTTCGTCTGGTCTATTTAGCTTTTCGCCGAAAGATGCCCTTTCAATCAGTTTACCATTTCATTGTTTTACATTAAAGCAAATTTGAAATCACCATAATTACCTAGGGCGACTGAAGTTACTAAATTTTTTTTTGTTGTTTATTGATTTTGAGGTTGTATTGACTGTCCCTTTTTCAAGTTTGCTTCACCTTTTGTTAGAAGGTTGAGAGAGAACAACCTAATATAATTTTTGCATAAGATAAGCTTGACATAGCTTGACAAGAAGCTCTGCTTTTTCAACGCATACTTGGCTAGAGAAATGAAGCATTGAGGAACGAGAAAGAACGTGAGAACGGGTTATAAAAGATGCCCAAGTTCGAGAGCTTAAGACCAGTTGGTGTAAATGGGCAGCACAATAGGCTTGCAAGTAAGAGGTGCTGGTTCGAATCCAGTACTGGTCGATTTCCATAGTAGTTGTACCTGCATAGACCCCCTAACACCTTTCGTTCTTTATTTTCAAGTACAGATTAAACTTACAGGTAAATTCCGGTTGTTTTTGAGTAATTTGAAGGCTATATCCTGGTTCTTTACGGGCCGCGAAATGAAGTGGGCCCTTACTCTTTATCAGCACAATTCGTTCCAAATTTGGTGGTCTTTGTGGTGGTTTTTTATGATCTTGTCATAGGGTAGTGGTAAAGAATTAAATATAACAGCAGTCAGAGTCCCCGAACTTTTCCCGCCGTTTTGTAAATGACCACTGCCGAAAATTATTTGACAGTTTCCGATGCAATCAATTGTAAAAGAAATCTGTGGATTTTCTGAAAGTTTTAATATTTTACTTTTGATGACAAATATTATCAATTCCCTATAGCGTTTGCTACCATAATTAGTTGCTTTTTGCTTGCCTGCCTACCTTTGGGTTTTGTCCAGCTAACTGTTCAGCGATTGGTTTTCAGCGTTTCTGAGGTTAAATCTGCAAAAAGGATTGCCATTTTTATGATAATCTTCTTTGTTTTTCAAAAAAAACCGTGTTAACGGAGATGCTGGTAGCTTGGCAGTTTCCAGTTCTGTTTTTAGGGCTGAAATGTTTTAAAAAAAATAAGAAAAGATACCTCGGACAATCCCTTCAGCGGCTCGTTCTAGGTTTTTCAGGTTCTGTTTGGAGCTCATGAAATCTGATTGTTTTTTTTTGGTGTCTTAAGTTAAATCAGAATTGAGTATCATAGCTGATGGATATAAAAGGGATTCTTACAGAATTTGAGGAAATTTTTGAAACTCAGAATGACAGCTTGTGTTTTGTCAAGCTTTAGGGAGGTTTGAGTTATTAGGCAACTGTTTAACATTACTTGACAAGAACAGTAAATTGAATTGATTGCTAATCTGCGGTTTTTGAGGTATATCATTAAATTGAAGACTAGCTATTGTTTGTGGACAATTTAGTTAGATATGATTCGAGCATTCTGATCTGTTTTCATTAGCATGGTAGATTTAATTCAGCCTTGCGATGGTATTGATGTATGAATGTGTAATAAATCTGCCACTCCGTTATCTTAACATCAGAGATGTTTGATTACTTTGAGAACCCTAGCCTGTTTATAAATCTCAGACGATAACGGTACTAACACACCTGACCTGTCTTATCAATAAGTTCACTCCTTTTTATCTCTGATTTGTGAATACCTAGTAAAGATTGAAGTCGTTTGAATTGATAGTAATCAATTTTGCTTAATTTTCTGCAGATCTCTGATTAATCCGTCAGAAAAACCTGGAACAGTATAGTTATAATTGCAATCTTAATAATATAGTTGCCCTCATTTTAAAGTATCAAATGTGACTGAAATTGTGCTAAAAACAAATTTCTTTCGCTAATCTTTAACTATTTTGAAATACTTTGATTGACGTTTCATAACCTCGTTTGAAAAACTCAACGCATGAACTTGCAGGAATCTATTTCCGTTTGACTCAACAGTTTGGACATTGGTGCGAGTAACTGCAACTCCAAAGCTTGCTTTATTTGAATGCTTATATCTAAATTCTTGGATACTTAAGATGAATAATTCTTACGTTATCTCTACCTCTGCAGCTGCATTAATTAAAGGTTCGTGTTCACATTAAATTTTTAAAGTTTCAAATTGATAAGTGATTATAACATTTCTGTTTGTATATTGAAGTCGTGTGATTATCCACCAAATAATGCAAATTTTTGATTTTTGGTTTTGGAGTTATAACTATGAGCACCAAAAAATTATATCATATAGAGGCTGATTTTGATAACAGTTCTGTAATATTTTTAATAGAAATATTTGTGAATCGGTGAATTAGTATTTGTTCAGGAATCGTCTCTAAGAAAAGATTTTTTAAGCTGTGAAGCTTGCAGATATGCACTAGATATCTTTCTGTATTTGTACTTTATGAATGACGTTGTGAGTTGGGGACTTCGAATATGATACGTAACGCCCTAATTGGCTACATTTGGTGTCATATAAAGACCCTTGAGAAATGTTTGTGGGAATTAAGTGTTAATACTGTCATTTTTCAAAATGGTTTTGTCGGGCTTATTGAGATGCAGTCTGTTTGTTCTAATATAACAACCACTCTAAAACTAGTCCAAATAGGTTTGAAAAATAATCCTTCTCATTTGGATATTCAGAGTGTGTAGAATCAATCTTCTCTTTAACTAGATGAAGTTTTTATTAGTCGGTACTTTTGTTCCACCTTTATGAAATGGAAATGAAATCGTATTCTAGACAGGCCTTTGAATCAGACATTTTAGACTTTCTGATATATTTTAAGGGAAAAAGCAGAATTGTATAATTAGAAAGACCTATAGAAACTAAAAGGTTGAATGAATGCTTTCGAAATTCTAACAAAATTAGAGAAAACTACCTTTGAAACTAATTAATTTCTTTAAAATGAGTTTTTTAAGCTATAATTGTAATTATTCCGAATCCATTTTAGTTGGAGAGGAGTAGGAACTATATGCGCAACTGGTTTTTTTTCAGTTTTCGGCTGAGCGATATTTTATCCTACAGAGTTAGTAACATCATTAGAAACCACGTCAAGAGTAGAATTAAATTAAAAAGACTCTTTTGATTTTCATTTCCTCCGAATAATGGGCAATGTCCATTCGGGTAATGTCCATTCTTTTAATCACATTTTCCGTAATTTTGGCTCAAATTTGTTTAGTTTTGCAAAAATTTTAAAATTGTTCACGATAGAGTTGCCGTGAAGCGAAGTTGTGTAGCAATTATATTAGTCCTGTCGGTCTTTTTATGCGATTTTTCGCTTGACCGATTTTTCGTCTTACCGATTTGAATTTTCGTCCTTAAAAACGGGATAAACAGGTAGCGCCCAGCGGTTATTATGTGCTCGTAGAGCCTTTCAGCTGTTTCAGCTCAAACTGTTTTGGAGATTTATATGGTGTGAAGGGCGGTTCTTAGAGCTTGAACCCCCCCCCCACTGTTGCCCCTACCAATCACCCCAACAACTGTTGCCCCCGGTGCACCCCCTCCCCCCTCCGTTGCTAGCTACTGACAAAGCCGATGTTATTCGGTTTTGTCAGTAGCTCGCGCGATGTTATTCGGTTATGTTTTTCATTCGTAGAGATAGAGGATGGTTTCTGAATTGTTTTATTGACATGTTCTGCAAAATGTTTGAAAGTTCAGCCTCTTTCATGAAAAAATGAAACCAAATATGCCTTTTTTGGTCCATTCACTCCAAATTTGCAGGACACACAGATCTAGGAACTGCTGTCATGTTAATCGTTTACTCAGATGAGGTCTGTTTTTACGCCGGCTTCCTAATAAGGAGTTCTGGAAATGAAATTTTGCTGACGTTTCACAATTTCAATGCTTTTTGGCCAACCCCGAGCTGTAGAACAATTACGTGCTTTTTAATAGCCTCCGTCAGCCTCTCAACGGCTATTCTTTAGGCGCTCTCCTTTTCTAATTCGCTTTATCTTTTGATCACGTTTTTAGTTTTACATAAGTCACGATTTTGACTTCTGACTTCCTTCACTCACTGTTTCAACTGAATGGATTTTAAATGCTTTCACGTATTCAATTACGCAATGTGGTGAATAGTGTCATTGTCAAAAGATCAAATTCAAAAGAGACGGGATAAACCAATAAAGCCCGGTCATTAAGTGATTGCGAAATAGGTTATCAAATTTCATTAGTGTTTGCTATCTGACATTGGTATTAAGCGTATCAGCTTTCTGTTTAGAAGCTGAATTAATTATAGTTAAAGAATCAAACTGAAACTGTAGGGCAAATTAGAAAAAGAAAACAAGAAATTCTATCTATCTTTTTCTGTTTCAATCCCAATTTCAATCTTCTTCTGTTTCAAGGCTTCTTCTTCTGCCGGCTATGTTAATAGACTTGCAGCTATGTCAGTTTTGGTATTGCCGTGAGTTTTACCATCATTCAAATTGTGACTGGTTTCTGTCGTTTTAATTGCTCTCAAGTAAAATTTTTAGCAAATATATTTGCGCTGCGGCTTTTTTACAACTCCACTAACAACCGCCTCCACCGTACCTCCCAACTAACCAGTCCACCACCTACCACGCCTCACCACCCCCGCCAAGTTGCCTACCCCAAACCTATCTAGCCTACCAACTAACAACGCCCTCCTCTCTCCAACGTACCCCCACCCAACAAAACCCACGCCTCCTCCCCACGTCACTCCTAGCTATCTACCCCAAGCCTATCTGTCCCCATAACTGCCCCAGGGCAATCAGCAGTCGTTGAGTCGTTTCTGGTACTCTACCGGCTATGACTTCTCTGCAATGTTTCTTTGGACCGATTTTTCGTCTGACCCTTTTTTTGCTTTTTTCGACTCTTCGCTTCGTCTTCGAGAACGTGATAAACAGATAAAGCCCGGAGGGCTTTAAGTCTTTGAGTATCTCTTGGAGCCACGCTATTCGGTTTCTTGCACTTTTTTGGTTTTTAACCAATGTCAGATAAATAAGAACCCATTTAAAGATTTAGTTAAGGACAGCCTCGTTTAGGTTCAAATAAAGCCTAAATAAACAAATATCCTGGTCTTCAGGGCTCTGACGAAGTTATAAAGTTATCGTGAACTTGCAATTAAATGAGTTTTGCCTACATTTGTCTTTTTATCTTTTAACCTAGTATCTTTAATCAGAGATATCATTATTGTCTGAAAAGTAATAATGGAAACTTCTAATGCGTATGATTGTTTTAAAAAATACTAAATTTTCAATTTTTAGCTGTTTTCAATCTTTTTTTCCCGCCATATTGGAGCTTAGTCTCCTTAATGGCGGGTTCCATCGTCTATTAAAAGAAACAAAGTTCATTTTTTTTCTGTTTTATGTTTTAACAATTGGCTTTATAACTTTGATACTTCGAAAATTTTGGGTTTTTGCCAATATTTGTCGTTCATTTCTGGTCTATTGTCACTTTATAACATTTATGACAAGTCCCAAAGTTGGGCAGAATTGAACATATATAATGTTTTGATCGAATATCTTACAGTTGCAATGGCTCGGACGTTTTTTTGGAAATTTTTTATTTGTTTAATAGCCGCCGTCAGCCTCAAACTGCTATTATTTAGGCGCTCTCCTTTTTTTATTCGCTTTACTTTTTGATCACGTTTCTGTTTTACATAAGTCACAATTTTCACTTTTGACTTCTGACTTCCCTCACTCACTGTTTCAACTGAATGAATTCTATATTCTTTCACGCATTGAATTGCGCAATGTAGTGAATACGGTCAATGTCAAATAATACGGAGCAAAATAAGAAAACGGGTTAAACCGATAAAGCCTGGTCATTTAATCATGGTGCATTAGGTTATCAAAGTTCATTAGAGCGATTGCTAGCTGATATTAGGATTAAGTTTAATGCCCTTCAGTTTTGGAACCTGAACTACATCGGAAAATTTCTGTCAATTTCATTTTCGTCTCGTTTTCTTTTTCTGTTTCAATCCCGATGTGCGTCTAGCGCGTCAACGGCGTCTATTTTCCGGCAATCTTCCGGCTATGTTTTGGCTTGTATTTGATGTTCTCTTTGTAATCGTGCAGCATATTCTGATTTATGACAGATCTCAGTGGCTTCATATGAAGCTATAAGTGAGTTTATTTAATATCTTCAGTTGAAAGCTGAATTATTTAATGACTTTGATTTCAAAAATATCAGTGTAATTTAGAACATGGCTTTTTTGTTTTTGTTTTGTCTTCTTTTTACGTAGTCTCATTCATGACAGTTCTCATCCACTTTCTTGTGAAGCAAATGTTTTTTTACTGGTAGTTCTAACCGATGGTATAGTGTTTTTGAAACCGAGGAGTTTTCAAAATTTTATTGGTGTCATCATTTGTTTCTTGCCCTATCACATCACGCTTTAAAAAACAGCCCGCACTGATGATCAATTGGGGCGAAAGTGAACATATAAACTTTCTACTTAAAAGTTTATCATCTGATTGTCCAAAATGAGTGTTCGTTAAACTTTGCATTCTCGTAAATTACTTAATTCTTTCGCTTTTGCTTCACAAGAAGTTACATGTAAATGTTTGTCCCGCCAGCTCATTTGTTACAAATTATTCGCACCCGCCAGAAGCAGGGCATTTCTTTACATAATGATCTACTATGTAATGACACGTGCTCTCTAAGTGGGGGGTTTATAATGTCCGGGGGCACAAGCGGAAACGATCCCCTTTAGTTGAAAGTTGATGGTTGTTAAGCTAGTCGACGTCCTGTGGTTTCAAGAAATTCAATGGGTTTCTGCCCGTTTGCTCAGTTTTGTCGACTTGTTACATAGACTCGAGAAGGACAGGTCTCATCTACTTTCTTGTGAATTAAAAGTTGACTATTCGATTTATCTGATGACTTCTACTTCTTTACTAAAGGGCTTTGACTTTTTTACTAAATGTTTTCTAAATTAGTTATTGAATTTTCTCTTTGAGCATTCTAGTCTCTAAATGTGCTGTTCACCGAAAAATCTTCTGAGAAGAACTAAATTAATGTTGTGAAAGTGCTGTTCCTAATCTTTTGAGCCCTGCCCTCTTTGTTAACTGCTACATATCAAATGCATTTCATTGCTAAGTTATTCGATTATCAATGTTTTGCTTCTAGACTTTCTTTTGATTTTATAGGACTGTGATTAATTGCTCTCAAACGAAGTTTGTAGCAATTATTTAGTCCTGTCGGTCTTTTTTTATGCGATTTTTCGCTTGACCGATTTTTCGTCTGATGCTTTTGACTTTTCGTCCTCAAAAACGGGATAAACAGGTAGCTCCCAGCGGGCATTAAGTGCTCTTAGAGCCTTTCAGCTCTGTTTCAGCTCAAACTGTTTTGGAGACTTATACTTACGGTGTGAAGGGCGGTTCTTAGAGGTTGAAGACACCCCCCACTGTTGACCCCCCTCCTATTGCCCCACTCACCCCCCCCCCCCCACCGTGCTAATGCCCCCCACCCCAGAGATGCCCCCAAACAACCCCCAGTGACCCCCAACCCCCCCCCCCCCCTCCCGTGGCTAGTTACTGACACGAACAACCGCTTGCTAAAAACGCAATTTTTTACTATTTTGCAATTTTTTTCAAGCCTTTTGAAAATTTTTGACTTTTTTTTATTTTTACCAGCCCTAGGTGTCAAAGAACCTCCTCTAGGGTTCTATAATAGGTTACTGCATTGCTTCTAGTTGGAATGGAATGGTTTCAACATTTTAATATCACGAATTTTAGCAATATTCAGGTCTTTCCAGACCCAGGGGCCAGGAAACATCCTAAGGGGTTCGATAATAAGTTACTGACAAATTTTTAATGGCAATGGATTAGTTCTTCAAATTTTTTGTAGTTTTTTTATAATTGATCAGCCTCAACAGCCAAGGAACCTCCTCTAGGGGTTGAAAATAGGTTACTGAATAATTTCTAGATTAAATGGAATGTCTTGCAAGATTTTAGCGTCACGAGTTTTGGCATATTTGTGATATTTTTGCCATTTTTTTCAATTTTTTGACATTTATAGTCATTCAGATTTTTTGAGCCTCAAGGGTCAGAAAACCTCCGTTAGGGTTTGATAATAAGTTTTTGGAAAATTTTTGTTGGCCATGGATTAATTTTCAACTTTTCAATATCACAAGTTTTGGCAATTGATTTTAAACAAAGCTTGCAATTTTTTTTTCTTTTTTTAGGTTTCTCTGGCCTCGAGACACGGAATTTCCTCTAGGGTTTGATAATATTTTATTGCATAGTTTATAGATGTAATGGAATGTTCAAGATTTTATTATCAGTAATTTATAATTTAGTTTTTATTTTAATGTATTAATCCTGTTTTTCCTTTATGCAATTTTTCGCCTGGCCGATTTTTTGTCTGACCCATTTGACTTTCGTCTTCAGAAACGGGATAAAGAGGTAGTGCCCTGAGGTCACTAAACCGTGGCTAGCTGTTGACAAAGCCAACCGCTCGCCGGTCGTTTGAGAGCAATTCGCCCGACGTTAGTCGGTTATGTTTTAATAATGATTCATGTCAGAAGCAAAAAACTTTGTCAATTGCGACATTTTGTGATAGCTTGCTTTAACATAAATTGAGGAAAGAGCATCTTTCTTTGTACTTCGGATTTTTGCATCTTTCTAAGAATATACGTCTGTACGTGGTATGTGATGTTTATCGGCTTCTTAAAGACAAATTAGTATAGTGAAAAAAATCACACGTTCTTTTGTTCAGCTGAACCGTCTCAAATTCTACATCTAGGTTTCTCATCACTATTGTAAAAAAACTTCTTTTTAATTTAACAACGTAAATAAAATTAGGCTAAAAGTTGTTATTTTTTTCCGTCAGATCTATTAGTTTATTGAAGCCAATACTGCGTCATGTCAAAAGAGTTAGGGGAAGGGTTAGTGGATATCATATCATTTCCCCAATTTATATTTTGATTATGGATTTTTTCTCTTTTGGTTTGCTACTCAAAGATATAAATTCTTTTTCTTTCTTTGTAAATTTAATTTTTGATATATTTTGTTTAACATTCTAAAACTTTGTTTGTGTATTTTTTAATTTTCGGCGCAGTACGATGGAATCGATTTGCTGACTGCCAGGCTTTTGATTAGTTTGGGCAATTTATCTACGATTTTTTGAAGTTATTGTTTTTGTTGGCATTCAAACTTTATCGCTAAAGTTTAGCAATCCTTTCAAGTGAATATTGATACTTGAGAAACTGAGTTTGCATAGAGAAAACTGCATTTTCACTTGTCTTGTGAGCACATAGTAGAAGTCGTGTGATGTCTTTGTCCACGGAACTATATACAATCATTGGGAACTATAACGTGTTGCATGTTTAGCCTCAAAGCTACAGAGTGACGGTCTGGTCCAGGCGGCCAATGTGCCCCTCTTCTTCGCCTTCCTTGCTCTGGTGCTGCTGATTGTGGTGGCTGTCTTAGGAATGGTCTATTGGAGGAAAAACAGAAGTCACCCCTACAGAGGTATGGATTACACAAACATAAATTTTGTTTATTTTGTTTGTTCTTCACTGAAACATAATAAAAAATAATCAAAATATCGATGCGGATTTTTCGAAGATCTGAAGTTCAGCAGTATCGGTAAAATTATTGCTGCGTAATCTAGATACAAAGTAGTTGAAAAAGAAATATCAAGTTCTTGGAAATCAATTGGTTAAATAATTAGACTCCGTGTTGATGCTTAACTGATCGAAGAGTTGTGTTTTTCCAGTTAACGACTTTCTTAGTATTTGATGCTGCTTTTTTAATAGTGAAAAAATTCTTGTAGTGCGTGAGCAAGAAATGAAGTTCCGACCGAAAGACGCTCCCTCGATTCCACGCAAAGATGACACAGCCAGATTCGAGGAGTACCAGCCTGGTCTGTTTGGCAGAGATCCCTTCCTAGACACAAATCCACGCACACCTCTTATGTCTTATACACCACGGCCAGGAGGATCAAGGTACGTCACACAAAGTTGCTGTAAAGTTTTGTTTAGTAAATGCGCTGCAAAAAGGGCTTCTTAGAAGCCACAAAATGATAGTTGGGCTATCATTGGCCTTCTCTTGGTGTTTTTACAATTCAAGAGTTTTAATTCTTTTAATGACTCGAAGAGGAGTATGAGAGAAGTGTTTTTTAAATCTATTTTGTTGGAGTGAAGTTTTAAGCAGGAGATGAAACGCGTGGTTTAAGTCTTGAACAAAATTGATGATTGGAGAAAAAAGTGTTTTTTTTTGTTAATGCCGCTGTTTTTGAGAGAGCAAGAAATTACGGTGTGAAAAAAATTTTTGTAAGGGAGCAGCATGCTTTGTTCACGCACTGCTTTTGCAAACAGTCTTTTTTGTTCAAAATGTTTTGTTGTTTAGTGGTTTGAATAGGCTATAATATTTTTAAGCATATTCAGATAATGTTCTTAAAAGTTTTTTATTGCTCTCGAGCGAAGTTTGAAGCAATTATTGTGAACGTTTGTGTCTTAGTCTTATGTAAATTTTTTGCTTGATCCTGTTGGGTTTTTGTTCTAGGTTATTCTTTGACTTCTTGGGTGACTTCACACTTTCGTTCTTAATTTTTGAGTCATCTAAGTTGCTCTCGTTCTGATATAAAGTTGGGGGAATGGAAATCAGAGCTATTGCAGTCGAGTGGTTAAGAGCTCGGCTGCCAACGTGGTGGTCCGGGGTTCGAATCGCAATGGGCAAGTGTTTTTGCCTCTATAAAACATTCCTAAGCTAAAATCCCTCTAAATTGAATTATCCCCGTCTGTATTTCGAGAGCAATCTATACGACGTAGTCAGTTTATGTTAAATAAGCTTAAATAGAGTTAGGGGAAGGGTTAGTGGATATCATATCATTTCCCCAATTTATATTTTGATTATGGATTTTTTCTCTTTTGGTTTGCTACTCAAAGATATAAATTCTTTTTCTTTCTTTGTAAATTTAATTTTTGAAATATTTTGTTTAACATTCTAAAACTTTGTTTGTGTATTTTTTAATTTTCGGCGCAGTACGATGGAATCGATTTGCTGACTGCCAGGCTTTTGATTAGTTTGGGCAATTTATCTACGATTTTTTGAAGTTATTGTTTTTGTTGGCATTCAAACTTTATCGCTAAAGTTTAGCAATCCTTTCAAGTGAATATTGATACTTGAGAAACTGAGTTTGCATAGAGAAAACTGCATTTTCACTTGTCTTGTGAGCACATAGTAGAAGTCGTGTGATGTCTTTGTCCACGGAACTATATACAATCATTGGGAACTATAACGTGTTGCTTGTTTAGCCTCAAAGCTACAGAGTGACGGTCTGGTCCAGGCGGCCAATGTGCCCCTCTTCTTCGCCTTCCTTGCTCTGGTGCTGCTGATTGTGGTGGCTGTCTTTGTAAGGTGGCTGTCTTTGTAATTTTTGTAAGGGAGCAGCATGCTTTGTTCACGCACTGCTTTTGCAAACAGTCTTTTTTGTTCAAAATGTTTTGTTGTTTAGTGGTTTGAATAGGCTATAATATTTTTAAGCATATTCAGATAATGTTCTTAAAAGTTTTTTATTGCTCTCGAGCGAAGTTTGAAGCAATTATTGTGATCGTTTGTGTCTTAGTCTTATGTAAATTTTTTGCTTGATCCTGTTGGGTTTTTGTTCTAGGTTATTCTTTGACTTCTTGGGTGACTTCACACTTTCGTTCTTAATTTTTGAGTCATCTAAGTTGCTCTCGTTCTGATATAAAGTTGGGGGAATGGAAATCAGAGCTATTGCAGTCGAGTGGTTAAGAGCTCGGCTGCCAACGTGGTGGTCCGGGGTTCGAATCGCAATGGGCAAGTGTTTTTGCCTCTATAAAACATTCCTAAGCTACAATCCCTCTAAATTGAATTATCCCCGTCTGTATTTCGAGAGCAATCTATACGACGTAGTCAGTTTATGTTAAATAAGCTTAAATAAGCCGATTTTCTGGTATTTTCAATTGCTCTTGAACAAAGTTTGAAGCAGTTATTGTAAACGTGTTGGTCGTTTTCACGCAGAATTTTTGCTTGAACGTTTTGACTTCTCAGTTGACTTTTATGCCCTTGACTTTTTCCTCTTGCGTGATCTAGTTTTTTTTCTCATTCACAAATCTCAGCAGATAAAAATGTGAAATGAAAAATTCCGACAAAATTCGTTGAAAAAAGTTTTTACATTGAATTTGTTTAATGCTTATAGCCGCGAAGCGATAGCAGGCATTATTGGGGACATCGTGGTTTTTTTAATTCGTTGTCTCCATCGATGATTTTTACGACCTGACTTCTTGGAATTGACTTTTTCAATGACTTCAGTTACGTCTACTGCTTTGCAGTTAAATTTTGTGGGCGTGAATTTTCTGCTTTTAGGTCAATTGCGTGAGTTACTTCACTCAAAATAATGTTTTCTGAACTCACTTCAGATTTATGAGCATTTGCTAGTTAAAGATTAATAGTGTGCATCTCAGAAGTGCCAAACTTATATGATCTTATTCTTGAGTATTAGTCGTGTTTTTGAGTTTGGTATAATTGTGTGCCGGTTTGTGGTATATAATAACGTCTAATGACGTCATCTGAAGGCTCCTCAAGTGGGTTTATATACACTCCGACTTAAGCAGGTTTCAATGGATTCGAGCTCCCACTAGTCAATCGATAGAAATTCTTTCTACATTGGTCGATTGTTTTTTCAGCTATTTTAGCGATTTTGGCCGTTGTTTTTTTTATCGCCGTCAATGATAATTGACACCTTTTGCTCAAAGAACTTTAGTTACCAAATGATGCAATTTTTATGGTATAAAACGCTGTTCTTATTGAGAAAGGGCGGAAAATTGATAAATTTTAATTTTTTTCCCGATTTTGCTGCTTTTCATTTTCACAAATAGACAGACAAGTGTTTAACCTGACAGTGTTTACCTATTGATGTGTGAGCAGATTGATGTTTAAAATTGCACGGGAAAAAATCATGTTCTTAGGTATATTTGTATTATGCAAACAAATTGAATGTTTCTAATTTCTGTAGTTATTTTTGGGGTGGTTTTTTAAATTGCTGTCGAAAGAAGTTTGAAGCTATTGTTGTAAACCTGTTGGTCTTTTTATGCACAATTTCCGCTTGACCGTTTTGACATTTCGAGTGAATTTTTGCACCTTGAATTTTGCGTGATTTTGCGTGAGTTAAATTTCGCTCTCATTTACAAGTGTCAGCAGCTGAACTAAGTGGTGGCAGTTCGCCGCTAAAAGTCAAATGAAAAGTGCGCCCAAATTGGAATAGTTTTACTTCAACTTTTATTAGTGGTTTATATAAACCTCTAATGACGTCATTTGAAGACCCCCCTCACCCAACAGAAGCAGGCTGCAAGAGCTTCGAGGTCCCATTAGGCGTTCGAGACCAATTCTTCTGACGCTAGTCAATTTTTAATAGCCACGAAGCAATAGTTGAGGCTATTATTGGCCTTCTCTTGGTTTTTTTATTAAATCGTATTATAAAATTTTTGTTTCGACCATATGACGTCACAATCACTTCAAATCAATTTTTTGTTCATTCGTTTATGCAACTTCAATTGAATTGCGTGTGTGACGTCATTTTTCAGTCTTAGTGGAGCGAGATTTTTTTGTTCATTTGCGTGATTAAAATTTGGTCACACGTGACACATCTCACTCTCAAAAATGACTTCCGAACTCTGAAATTGACTCTTTTTTGCCTTAATTCAAAGACATCAGGTCAAATGAGTGCTTTTTCTCTCTAATTGAAGGTTATTTGAAAGCAGCTAATAGTTATACAGATTCTTAATCAAAATTTAACGTATCAGCCGTAAGTTTCCTTTTTGGTCTGTCTTTCTTTCTTCTTGAGACTACAGATCTATAAATCTATCGCTGATATTTTCTGGTAATCAGCCAGCTATTCTGTTTCAAGTTTTTAAATTTTTTTATTTTTCCCCCGCTTTAGTAAGTACTAGTTTAATGGAAAGGTAGTTTTCTTGATAGACGACTCTTCTGGTCGTTTCCGGATTTCTTGCTGCTCTTTTTTGTAATGTCTGTTAACACATTGATTTTTGAAGTCAAATCGCAGAAGTGATTTTGGTCGCGCTGAAGCAGGAAGTTGAGCGAAAACGCGAGTGGTTTTAATTACTTTTGAACGAAGTTCTTAGCAATTATTGTAAACGTGTGTTTTTTTATGCAAAAGTTTTGCTTGACGGTTTTGACTTTTCGAGTGACTTTTACGCCCTTGACTTTTCGCGTGATCTTAAATTCCCTATCAATCACAATTTCAGGCAGCTGAATTCAATTGCTGGCAATTTTATACTAAAAGTCGAATGAAAAGTGCGCTTAAACTGGTGCCATTTTTTAACTTTAAATCTTAATAGTGTTATATGTTAACCACTAATGTGTTTGAAGCCCACTATTGAATTTCTTAAACCCATTTAGCCCCCCCCCCGACTGAAGCAAGTTGCAATTGATTAGAGCTCCCACTAGTCGTTCGAGAGCAAAATACGTTTAGTCGGTTATGTCTGTTAACACATTATGTCTCGTAACACATTATGATTTTGGAAGTCAAATCGCAGAAGTGATTTTGGTCGCGCTGAAGCAGGAAGTTGAGCGAAAACGCGAGTGGTTTTGTTTGTGCCGTGCAATTTTTTACTATAGTTTCAAATATTGTGTGTAAGTATTGTGAGAAAACGGTATTTGAATAAAAATTCGTTTTCTCGATTATATTTTCACGTGTGGTAATTTGACTTTGGTTTTGACTGTTTTTCGAGGTTTTTTATCGGATTTTCTCTAAATTGTTTTTCCCGTCCAGTTCTTGTCAATTTTAGTTTTTGTTTAGTCAATAGTTGTTTTTTAAATTGTAGCTCAAGACTTGTTTCTGCTGCGTTTGATTCCGTCGCCAAGATTTTTGTTACGACCATTTGACGTCACGGTCACTTCAAATCTGCTTTCTGTTCATTCATTCATGAAATTTGGACTGAAATTCGTGCTTGACGTCATTTTCACTCTTATTGGAGCGAGTTTTTCTTCATTATCGTGATCAAATTTTTAATCACAGGTGACCTCTATCTCGTCAAAAACTACTTTCCTCACTATCAAAATGACTTTTCTTTACTTGAATTTAAGGAGATTGTGTTTCACTTTAGGTCAACTGATTGTGTTTCACTTTAATTAAAGGTTATTTGAGCGCATCTAATGGAAGCAGTAATAAGTTGTACAGATTCTTAATCAAAAGATAAATCAGCAATTAATGAAAAGGAGAGAAATTTTTTCTCTTATCTTTTTGAGAGCTATTCATCGGACGCTATTCAGTACTTTGGTATTGTTTTTACTCTTATTTTTCGCTCGCATAACCGATCGGAACTAATGGATCTTAACCATCCCCCTTTGCAATTTGGATTGTTGAATAAAATTTATGCGGGTAATTTATCGAGTGATCAGGGAAGAAAATTCCCGGTGTCGCCGCGATAACTGACGAGATTTCCGGATGAGATTCCACAGCGCTGAGCCGTGAGCAGCGGGCTGCAATCGGGCGGTGTAATATTTTAATATTAGATGAACCAAGGCTAATTATATATGTTAATGAATATAGCTAAAAAGATCCAAATTAAAATTATCAACCACGATTTTTTGTGATTGTAGAAAGAGATGTCATCGACTAACTGAAACTGCCTTGAGTTTAAGCAGCTGCACCTTCTAGGTTCAAATTTTCCTCAGGTTTCCTTTTTTTAGGGATCTGCAATAACTAAGTTAGTGCTAATCTCTATACTAAAGTATGGATGAAACTCTCACAAACATTGATTGGTTAAAAGGTATTTTTTGTTAAACTTAATTACCAATGCATATCTAGTATTCAAATGGATTTATCCAATAATGTCTGTCTAGGTTTGAAACCAATCGGAGCAGAAAGTGCCTTAGATTCGAAGGTAACTGCTTTTTCAGGATATTACAAATCTTCTGCAACTAATTGCACTGCATTTTGATTTCCATTGCTTCTGGATAAGTTATAAATTTGTATAGTTTCCTTTCAATTCCTAAAATTGTACTTTTTGTGTTAGGTTCACGCATTGATCATTACTTACCAGTAAATGCTTACCTCACTCTCAAAAGTTGAAAATGTTTCAAACCTGCTGTTATAAGTTATTAATTAAGAAATTCACTCGAAAGCTTTCCTTGCAACTAAAGATTTTAATCATGTTCAATTTTTTTCGGCTTAATTTTGGGAGAGAAAATTCAACCACAACTGAAGACTAAAAATTGGACCGTTCAACTTATCGAATCCTATACATCTTATACGTGGCTTTCAGTACCTGTCTTCCAAATTTAGTTGTCAAACCTTTTGTTGCATTACACATACGAAAAAACAGTTTTGGATTACGTAAAGAATTCAATATTTTGTCAGTTTTTTCAGTTTAAGCAATTTCATACAGCCTAAAACTTGCTTCTATGAAATTCGTTTCAAGATATCTTTGATACCAATTATTCTCAGAACCCGAGATAATGAGCAAGTGCTAATGGGCAGTCACAAAACAGTGAAAAGTGTACGTTTTGTCGAATGTGAATTTATCAATTTGTATACGAGTGGTGTTTCTGTATTGGTTTTCCAAATTTTGTTGTCAATACCTTTGCTTCAGTCTACTCTGATTTATGCACCTGTGCTTTTCAGAATGGATCTAGATGCAGATAGCTATGATGATGACGAGGCCATGATGGGGGGCTTTGATGAAGATGGCTCATTTCTGGGTGCATATGGTCGGGGTGCAATGGACGCTCCTACAGACCTGAACACTTCTGTCTGATCACACGTCACTACTCTGTGAGCAGATTCGATTAAAGCTTTCGCTGGAAATTGCAATTCAATAGAAACAAATAAAAAACTACTCACGAAAACTTTCTCTAAGCGTGTCTAGAACGTTTGAAATAGTAGAGCTGCGCAAACTGTTTCCTTTTGAAACATGATGAAACTTGGAGTATTTTTTCCGCGGATTGAAATTGTTTAGTGCCAGTAGATTGCATTCTTAATGGTGAACACTGAACATCATAAAAATGTGAACTAGTGGTTAACTATCAACATTCTTTGAACTCTATTATATAAGGACAACTTGGTTCAATCATGTTAGAAATACTTTGTGTTAGTGTCTAAGGACTACTGTAGTTAATTCTGTATAAAATACTGAGAAAAGGAAACAGATGCGAGTTGTATAGTTGAAAATGGAGTGAAAAAATGGTTTTAGTTGTCTCAATAATGATATCACTGCTTTGCTAATTCTTTTTATATCTTTTCCTCAAAAGTTTCTAGAAATTCTCTTCCTTTGTGTTCAATTCATTTGATAAACCAAATATTGCAATTGCTACAAAAAGGTGCGTACTATTTTGAACAAATATATGCAAGATCTGTTGGATGATTTTACATCTAAAACAAAATTTGTTATCAATTATCGAAGTTTTTTTTACCATTTTCGAATAAGTTTGGTCAATGTATTAATCGGTGATTTTCGAGTTGTAATGAGCTGATCAGAAAAATTAACTGTCAATAGAAATGTGATAAGGGAATTGAAAGCAGTTATTGATAACAAGTTGGGTAAAAATTTTGATCAAATGCATATAAAGCGCTTTTATTTCATTTGTTTTGGGCGATGAATATGATATTATTATTATAACTGACTGTTAGTTGGTTCAAAATTATTCTTGAATGCTATATCAAGAATTAACCAACAAATACCCCATAAAAATGAACCCTATGAAAATTAATTGATTGCTAATGTGTGTGTTGATGATTAATTGGCACTATCTTTCAATAGTGTGCGATGGAGTGAAAGAGCAAAATTGGATGTTGTCTGAAACTGTTTAGTTTTGGTGTAGATTAATTGCTGGTAAAATTAACGATTTCTAAATAGCTGTTCAAATTTCAATTGTTTGCAATTATCGTTATTGAAAAAAAATTAAAGCTTATTGCTGTACCTCGTTTCCGGAAGAAACTATGTGAAAGTTTTTGGCTTAATGCTTGTTGTATTTTCAGCTTTGGAGAAACTGTTA
Source organism: Convolutriloba macropyga (assembly GCF_964194025.1). NCBI lineage: Eukaryota > Metazoa > Xenacoelomorpha > Acoela > Convolutidae > Convolutriloba > Convolutriloba macropyga. The sequence goes on from NC_134477.1 coordinate 45,628,259, forward strand.
AATACTCCATGAATGCAAGAATTTGAACAGAGTTTAGATTTTGTGTTTTTTACTAGTGATATTCTAGTTTATTCTTCTTAACTTTAATTACCTCTGTTATGTACCTTTGTGCTTTTGTTGCCATTTTTCCTTCCGACTATTTCTCTTCTTCTTCTGATGGTTTATAAATGAGTTATGAATTGTAATTAATAGCCGCCCTCATCTTCTCAGCCGGCTATTATAGCGCTCCTATTTTTTTTACAATTCAAAGAATTTGAATTGTATTGGGGCGCTGTCTTTTTTTTTTTTTAAGATCTGTTCACACATTTTCATGATTTTTGAAGTCAAATTGGAGTAGTGATTTTGGTCACGCCGAAACAGGAAATGGAGCGAAAAAACGAGTGGTTTTGCGGCGTGAATTTTTTTCGCTCTAATTTTAAAGTAGAGTGAGAAAATGGTGTTTGAACAAAAATTCGGTTTCTCGGTAGTGGTTTTTTGTTCACATGCGGCAATTTCACTCTGATTTTTACTGTTTTTTCGATTTTTTGGATCGGATTTTTTTCTAAAAGGTTTTCCCAATCCATTCAAAGCTCATTCTAGGCCTAGTTTTTTGTGTGAATTAAATTTTCATTTCTCGTTAGTGGTTTTTTTGTTCACATGCGGCATTTTCACATTGTTTTGCTGTTTTTTTTTCTTTTTTTTTATCAGGATTTTTTAAAAATGGTTTTCTCAATTCACTCTTAGTCCATTCTAGGTCTGGTTTTTCTGTTTAGTCAATGAAAATTCTTTGAATTGTACGTCAGGAGTTGTCCTGCTATGTTTTTTTACTTCGTCGAATAAAAAAATGTTTCGCTTTACCTCATTTTGCCGCTTTTTCAACATTTTGCGTGATATCTTTTTGACTTCTCTAGGCTGGTTTCTCTCTTCTCTCATTCTGCTAAAAGTGAATTTGAACATCAGTTGCTCAGCAAAGCAATTCAAAATGAACAGAGTCAGTATAAAAAATTGAAGTCAGAAGTAGAAACGGGATAAACCCATAAAGCCCAATTTTAGATGCCCGCTATTTGAACGTCGTTCCTATAAAACCTAGTTACCATCTCTAATGCTTATTGGTATTGATAGTACCCCTGTAGGCTCTCTCTAAGAAACAGAAGTACGTTATGTTCAACTACGAAATGCCATCAAAATAAATCGGTCTTAAAAAATGTTTTTGTACAAAAATCTTTTTTTTTCAATATCTTCTATTCTTTCAATCCCAATCATGCTTATTGGAATCAACGGCGGCTATTTTCCGGCAATCTGCCGGGTATGTTTATTTAGTTTAGCACAGTTTTGTTATGACTACTGCTTGTTAATTGCTGTTAATGTCAATAATTAATCGCTCAATTCATAATTAGTAAATCATTCCATTCATTTGTTTAAGCGATAACTAGAACTAACATTCGTGATTATAAATGTTTAGGAAATATTTCACATTTGTTTTTGCTAGTTTTATAGAAATCGAAATATTTCCTTCAGATAATTTAGTTAAAAATTGATAGAAAAAAGTGCTTAGTATTTAAATTTTGTTGAGATACTTGAATATTTCGACCAAAATTTTTCAATTTATACGTTTGTTCAATTTTTTTTTCGCTGCAGTTCAAGCTATTCCAGAAATCATGTGGTCAATTTTAGCTTGTATCACATGTTCTACGCTGTGGCGTCCTCAACATATGAATGAAGAAGTTATATAGCGCGTTACGTTTATGTTAGCGAGGAGAGAGAGACCCAGTGCCTTGACACGAGGGCATTTGCGACCTTGTGCGGAAAAAAGATACGAGGTGGGATAGGATTCAAGTTATCAATTTATTAACTGACAAGGAGGCTCGTCAATGTGCTTTTGCACATAATGTTCCGACCTCGCTCATCCACATTTTTGATTGTCTATCAGAAGACCAATAGATAGAAAACTTTATAAGGGTTCAATTTATTTTTAAAAAAATGAAGTAGAAACAAGTTGCTTTAAACTCAAAACGTTAAAATAAGTAAACAATGCCGTTTTAGAGAGCTGATGAGATATTAACGAAAGCTCGTAATATCAGAGATAGAAAACCATCATGTTAAGCATGAACCCGCATTTTAAAAAACTTTAATCTTCAGTTCACTAAAAATATGCAACCGGCCTTTGATGAACCTAAGCAACAAATTAACTGTTTTTACAAAATAGGAAAAAAGCTGGAAAAGTTCAAAAATCAGAATAATTTGAAACAAATAATTTCAAGAGCATGAAAACCATTAGCTATGCACTTAAACACAAATACATTAATTTGTATCTCCATATGAAGCTTGAGACCTGTTATTATCCAGAATTTTTTGTCCTATATTATAGAAACTAAATAGATTAACTTTAAGCTCTAAATATATTATAGAAACTAAATAGATTCCTTTTTAGCTCCAAAGGATGTGTCAATGGTGAATGTCAATAGCGAGACTTGAGAGTACAAAAGAACAACAAAAAACCAAAAATAAAAATACAAAGTGTTGAAGCACTAAACACTTTGAACTTGTTTCTGAATAATTGATATAGGTTCATTGACCCTCACTTGCACGTATAAAATGGTCGTTTGATAATTTTGCAATAAAATGAAATTAATTGGGTGTTGTAGCTTTCCAATAATTCACTTTTTAAAGAAAAAACGAAATTCAAAAATATAACGATCTATACAATTAGAGCCCACGAACGAACCTAGAACTGCCTTGACTTTGCTTTCACCCTTTAGAAACAGGTAATTGATCTAAATGTCAGGAAAATAAATAATTTGACGAAAAACGAAATAATACACCAGAAATAATTGACGAGTTTTTGATAAATATCGAGTTAAATTGGAAAAAAATATTTAATTCCGCAACACTCATAGCATATGAAAGTAAAACCAGACTTTTTTTGACAGTTTGAGAAGATTGTGTCAGAAGTTTTAGGCTAGTGCTTCCGGCTAATTTGAACAAAATATGCTATGGAAATGCAGTTTTGATTGAAAATAGGGTGATTTTTCGAAAAATGTTGCCAATTACTTAGGAAAAATTTTGGATCAATTTGTTCAGCACATTTATGCTGTCTTTGAAATTAAAACTATTAACTTGTTTGGTAAGAATTTTAATGTTTTGACAAAAAAATGAGCAAAAATACGGAAAGTGTAAACAAAAAACAACTGAATTCAGTCAAATGGTCACAAGATTTTGAACCTCGATAATTCCAGGTATAAAACGAATTTCAAAAGATCTTTTTAATTCGTTTTCCTACGCTGAATGGGCTTTTTATTGATACCACTCATAACTCTCTACAGTCAATATATCGGTCGACCAAAATTGACTAAACAAAAAAATTGTTTAATTATTTGGTTCCTCCTCCACCCAGGTGGGTCGGAAGAATTAGGTAACCAAAGGGTTTAATTAAATTTGAAGATAATTGAACATTGAGGAAATTTTGATATCCCTGTTTTCTTCGGGTGTAAAATACAAGTTTTGAATGTGCAAATGACACGAAATCAGTTGAAAATTTAATTAAAGCAGCTAACATTAAATGAGTGCCAAGGTTTTATGTAACACGTGTAGCTTCAAGTGCGTTTTTACCAATAACAGAGATAATTTTCTAAGTAAGTAGCATTCAATTGTTTGTGCTGGAGTATTTTTGCCTTGGGTTTTTCTAATATAGAATAAGCATGCTAAGACCGAGTAAATCCTTTATCTTGTTAATTGCCTGCTGTCTAAAAGGCCATTTGCACAATAATTTCACAAAACGATTTAATTTACATTAGTAACAGTCTGATATAACCGGCGTACAGGTAGCGCACAGTTTATGGCATGTAATAAAACATTCAAGTGGTCGGTATTTCAAACCCCTGCGTCTGTGAAGCGATCTATATGAGAACGAACTCTTTCGTAGCCATACCTTCTAGAGATGGTCACTGTTTGATTAATCTTGGCTACATTTGTGTTATCAGACAATTGTCTGGTTTAGTAAATTGGGAACAACCTTTTTTTCAATAACGGAATCTCACTGCTGACACTTCAAGCGTGAGCAAAAAGTTATTAACAAAACTTCAGCTCGAACTTAATTTTCGTAATACAATAACATGCTCGATCAGAATTATATTCGTCATAGCCAAAAGATTTCGAGATACGAGAAGTCAACTCCGTAAAATCTCTAAAAATGCAAGGGGTTGAAAACTTCTCTAACTAAGAAGCTTTTTATTCTCTAAAACCATTTGAAAACCTCTCCCTACTCTACCCCTCCCCACCTATAAAACTGAACTCTAAACAGAAGCTAGCTGATACCTTATGTTTTTTTGGTCGCACACAATTGAATTTTGTAGCATTTTTATAACTCCTGTTGGTTCTTTTTCGATTTTTTCTCCAACTCTTTGACTTCTTGTCTTCAAAAGGGGTATAAACATGTAAACCAGGGAAGGAATTATATAGATGAATTATATAGATATATAGCTTACTTAAAGACTTACTGTTCAATAAGTACACAAATCAATGAATTTGCTGAAAACACGCAAAAGCATGGTGGAAGTGGCAGTTTTGTTTCGCTGTTTAGACCCCCTTTCATTCAACCCATAACTACGCATGTTCAACCCCCCCCCCCCCCTGAGACCACTCCCCCACCCCTTCTTCATCTTTAAAACCCATCTCTTCAACCGCCTGCTCTCCACAAAAATCAGACCATATTGCACCCTTTTCTTACTTCTTACACCACCTCCTCTTTTGCTTAATTTAGCCTCCCTGCACCCCCAAGCTAGATATTGAAGCAACCAACCAGTCGTTTGGGAGCTGTTTGGGAGCCACATTAGAGGGCCGAAAAGGTACAACAATATTTAAATGGTATTCGAATCGGAAATTGTAATCGGGAATCATAAATTCTGACGGGTGGCCAAAACAGAATAGATCGGTTTAGTGTGATAACTAATCAGCATTGCTACCTTATGTTCGGCCCTAAGAACTAAACAGCATTTTAACTGCCTTTTTTTTAAAAAAAAACATACCAATTTTCAGTGTTGAAAAAGGAAGGATAGAAATCAAAACTGCAAAAAGCCAGATGTGGAGTTGAATGTGAAGAATGATACAGAAATTTTCTGCTTAGTCCAAAAATGTTTGACAAAAGCATTCTAAAGTAGAACGTAACGCAACATAAGGGGCTCTATTGATACCATTAAATACTATAAACGATAGCACCTGCTCCACCTGACATCTGTTTTTAAATTTCTTTAAAGCGTTAAATAATGCTAAACTTCAGAATTAAAATTTTTTCCTGAGATCTGTGGCATTTTTTTTTCTGAAGGATTCATCATTGGTAATTGCATCCCTAGAAGCAGTGCAAAAACTTCATAAAATGTTAGTTGCGTAATAAGTTCAATTGCATGTCCAATGTTTTGCAACAAGTGATGTTTTTTTGCGTATAACTTCATTGTCTTTTTATCGTGGTCTGGATTTCTGTTACTAAATGAGGTTTGCTTTTTTTTTGTTTGTAGATTGTTTGTTGACGCTCTCACAGGCTGATGCTTTGCCTTTAGCAAACAAAGGTTTATGATCTGGTTGTCTGATGCTGTTATCAAGCACTTGTTTGTTTTCCTTAGAATATTAACCTGTTTTCTGTCAACGTTTTGGCAATTTAAGGTTAAATTTTTTTCATGACTATTGCTGCATTTGAGCGCGGAAAACTTGTTAGTAATTCTTTACCCTCCTCTTCATTAATTCTTTGTGCTCCCGTGTTATGGCAGCGTGACCGCTGTTCAATGCCCTCGAAGTCCGAAGAATCTTTTGGATCATTCCTTTGATGTTTATTTTATTCTTTGGCTTGCGGCTGGACAGTTCGATTACGTAATGACTATTTCGTATTGAGAAGACAGTGATGGAGCTGCAGAAGTTTTGCAAACAGATTTCTTCTTGCAACTGTTAAACTATTTTGCTTTTTGTTTGCATCATAGCATAGCAAGGTCCCTCTGTGCAGACTCTTTAGCTAGTATTGTCATCTCCATACTCTTGTACGCTAGAGTTTGAAGAGTTCAATGCAGATTCTGTCGGCGTATTGTTTTTATGAGCTTAGAAGTTTCCAAGATTTGCTTCGCTTTTAGTTACTTCCATTTTTTTCTCCAAGAGAGTATATAGGAAAGAGAGCATATAAAATCATTTTAAACTCATCAGGTCAGTCATTGATAGTGATTCTTTTATTCATTTTAAAATTTGAGTGTTTCAATTTTTGGTTTGACAAATGTAGATTTGGCACTTCCTTTTTCAGTTTTTGGTCACGAAAAATGCCACGGGGCTTGAAGATTTCCTTACTCATTTCTTCAATAATTTTAACAGGGATTGGTTTTCAGTGGTGTTACCGAGTAAATTGAATTGAATAAATTATATCATTAGATAGAGAATTTTTGTGCGTATTATATCAAAACTTTCGCTTAGATTTTCCGTTCTAAATGCAACATACGTATTATTTCTGAGAAATAGAAAGGCCGATTTCTCACTAAGAATAACTTCCAAAATGGCTCAAAACTGATCGCTTAGCCTAACAAATTCGGTTTTTTGAACAGATTAGTTTAAATCGGTGACCTAGACTAAGACCTGCTAAAAAAGATCAAGCTAGATTTGCCTCCAAGTAAACGATGCTTATTGCCTTGACGTTTCGATATACAGTTGACTATAGACTGACTATATATATAGATCTCGATGAATTAAAGTTCCGATAGACTGTATTTGACAGCTTTATTGTTGGAGCCGCTCCGGCGTACGAACAACCTTTCGTCTCTTTAGATTAGGTCTTCGCAATGTGTGTTAGTACATCGAAAGGAGTGAATTGATTACTGCGAATGAGTTATTGTAATTTTTGCAACCATTGCTTTGAAAATGTCGTTGACTGACTCCGTTGATTAATTTACTGTCAGCAGTCGCAAGAAACAGCAGCTTGTGATAATGTGTTCACAAAAGCACAGTGAAGAACACAAATGGGTTGCCCGCTCTGTCAATGATTGCAATGGAATCTCCTGGAAGCAAAAAACTGATGGGTCCAATCCGAACTGCTGACGACTATCCTGACGACACTCGACCCTCATTTCGATGTTGGATGACCCTACCAAGATCAGCTTCCGGAAGCTCGGCGTTTTCACTGGTCCAGCCTTTGGTCCTAATGTGAATAGCATATCTGGATCCAGGAAACATTGAATCTGATCTTCAACTGAATCCAAATTGACAGATACATTCCGTGGGCCCTGTGGTCAGATTTCTGGGGCTGCGTTTGCAATCTTTTACAGCGAGAGGTACTAAAAGCTGACAGGACGCGACTGACAAAAACTGTAAGAACAGAACAATTTGAAGCAGTAAATTAATATTATAGAAACCGGCAAATCTAGTAACCCCCTAGACTTTTTCGGTTTCATATCCTCATCCGGTATTTCTAACCCCCCTGGTCACCGATAAGCTATCCATTCAATTTTTTTGAGTTCACCAGTCACCGATAACCCACCCCCATATATTTTTTTTCCTTGAAAAAACATCGATTTTGAAAATTTCTGGTCAAAATTAAGAATTTACCAAATCGGGCTAAAGGTTGGTACTTGGGTAAGTCTATTACACTTTTAAGCGAAGCGAAAAAGAAAAAAAAAGTTTGAAAAAATTGACCAAACTTGATAAAATTTTGCAAAAATTTATATAAAGCGTTGATAGATGGCGGATCGAATATTTGTATAAAGAAGGTTAGAATTAAAAGTTTGGTCAAGATTTTCAATTTTTGAAAAAAAAAGAATCAGATAACTGATTTTTTTTTACAAATAAGCGCTTATTCTTGGTAACTCGTGAAAATCGTGCATTTAACATCAAGATTCGGAGTTTGAGCAAAGCTCAAATAATTTATGCTGTAAAAACATTATATGGTTTTCATATTAGCTGCTAGTTCACTTCATCACGCCATAAAAACTGCGCCTCAAGTAACACAAAATCGTTACAAACGTAACGTTTACGCATTACCGGGTTTAAGTTTCAACCCTAACGCTTTGAAAGTCCGAAAAACAGCGCAGTTCCAGTTGAGTCATTTCTTTTATGATAAGAACCGCCTAGTTATATGGCATGATGTAGTGAACAATTCGCTTTCACGTCATCGAAGCAACAACAATAAGCCTTTAACACCTTCACAGCTTATTGCAGTGCTTGAAAACTATCAGGAGCGCATAGAAGCTATAGTGTATTGCCCCAGAGAGGGAACTCCTGATATTTCTGATCAGCTCAAGCGTAGTACTCTAGTTACCATACACTTAGTGAAAGACATTGTGTCTAGACGTAAACAGAAAGATCTTAGTTTACTCAAAGAGTACAGAGCATTACACCAAAGGCCTGCGCTTGAGCTGAAAACACTGACCATAGTCTTAACTCAAAAGAACAACCTCCGGTCCTTGATAACACGGTCCCGACCGAAAAAACTTTCCAAGCGCCGTCGAAAAACGCTCCGCAACCGCCATGCGTACGAGGAGGCGGAACTTACTCAAGCCTTTAATAACCTAAATGTCTCTTAGTCTTGCGTTGTTGCGCGGGTTAGTTTGTGGTTGATTCCTTCCAATAGCGCTTTACTAAACTTTTCGCTCTCCCCTTTTTGAGTTATTCACTACCGTCCGTTTTCCACAGGTTATCTGGTTTCATTTTCCATTTCTGTCCTCTTTGTTTCCGTGTCTTCTTGTTTCTTTCTATTCCCCGTTTATTTGTTGTATGATGTAGTATGTTGAGTTTTGCTGTAGTAGAATTTCTTTCTGCTAGTATGCTGGTTTGTTGTTTAGTCTCGTTCCTTGCTAGGGTGTGACTTAAGTTCATTCTAGAGTTATGGCTGGTTTGTTTCGTGACTTTCACCACACTTGTCTGCTAGCAATTTGTTGTAGCTTTATTAATTTTTGTAGTATGCACTTTTGTTGCCTGGGTATGGTGGTTTGCTAGGGTGTGACTTAAGTTTGTTCTGGAGTTACGGCTAGTAAATTTCCTGACCCTTTCGACTTTTGGTTATACTACATCGTTGCCGTAAATTGTTTCATGTTTTGATGCCGTTGATAAAACCCCATAATGTTTGTGCTAGTTTACCTGGCAGTAGCTCCTCTCCTTCTTTCTAGGTTGTGACTTAAGTTTATTCTGGAGTTACGGCTAGCTTGTTTGGTTGAGTTTGTTGCTGTGGTCTGCTAGCATTGATCTTTCGCCTCCTCGCTTGTGGTTTCCGCCCCGCCCGTGCCGTTTTCCCGTTTCGTCGCGCGCCATCCGCCCGAGGTTTCCGCCCCGCCCGTGCCGTTTTCCCTTTTCGTCGCGCGCCATCCGCCCGACGTTTCCGCCCCGCCCGTGCCGTTTTCCCGTTTCGTCGCGCGCCATTCGCCCGACGCTCCCGTTTGTCCGTCCGGTTTCCCGTTGCGTCGTGCGTTATTCGTTCGGCGTCTCTTCCCGTCCGTCCCGTCTCCCGTCCTGTCCCGTTTCGCGCTTCCTGCGCACCGTTCTTTCTTTCTTTCGCCGGGTACTATTGTACTCGACGAACATCTTTGCTCTTTGGCGGTTTGCTAGGCAAACCGTCACACTAGGGTTCGGTATAACCCATTTGTGTTGTGCTGTTGCATGTGTGTGTACTCTATATTAGTACTAAATTAAACTTGTGGTTCCTGTTTTTCTTAAGATCATGACAACATTGCAGGACAGATTCAACAAACTTTATAGCGCAAGAGCAAAATTAGAGGCTGAACTTAATAACATCTATGGGGAAATTAACAATGCTGTTGATAAGCAAGACAGGAAAGTTAAGATCGAACGTCTGATTGTGAAGTGCAAAGATGCTTTTACTAGAGTAGTTGATAAGAATGAAGAGCTCTTTGATCTGGCACAAAAGACTGAAGATCCAGACGCTGCCTGTAAGAATCTTGAGAAATGGTTAGAGACTGTAACAAAGAAAACTGATGAGTTCATTGCTGCTGCTCGAGGGTATATCAATTCGGTCCAAGACAAAGAGACAGCAGAGATGTATACCTCTCACCACTCAAGATCAGGTTCGCATATGACTTCCTCAAAAGATCAAGTCAGCGTCAACGAGAATTAGAATTATCAAGACTAAAAAGGGAGGAACTTGAGAAACAACATGAGGCAAAGCTTCGCATTGCTAGACAACGTCTTGAAATTGAAAAACAAACGAAATTGCGGGAATTAGAAATTGAACAGCTTGAGGAAGATCATCGCAAGGAAGCAGCTGCTGCAGCCCTTGAGGAAATTGAGTTGATGACAAAATCATCAGCGGACGGGTCTGGTACAGGCAAAATGAGTGGGCTCTTTACGGAAAGAAGTTCAGTCAAGAGCAAGAAACTTGTTCAAGATTGGGTTAATTCGTCACCAGCCGGGAACATGGCAGATGTTGCAAACGAACCGAGTTTGCACTTTTCTGGTTCCATCGCCCAATCCAACCAAGCAATTGTCCAACGACCTTCTTCAGCTCAACTTCCAAACTCACACTTCACTCTCAATACACATGGTCAAGTTGAGGCCAACATCAACCTCCCTGTCCATGAACCAAGTAGTAGAACCAATGTAACCAATGATGCAGATGTTGCAAACAACATCATTCAAGAGCAGCGACAGCCTCAATATACGCCTCCATCACCACCAATAAACTTTGGTATGCCAACTCAACTAAACGCCCCAAACACAGCCCGACAACTGTCTCAAGCAACAATGCACTTCGATGGTTTACAGTTAGATCATCAATTCCCTCGCAGGTCGAGCATGCCGGGACAGTTGAATTTAGTCAGCCCTTCGCGTTCACTACCTTTAAACACACTTGTTAATGCTCCGCTAGCACTTAATCCGCAACAAGCACAGATAAATGTTCCAGCCCCTCCATCCCCCGTCCTAAACCCCGCACCACCGCATTTTCCGTTAATCCCACCAGCATTCCGCTTTCCTCCTTCGCCGCCACAAGCACCCCCACTACAAGTCACTAACCCCGTGGCGAATAATGTCAATCTGTTACCCCATTCTCCTCCTGCACCATTCATTTCCTCCGCAAACAATTTCGTGCCTCAATTAATTCATCCACCACCTCCACAAAAGAGTTTTCAGCCCCAAAACTTTGTACCCATAACCCACGCACCTCCTGCTCCTCCAGATCCAAATGTCTGGCGTTTTCCGGCAGCAGTACCACCTAATGCAGTACCACTTGTACTTACATCTGCAAATTTATACACCGTACAACCGGCCCCTTTAATCAACTCTCATATATCTACATCGCACCGCTCCCCTCATGTACAAACAGCAGCAGGCGCTCAAAATTACGTAACATCAGACTTCATGCAAGCGAATCCATTTAGTTCTTCCACAGGTACCGCCCCCACCTTTGTCACTCCGATCATTCCGCCAACGTATGGAGCTACCGTTCCGAACCCGTTGTGTTGGGGTGGCCCGCCGCATCCCACACCTTCCGCTCCTTCTTTGGACTCTGCGGATTTGATAAAGCAGTTGGCGGATGCAATTACTTGTAAGAAGAACGATCCACTGCCCGAGTGGAAGTTGTCACAGTACAACGGTGATCCCCTGCAGTGGCACGAATGGTTCGGACAGTTTAAAAGCGCCATAGACGCACAGTCCTTGACTGATGACGTCAAGTTAACATACCTAAAAACTCTTGTAACTGGAAAAGCTAAAACCGCCATCGCTGAGTTCGCATACTGTGGTGTAATGTATAAGGACGCACTTAAGACACTCGAACGTAAATTTGGCCAACCACAGGCAGTAGTCAGTGCACATTTAGACAAACTCAGCTCTTTTCCTCCAGTAAAGATGCACAATAGTGATAACATCATAAACTATTCTGCAACAATTTCAAGTCTTGTTGGGGTCTTTAAATCACTTTCATATGACTCAGACCTTAAGAGCGCCTCACTTCTCAACACGGCTGTGCAAAGATTGCCGCCCAATCTGAAAGAGTCTTGGTCACTCTTCACAGTGAAGAAACATTGGGTAAAGCCAACACTCCTTGACTTCAACGATTGGTTGAAGGAGAAGGCCGAGGCACATGATTTAATGAAACAAACTTCATCGAAGGCAAGAACTGAGGATAACACCAACTCAGTAGTAAAGACCAAAGTTGCCTCAAGAACTTTTGCTGCTAATACACAAACTAAGGGAACTCAGAGACCAGCCTCAACATCGGCAACGCCTGCAACCCCTCGCTGCATTGTGTGTAAAGGTAACCACCGCCTCTGGGAGTGTAGGGTATTTAAAGAAAAGTCTCCCACTCAGCGAGCAAAGGTAGTGGCGGAAGCAAAACTGTGTTTCTCATGTTTGAGAGAAAAGCATATGTTCAGGCAATGCCCAAACCCCAGGAAATGCAGGAAGGACGGTTGCAACAGCTCCCATAATACTCTTCTCCATGGAGCTGAGAGGGTTTATCCATCAAAATCCCCTCCAAACAACAACAATAGTAATTCTAATGCTGGCGCAAATCAAAGTAAACTTCCTAGTGTCCAATCATCGAGCAAGACCACCACTTTGTCATCTGTGAAAATGTGAAAGGCCTCCTTCAGGTGACTGAATTACAGTTAAAGAGCTCTAACGGTAAAGATACCACGGCTTTAGTTTTGTGTGATACCGCTTGCAGTAACTCTTGGGTGTCCAATGATCATGCAAATAGACTTGGTTTGCACGGTACAGCATTGAAATTAACAGTTAAGGGTATAAATACCGAGGAGGTTGTAGACACTAAGTTAGTTGAACTAATTGTAACACCACGCGACAACCAAGCATTTGAACCATTTAAAGTCAGCCCTTACGTAAAGGAAAATGTGAATGTAGGCGCCGATGTCATTAACATTAAAGCACTTCAGGAAACATACCCGCACCTAGCAGTTCTAGACCCAGTTACATATTGCTATGGAAACATCGAGATGATACTTGGACAGGATGTGTATCATGCCATCCGCCCGTTAGAGTACTTCGCTGCCGACGAGAAGTCCTCGCCCTTCGCTGTTCGCTTGCCCATAGGTTGGGTTCTAAGCGGCCTCTACCGTCGTCTTCAGGTTTAGTCTCGACTTGTTTCAATGCTAATATGGAACAGGATTTTGAACTCGCTAGTCAGGTAAAATCTTGGTACGACATGGAGTCGTACGGCGCACTTAAGCAAGTAGATCCACGATCCGCCTCGGATGCACGTGCGCATGATATTCTTGAAAACACCACCGTGCATAATGGAAAAAGGTACGATGTAGGAATGCTATGGGCTGAAGATAACATCGAACTGCCCAACAATTACTTCTCAGCGCTGGTTCAAATGAAATCTTTGGAAAAGCGGCTTACGAAAGACCAGACTTTAAGGGAAAAGTACTCGAATACCATCAAAGAGGACTTAGACAAAGGCTACGTAGTAAGGGTCAAAGATGCTCATAAGGTGGAAAGTCGCTCGGAACGAGAGTGGTACCTACCACACCATCCGGTTGTTAACCCGAACAAGCCGGGCAAGGTTCGTAGGGTACTAAACGGAGCAGCAAAATTCCATGGCGCATCTCTTAATAAGTCATTACTCACCGGACCTGACCTACTGCAAAACCTAATCTATGTACTCCTACGGTTCAGACAACATCCATTTGCCGTATCCGCCGACATCGAGGGAATGTTCCTCCAAGTTGGAGTGTTGCCATGTGATCAACCATCATTGCGCTTTTTGTGGCGGGAGGACCCCACATCAAATGTTGTGGTACACCAGTATACGCGCCACATCTTTGGGGCAAAAGATTCGCCCACCTGCGCCAACTACGCACTTCAGCGCACGGCACGCGATAATGCTAAGGAGTACCCAGAAGCTGCGAAAGCCGTCCTTGAGAACTTCTACATGGACGATTACTTGGATTCTGTGGAATCCCCCGAGAGGGCCCTCATTAGGTCGGAGGAATTGGTACATCTTCTCCATCTAGGTGGGTTCAAGCTTACTAAGTTTGTAAGCAATGTACCAGATCTGGCTGACCAAATTGATGGGTCTGCTCAGTCCACTGAACCGAAGGTCATCGTTTCATCCAAGGAGGAATCAATGCACGTGCTTGGGCTTAAGTGGGATCACAACAACGATACTCTGGTCGTGAGTAGGGGTACTAACAGCACCATCACGAAAAGTTTAACACAGCGCTTGGTCTTAAGTCTTGTGTCAAAGGTCTACGACCCAATTGGTCTTGTCGCACCTTTCACTGTTGGTGCTCGGTTAATCTTGAAAGACATTTGGCGTGTCAATGGACAAAGTTGGGATGACGAGTTACCTAAGGACACAGTTGATAGATTCCTTGCCTGGTGTATTGAACTGCCGCGGTTAGCTGAGATCACTATACCGAGAAGTTACTTTTCAGGACCATTCCAACATCTTGAACTCCACATGTTTGGTGATAGCTCGCAAGACGTATTCAGTGCAGTAGGTTTCCTTAGGGCTCAAGTAACTTGCACCTCCGGGGAGATTAAAACAGAGCTGGCGTTTGTCTTGGGCAAGGCCCGTGTTGCACCTTTGAAGGTAATGACAGTTCCTAAGTTGGAATTACAAGCCGCTCTCCTCGCTGCCCGTTTAAAAAGGGAAATCTGTCGAGCATTAACGGTTACTGTGGACAAAGTCTTTATGTGGACAGATAGTACAATCGTCTTGCAGTGGATAAACTCAACAAACAAACACCCCATCTTCATTGCAAATCGGGTTAGTGAAATCCTGGAGAACACCAGCGTTGACCAATGGAACCACGTCGCCACTTGTGATAATCCGGCAGATGCTGGCACGCGTGGCATGTCCGCTGAAGTTTTGCGATCAAGTAGCTGGGTGAGGGGTCATGACTTCTTGAGAACTAAGCAATTCCCTTTTGTACCAAATACTGTCGTCGTTGATAACATCAAGCTCGGCGTTGAAACCAAGGAACCAGATGATGACTCCATATCATCTTTAGCCGCATCTGCAACCAATTCCCCAAAGGAACAAAGCATTAATCTGATCCCGTTTGATAAGTTCAGTTCTTATCAAAAGTTACTTCGTGTCACCGCATATTTGTTCCGTCTTTTACCATCTCATGAAAGTTACCGTACCGTAGACGGCAGCATAGCCGACCCTGTTGAGCTTGACGAAGCCGAGCGTCATCTCCAGTACTTGGTTCAAAGAGAGTCCTTTAATACTGAAAGAAAGGATCTTCTTGACAACAAATCCGTTAAGAAGAGCAGCCGCATTGCTCAGTTTACTCCGTTTATTGGGCCTCATGGTCTCATCCGTTCTTCTGGTCGACTCAGACGGCTAGTGGAAATTGACTTTGACAGTAAGCATCCTATCGTTCTGGATACGCGTCATACTTTTGTTAAACTGTTTCTGCGGCATATTCATTTGAAGAACCATCATCAGGGCATCGATTACTTAAGGTTAAAGGTTCAAGAACGTTATGCCGTCCTAAAACTACGTTCCACACTGCGTTCCATCAAATCAAACTGCTTCTTGTGTAGAAAATTCCGTGCAGCAACCATTCAACCTATCATGGCAGACCTACCAAAGGAGAGACTCGCATACCAGTCTCCTCCCTTTACCAACACCGGGGTCGATTACTTCGGCCCATTTTACGTCACAGTTCGTCGGACTACCGAGAAGAGGTGGGGATTTCTCTTCACTTGTCTCACTACTCGTGCTGTCCATGTTGAAGTTGTCCCGTCCATGGACACTAGTTCCTGTGTAATGGGAGTTGAGCGGTTCGTCTCCCGTCGGGGTACTCCTGCTATGATTTGGTCGGATAATGGTACGAACTTCATTGGAGCGGAGAAAGAGCTCCGTGAATGTGTGGAAAAATGGAATATGCTCAACGTTGCTGCCGAACTTGTACATAAGGGCATTAAGTGGAGGTTCAATCCACCCAGTGCGCCACACCAAGGTGGCATCTGGGAGAGGTTAGTTCGTAGTTTTAAAAGAGTACTGTACACTATCCTCAGTACGCGTCGCCTCACAGATGAGGTGTTGAACACTACTTTTTGTCTGGTCGAATACGCACTAAACTCACGTCCCTTAACGCCCGTAATCGCCGACCCGTCCGACCTAGGCGCGATAACACCTAACCATTTTCTACTCGGTAACCAAGCAACCAGAATTCCGTCCATCGTTGGCGTCGACGAGTTTGATCATCGTAAGCGGTACGCCCGTGCACAGTCATACGCCAATGCAATTTGGGCACGTTGGCTCAAGGAGTATGTACCTACGTTGAACCGTAGATCTAAGTGGCAGACGCCTGCCGAGCAGCACCTCAAAGTCGGTGATTTGGTTTGGATCGTTGAAGAAGGCAACCCTAGGGGTTACTATCCAACTGCTCGGATTGAAGAACTTCGGTACGGCTCCGACAGCGTCGCCCGCTCCGCCGTCTTACGCATGTCATCCGGATCGCTCGTCCGCCCACTCGTTAAGCTTGTACCAATCCTCCCAACATTTTCTTCCGGGCCGGAGGATGTTACCGAGTAAATTGAATTGAATAAATTATATCATTAGATAGAGAATTTTTGTGCGTATTATATCAAAACTTTCGCTTAGATTTTCCGTTCTAAATGCAACATACGTATTATTTCTGAGAAATAGAAAGGCCGATTTCTCACTAAGAATAACTTCCAAAATGGCTCAAAACTGATCGCTTAGCCTAACAAATTCGGTTTTTTGAACAGATTAGTTTAAATCGGTGACCTAGACTAAGACCTGCTAAAAAAGATCAAGCTAGATTTGCCTCCAAGTAAACGATGCTTATTGCCTTGACGTTTCGATATACAGTTGACTATAGACTGACTATATATATAGATCTCGATGAATTAAAGTTCCGATAGACTGTATTTGACAGCTTTAAGTGGTGGTACGCAACTCTGTCTATATTTGAGAGAGCATCATAGTTTAACATCTAAACTGCAATAAGCATTATTTTGCCCCAAAAATGAACCTTTTTAGTTCAATGCTGATGACAGATTTGTTTTTATGCAAAGATGCATTACCGCCATTTTTGGTTTTGTTTTAAAATAGAATTTTCAAAAACTATTCAACTTATACTGTTTTATCCTAGAATTTGAGATTCATATGGAGACCTTTCGGCATGTCCCGAAAGTAATTTAACGAAGATGTTGTGATTTAACTGAATTTTTTGGCCATTTTTTTTCGTTCTTACTTGCTTTGGCTCTTCTAGTGAGTATGATCAAAAACAGTTATGAGCGGAGAAGGATCTGATCTGAGGTCATTTCGAGAGCTTTTCGAGGGCAGGAAAATTTTCTAAGAGCATTTAGTATCGTTAGTGGTGGATTCAAGCGCATTTCAAGCGTTAAAAAAAGTTTCAAGCACGGTCGAGTCTGAACAGAGATCATTCCGGTCTCAGATGGTCTGATCAGCGAATGTTTTCATCTGGGAAGTCGGCTTGTTTCAGAGACGCACGCAGTCCCTCTCGTTAATGTATTTTTAAAATCTGCTGTTATGAACTAAAAATAATTGAAAGTGTTTGAAGAAAGAACATAGAATTAAATTGAAAGCGACAGAAACACAATTATCAGTATTAAAAATATTCATGAACGATTATGTAATCTATAACTGATATTCTGGTAAGCGCAAATAACTATTTCATTGCTAAACAGATGCGACGAAAAACTGGAACTCTTTCCTCAAAAATGGTTGTGGATTTTAAAAGCTTTCACTTGCCAATGAGGGAATAACGATTGTTTTATTCTTATTCAACAAAAAATAAATATTTATTCCAGCCGTTGGTATATAGAACCATTTTTGACACAACATGCTAAAGTCGAGAAGCCCCCCCCCCCCCCTCAATCGAGCTTGGATGAGGGATAGGGGTTTGGGGGGTCATTTTGAGCAATAAGAGGAACAAGTTCCAGAAAACAGCAATCTATTTAATTTATCTAATGGATTTTGTGTCCATAAATGATTCTTGTTCGTTCAATTGAGAATCGGACTCTATTTCGGGTTCCGTTTCCTGTTTATAACCAGTACTGTTAGGTCTCGTCAGAACCAAATCAACCACTTGGCCGAAATCTAACTGATTAGCCGAATTCTCTTCTGTTTCTTCTTCTTTGATTGTTTCTGAAACTTGGTTCGGTTTTTTGTCACGTGATCTGCGTTTGGAAGAAGAACTGTGATTGGAGCCGAAGCGTGAGCGTGTGAACAGTGATCCGTTCAGGTATGTTCCCATTCGGCTAAATGACTTTCGATTTGGTGTGATAGATCGGAAGATTCGGGTTATTATACCACCCTAAAAAGATAGTCGAATTTGTTAAATGTTAAAACTTCGATACAAATATAAAACATTGCAGATCAATTTTGCCTATTCGTGGTCAAAAGATGCAGGGTTTTGCGTATAAGAGTATTTTTCTTCACCCCTATTCACTGGAATTTCTAGATATTTTTTTGTCAAAACTTCGAACCGGGTTGGCGGGGATGGGTTGGTGTGACGAGAGGATTGCATAATCCAACTCAATTAATCAATTTGGTTTCTAAAGACAATAATGTAAGTTTGGGGAAAATATTTGTTTCGACCCCACTTAGCGGGGAGGACTTATATGCTCAACTGTGTTTTTATGCTTAACGTAGAAAGACATGAGTGTTGTCAATAGAAAGCCCATCGAGCGCAGAAAAGAATTTTTCAAATTTTGTCTTTCTCGAGGAATTATCCAGGTTTAAAGTTGATGTTAACATTCCGTAATTTACCGAAATTTTTTTTGTCTCAGCGTACTTTTCAACCAATTGAACATAATTTGCTCAATTAATTATGGTATTTTTAGCGAAAATTTTTGTTCTTAATGACCGCACGAACCAATACAGAGGTTGTTAATAGTCTATTCAATTGATTCAGATTCAATTGCGGATCCTTTTTCGTTTTTAAGTCAACTTTATTGTCGACGTTTTTATTGGCAATGAGATGTCAAACTGAAACTGCGATTTTAGAAGCGCTAGAATAATTAAGAGACCAAATTTCTGAGAAGTTTGGAAGCGTAAAACTTTCCAAGTAAAACTTTATACTGCTGTCTTTCAGCAGCTGATTTGTTTTTGTTTAATGATTTTGACCTTAAGATCGTGTAAGTCTTTGCAGTTCTGTTTGTATTTTTCTTCTTTTGAGGTCTTATTATTAAAGTTGAGTTTCAAAAGGGGGTTATTTAAATATATTTAATTTTTTCAGTCTTAACGTTATGGTTTTTGTGACTTCGACAGCATGTGCCCTTGTTTTGCCTATTTCTAAATGTGGCTGATTTTTGATCTTTTTGTTTGATTATGACTTATTCTCATTAATGAATATACTTTAGAGCTTTCTGTGGAGCAATGAGTTAAATTCCAAATTAATTGAAGTCAAGTTCTATGCGTTACCATGTTGAACTCGTTTGTCTTTGAATTTGACAATCGATTTTTCAGTTTTTAGAAATTTTTAATGGTTTTTACTTGTATGTCAGCCTCAGTAATGAAATATTTCATATGCTTTCTAGCAATATGAAGTGAATTAAGTTTTTATTGACTTTTTTTTTAAAGTTTCTGACTTTGTTGCTTGTCATTTTTTTAAACAAAATTTGGTTTTTTGGCGTTTTGTCTCTTATTCTCATCAAATTTTTAACGCAGTAAGAGTGGCCGAGTTGTTTCATGTGGTGGCTGAAGTACTGACCAATTGACTTTTCAACTTTGAAAACTTTTATTGATTTTTTGAGTTTTGCTATTATTTGCTGGTACTTACTTGCCTTGTTTTTATTCTTGTCACTTTGTTACTAACTTCATTTAAAGAATGTTGATCACTGTTTTCAATTGCTGAATACTATGAAGTGGTTACTGATTTCAGATTGCAACTAAGTATTTAAAATAAGGCTATGGGCTTTGATAGATTTGAAAAGAAAAACATTAAATACTCGAGTTTTGCGAACTGCCCGTTTTTGTCCTTTTCATGCACTCTTTTTAAACAAAAAAATGTGGTTTTTGCCCATAAAAATTCTGAATTTGTACAAGATTGGTTTGGAGAATTTTAACATCATGATATATCAAATAAATTGGGGTTTTCTTTAGTACGGATTTTTTTAAATTTCTTTTCGCTTTTTTTTGCTAGCTATCAAGGTCTGATGCTATCTTAAAACATTTCAGAGTTTCACGTTACTGGCTTTGTTTGTATTCTAATTAAGGACCTTTGCTTGAATCTTAATCTAACCAATTATGTTCCTCGATTTCCGTTAATTACATCGGATCGCGCTTCAAGAAGCCACAAAGCAACTTTTTCGCTACATTATAACAATCGGAAACTCCCAACTGCTTTGAGTAGTTTCATATATTCACTTAAGAGTAATATTCGGAAAAAGTGGAAACAGGAACCTGTGATTTGAGTTTCTTCTGTTCTCGGAAGTCTTTGGCAATGTTTTCCCAAAATTTCTCATTGGAGGGACACCAGAGTCTGAAGGAGGTGTCATAACTAATGAAGCCATTTGGATCCATTCCTTCTCTTATCACCTCTTCTATCTAAAATGGCGAATATAATTCTGCATTTCTGAGGAAACTATATTGGCCTAAAAACAACAAAAACAGCAATCAGAGAAAAAATATTTAACTTACAATTCATTTACTTTTAAAAAGATATTTCTTTCAAATTTCTCAAGATAATTATAAATAGTATCGTGTTTGTGCATCGCTCGAAAGTTCAAAATTTTGTTTGAAAGTTTTGAAATTTATGATTTTTGAATGAGCACAGAAGGGAATCAAAAACCAACTGTCCATGCTAAATTTACGAAAAAAATTTCTGAACTTATTATGCGAAGTTTTTGAACAAATTTTTTTTAGAACACTATGCAGCAGTGCTGATACAGCTTTTTATTATTGGTATATCATTATAATCAGCACTGGTTTACTATGACGATAGGATCTGGGAAGTGAAAATGTTTTGCGTAGTTATTTTTTTTAAGGTTTTCAAATACTTTTTAAATAAGGTAAGAACGTCTTAATGAAATTTTCATTATTGATGCAAAAGGGGTCAAAAATTTTAGAGAAACATTCGAACTATTAAAAAGACATTGTGGACTTCTACGGAGTGACTTGTAGTGAAAAGTTTGGTACGATGAAAATCTATAATTTATTCAGTCCTTATTTTACATTTTCAATTATTGTGACGAATCAGAAAGTTGATACGTTTAGGCGAAGATATCATCGCTTGAAAATATTGCTTGAAACGACAGAAAAACTGACATATAGAGCGAATTGTTCACACTTCACTTTTTAACAAAAAAATCTTTCATTTATTTCATTGGTGAAGTCTGAAAAGAAGTCTACAAAAATTTGGTAATTCGGCAGAAATCTGAAATAAAATAGAAATAGGGGAAAGTATAGACCAAATGTCGAAGAATTGGACAGGCAAGATTGAGAATTGGGTAAAAGTGGCCTACAAACTTTTAAACACATACTATAAAGTGCATCAACAACCGTTAACGTTTTCATTTTCTTGTTCATGTTATTTTTAATGTTGACAAAAATTGTCGAATCCAGCTGAAATTTTGCGTTTGCATGCCACAATAACTGAAACATGGCTCAGCAAAGGTAAGCGATACAAAATCCCGGAAAGTAGAGAGTGTGGAATGCCTGGAATAGTCACCGCTGACCCCTCACTGAGCCTCAATGAGATTGAAACGGTTACTGGAAAAACAGCTATTTTTTTAGTAGTGTTTCGCATTATCAATAAGTGTTTTGATTCCGTCTACAGCGTCATTAGATTAGGTAACTACGGGTAAAAATACAATAAACTCAAGCCTTAATTTTAGAAACATTCAATAAACCAACAAATTCAAAATCAATTAGCTTTGATCAAAAAAATATTGTGGGGTAACGTAATGCACTAAATCTTAATGTCCAGACTAATTTTTTATCTCGTTTTGTTACTTAGCGCCATCACAACTATTGTTTTGGTACTATTTGAGCTACTCTCTGTGGAGATTAAAGAAAAATCTTTTCTCTTGAAAACGGTGAATAAGGTAAATAAGAATGTAGAGGTCGAAGTTGTGACTTGTACATTAACCAAATTCGTAACCAAAGTGACAAAATAGATTGGAAATAGACAGTCTACAGACTCTAGAATCTGTTGGATGTAAATTTTTCTTTTGACTGAAGAAGTGGAAGTTAAAACCGAAATTTATTTTAAAAAGCTGGACGCAATCAAAAATGTTTATTTTTCAAAAATTGGAACAGACAAAACAAGTATTCTTGTTTTTCTAACAAAAGAATGTCAATTCCTCTTACATACGCCATTTGAATTTACATCTTGAGCCAAGAAAGGTCAGCGATTCAAACAAGTACTTCCTTTTAAGTCGTAACAGAGGAAAGCGCTCAAACAATAGGCGTTTGAGAATAATAAGCGGCAAATATTGAAAAATTGAAAGATGAAAGCTCGATTTAAAAATATAGAATCACAGCCCTTGAGTTTAAGACAGCTTAATTGAAATATTATTCGGATGCAAAAACTTGCATTGAATTTGGCTAAAAGTTGGAGAACGAGATTTTAGAAAAATAATACCTGAAGTTCTTAAAAATACTAAACACTCGACACTTGGGATTTTTCTTAAAAATATAATGTACACTCGACTCCTAAAATGAGACTGTTCATAAATTTCGCCGGTCGTTGCAATTCATCGGCAAAATTTGACTTAGCAGCGAACTCGTTGAGTTTAAAGTCACTCACATCCGCACTAAGTTAGGATCGGCACAACAAAATAAGAAAAAAAAACAAATTAATTAAAAGTTATTAGAGATTAAAGCTTTGCAAGATGTTCTCCTCTCCTTTTTTTCCTTCTTAATTATTATCCAGACAAAAACATAATTTTTTTCCCGCTCTTATCCAATATGTTTTTACATAATCTTCTCAGAACAGAGAAATGAGCAGCTAGAAAACAGTGGCTTCTCTTTAACGCTCTAATAACCTTGCAGCTGAAAGATTTCTGTGCATTTAAACAAATTCAATTTAATCTTCGAACAACTTACGCCTTTACCTATAAACAATTCAAAATGTTACCATTGATAAACATAAAGCATTTATTAGAAGTGCGCATAAGCAAAAAGAACAAAGAAAGTGAGAATTCAACACAACTATTAATCCAATCGATCTGTAAAAAAAGGAGAATTTGGAAAAACGTCTCGATGAGAAAGATGAAACAATAAACCAATTAAAAACTGAACTTTCGGAGATAAAAAAGAGTGAATTGTCACGAAAGGTATACAAGCAACGATTGCTTGATCTTTACAAGTTTTCAAGTACCACCTTAACCTTACCGATGAAATGTGTCAAAAAATTAGTTATTTTTTATTAAAAAATTACTCCAGAAAGCAATAAAGCTTGTCACTCGTTACCGAAAGAAAATTTGCAAAATCATCCAATAATTATCAAGTTTTATACTTCGCGGATAAAAACGAAATTTACAACAGACAAAGATTGATAGCAAACCAATATCCATCACCAGAAACCGACGCCGAGCCATGAACAATCAATCAGCTCAAAAGTCAAATAAGGGAGTATATGAAGCATATCGAAGACTGTGCAATAAAAAAGAAAATCAGGAATATATTGACGTAGAAAAATTTAACCACATGTTTGCAAATGTTGGTTTGAGCCTGTCTAAAGTAATAAGTAAGCCATCTAGCCGGCACAATTAAGTCAACCTTTTTTTCTTTAAGCCTATCACGGCACAAGAAGTGCATTCGTCATTAAAAAATTTAAAAAACAAAAACTCAGTTGGTCATGATGGCATGAGAAAGAGGATGCTTAAAATTATACAAACAGTAGATTCAGAGTCTTTAGCAGATATCTTCAACTCATTTTTTGAACATGGTCTGTATCCAGAACAACCTAAAACTGCTAAAGTTATTCCGCTCTACAAATCCGGAGATCAAAAAAGATTGCAACATTAATAGGCCAATCAGCCTAATAAGTCTGAAATTATGGAAGCAAAATTGCAGAGACAAAAGTTTGGTTTTATAAATAAACATGATATCTTATCAAGCGAACAGTTCCGTTTTCAGCCGCAAAAAAACTGTCTAGGAGTGCTCATTAAGAATACTGAATTCATGTGTAAGGTCACTGATAACCGTTAAGAGAGGTAGACTTTCTCTGTTGAATCAGAAACGCGTTTGAGACTTTTTTCACGATAGTTCGTTCACCACACTTTATAACTCAGTTTTCAGAGGAAACTTTTTGAAATAGCAGAAATTGTATGCAGTTCACTTTTTTAAACTCAAAATTTTCAACAAAGCGAATTATTAGCAACGGTATTCCAAAGGGGTCGGTTTTAGGTCCACATTTAATTTTGATTTACATAAACAATTTGCCTGTTTCAAAATTGCCGAATGTGCGCTGTTTGCTGATGATACAACGATGTATAGTTCAAATAAGTTCAATAAAATTTCTTTCAAAAACGTTTTAAAAGCCCAATTTTTTTTTTCGAAACGACAGTTGATAAACTTCTACAATGTTTTCGCTAAATCAAAAACTAGCTACTGTTTATTAGTATGTGGCAACACTTACAAAACAATTTTCTTTTAGAAATTCAGCAATAGCAAAAAAGAAAATTTTGTCTGTTCATGAGTTGTTTCTGTTTGAATTGTGTCGTGGTTTTCTTGCAGTTGAGGGCTGAGTCGGAGCGCGATTACATTGAGCTAGAAAACTTGGCTCAAGGGCGAAACACTCGCAGTGGATCAGCAAATATTATATTGTCTGCTAAACTCAAAATGGCAAAAATGCAGCGTTCCTCAAAAGGACTAGTGACTAAAGCATACAATTTACTAATGAAAGCGAACTTACTACTGGAATAAAATTGCAATTTAAAACATAACCGACTGAGCGTCGGAAAAATTGTTCTCGAACAACTAGTGGGAGCTCTAATCAATTGCAGCCTGCTTCAGTCGGGGGGGGGGGAGAGGGATGAGTACTCTAAATGGGACTAAGAATTTCAATAGTGGGCTTCAAATAACCACATTAGAGGTTAACATATATCACTATAAGGATTTAAAGTAAAAATGGCACCAGTTTCGCGCACTTTTCATTTGACTTTTTGTATTAAATTGCCGCCAATTGATTACAGCTGCTTGAAATTGTGATTCAGATAGAATTTTAGATCACGCAAAACGCAAAAAGTCAAAGGCGTAAAAGTCACTTGAAATCTCAAAACTGTCTCGCGAAAATTTTGCATAAAAACATAGCCGGTAGAATACCAGAAACGACTCAAATCTTCGTGCAAAATAATCCCTAACTTGGACAAAATCAGAATATCGAAAAAAACTCTAGAAATCACGAAAATAGTAGACCAATATAACATAAAGAACATTAAAAATTTTTTCACTTCAAGGGTGTGGGTAGGTGCTGGTGGGGGGGGGGGGCGATAGGTGGGGCAGGTAGGTGGTGGTGGGGGTGTAGGTAGGTGGGGTAGGGTGTAGGTACGTTGCGGGGGGTAGGTAGGTACGTGGGGGGGGGGTAGGTAGGTACGAGGATGGGGGCGGTAGGTACGAGGGGGGGGGGGTAGTTTTTTGGGGGGGTAGGTAGTTAAATGGGATCGAATTTTCTAAAATTGACCTCTTCACCTTGAATTACAGACTGTTACCAATTGCTATACATTACAAACTAAGCAATTGTTAAAATCCAATGTGTTTCGGAAAACACAAAAATTTTTGAGTTAGCCAATAATATCTGCAAAAACTTGCATTGAATTTGGCAAAAAGTTGGAGAAAGAGTTTTTAGAATATTAATACCTGAAGTTCTTAAAAATATTGAACACTCGACATCTTGGGGTTTATTCCTAAAAACATAATGTACACTCGACGCCTAAAAATGAGACTGTTCATAAATTTCGCCGGTCGTTGCAATTCATCGGCAAAATTTGACTTAGCAATTAACTCGTTGAAAATAAAGTCACTCACCTCCGCACTAAGTTAGGATCGGGACAACAAATAAGGAAAACAACAAATTAATTAAAAGCTATTAGAGATTAAAGCTTTGCAAGATGCTCTCCTCTCCTTTCTTTCCTTCTTAATTAATATCCAGACACAGACATAATTTTTTTCCCGCTTTTATCCTATATGTTTTGACATACTCTTCTCAGAACAGAGAAATGAGCAGCTAGCAAAAAGTGGCTTCTCTTTAACGCTCTAATAACCTTGCAGCTGAAAGATTTCTGTGCATTTAAACAAATTCAATTTAATCTTCGAACAACTTACGCCTTTACCTATAAACAATTCAAAATGTTACCATTGATAAACATAAAGCATTTATTAGAAGTGCGCATAAGCAAAAAGAACAAAGAAAGTGAGAATTCAACACAACTATTAATCCAATCGATCTGTAAAAAAAGGAGAATTTGGAAAAACGTCTCGATGAGAAAGATGAAACAATAAACCAATTAAAAACTGAACTTTCGGAGATAAAAAAGAGTGAATTGTCACGAAAGGTATACAAGCAACGATTGCTTGATCTTTACAAGTTTTCGAGTACCAACTTAACCTTACCGATGAAATGTGTCAAAAAATTAGTTATTTTTTGTTAAAAAATTACTCCAGAAAGCAATAAAGCTTGTCACTCGTTACCGAAAGAAAATTTGCAAAATCATCCAATAATTATCAAGTTTTTATACTTCGCGGATAAAAACGAAATTTACAACAGATAAAATTGATAGCAAACCAATATCCATCACCAGAAAATTTCCACGAGCTTTAAGTATTGAAGCATCTCATCTAAAGACATGGACTATTTTTTACATGAGAACCACTTAGGTCAAGTTGACAATCCTGCGGTACTTTATCTCATTATCAACAGGTTATAGTGCCATCATGACCAACAAACATATTTTTTGGAAAATTACAAATTAAAACGGGAAATAATAGCACTTACTGAAACATGGTTAACAGAAGTTTTTCAGCAATCACTGTACTCGATAGAGGGCTAATAGGAAATCGTTTGCAAAAATAGGAACCTTAAGAAAAGAGGAGGAGTAGCTTTCCTTGTTAAAAACACACTAAACTTTAATGTAATTCAAATTGATAACTCAATGGAAGCGTTGGCTATAACAATAGATTAAAACAACTTTTTTGTGATATGCAACCCGCCTGAAACAAAATAAACTGTTTTTTTCTGGAAACACTTGAAGCACTTCTAATATAAATTAGGTCATTTGAAGGTCACAACATTTTAGTGGGGATTTCAATGTAAATATGAACAAAGATAGCGCCTATTGCAGGAGGTATCACCAATTCTTATTCATCTTTAATTTTGAGAGTCAAAATAGTCATCCAACAAATGTAGTAGACAAATCTCAATCATGTACTGACTATACAATAGCGGATCATGCGTTAGAATTATATTCAGTGATCATTTTGCCCTGGATGTTAAGCTAACAATTTTTCAAAAAAATAACAACAAAGGAAAAATTTCACAATTGCATCGGGAAATCTTTCAAAACTAGAAAGAAGCAACATTTTTTTTAACTTTTCGTTATCACTCCCAAATATGATTAAAACGATCATTTTCATTAGTGATCCCACAGAAAAACTTACGATATTCACAGAAATTGTAATAGATTGCTCTGATAAAATTGCACCTAAAATCAAATCTAAACTGAAAATGAAAATGTTTCACAAAACCAAAAGAATTAGTAAAGATATCTCGGAAAGAGATAAAATCCACAGAAACTGGTCATTATCAAAAAATTAAAGAACTAAATTTGTATAAAAATGAATGTAATGAAGTAACTCAAATGATAAGAAACCAGTGCCGAGCCATGAACAATCAATTAGCTCAAAAATCAAATAGGGGAGTTTATGAAGCGTATCGAAGACTTTGCAATAAAAAAGAAAATCAGGAAAATATTGACGTAGAAAAGTTTCACTACATGCTTGCAAACGTTGGTTTCAACCTTCTAAAGTAATAAGTAAGCCATCTAACGAAAACAATTAGGTCATCCTTTTTTTCTTTAAGCTTATCACGGCACAAAAGTGCATTCGTCAATAAAAAATTTAAAAAACAAAAATTCGGTTGGTCATGATGGCATGAGAAACAGGATGCTTAAAATTATACAAACAGTAGCTTCAGAGTTTTTAGCAGATATCTTCAACTCTTTTGTTGAACATGGTCTGTACCCAGAACAACTTAAAACTGCTAAAGTAATTCTGCTCTACAAATCCGGAGAAAAAAAGATCGCAACATTAATAAACCAATCAGCCTAATAAGTCTAAAATTATGGAAGCAATTTTGCAGAGACAAAAATTTGGTTTTACAAATACACGTGAAATCTTATCAAGCTAACAGTTCGGTTTTCAGCCGTAAAAAACTTTCTAGGAGCGCTCATTAAGAAGACTGAATTCATGTGTAAGGTCACTGATAACCGTTAAGAGGGGTTAGACTTTCTCTGTTGAATCAGAAACGCGTTTGACACTTTTTTTCACGATAGTTCGTTCACCACATTTTATAACTCAGTTTTCAGATGAAACTTTTTGAAATAGCAGAAATTGTATGCAGTTTACTTTTTGCGACTCAAAATCTTCAACAAAATGAGTTATTAGCAACGGTGTTCCAAAGGAGTCGGTTTTAGGTCCACATTTAAATTTGATTTACATAAACAATTTTCTTGTCTCAAAGTTGCCCAATATGCGCTGTTTGCTGATGATACAACGTTATATAGTTCAAAAAAAGTCAATAAAAGTTCTTTCAAAGACGATTTAAAAGCCCAATTTTTTTTTCCGAAACGACAGTTGATAAACTTCTACAATGCTTTCGCCAAATCAAAAACTAGCTACTGTTTATTAGTATGCGGCAACACTTACAAAACAATTTTCTTTTAGAAATTCAGCAATAGCAAAAAAGAAAATTTTGTCTGTTCATGAGTTGTTTCTGTTGAATTGTGTCGTGGTGTTCTTGCAGTTGAGGGCTGAGTCGGAGCGCGATTACATTGAGCTAGAAAACTTGGCTCAAGGGCGAAACACTTGCAGTGGATCAGCAAATATTATATTGTCTGCTAAACTCAAAATGGCAAAAATGCAGCGTTCCTCAAAAGGACTAGTGACTAAAGCATACAATTTACTAATGAAAGCGAACTTACTACTGGAATAAAATTGCAATTTAAAACATAACCGACTGAGCGTCGGAAGAATTGTTCTCGAATGACTAGTGGGCGATCTAATCAATTGCAGCCTGCTTCAGTCGGGGGGGGAGAGGGATGAGGATTCTAAATGGGACTAAGAATTTCAATAGTGGGCTTCAAAAAACCACACTAGAGGTTACCACATACCACTATAAGGATTTAAAGTAAAAATGGCA
This sequence comes from Convolutriloba macropyga, assembly GCF_964194025.1. Classification (NCBI taxonomy): domain Eukaryota; kingdom Metazoa; phylum Xenacoelomorpha; order Acoela; family Convolutidae; genus Convolutriloba; species Convolutriloba macropyga. The sequence continues at coordinate 45,657,544 of NC_134477.1, forward strand.
CCAGTTTTGCGCACTTTTCATTTGACTTTTTGTTTTAAATTGCCGCCAATTGATTACAGCTACTTGAAATTGTGATTGAGAGAGAATTTTAGATCACGCGAAACGCAAAAAGTCAAAGGCGTAAAAGTCACTTGAAAACTCAAAACTGTCTCGCGAAAATTTCGCATAAAAACATAGCCGGTAGAATACCGGAAACAACTCGAATCGTCGTGCAAAATAATCTCTACCCTAACTTCGACAAAATCAGAATATCGAAAAAAACACTAGAAATAACAAAAATAGTAGACCAATATAACATAAAAAGCGTTAAAAATTTTTTCACTTCAGGGGTTTGGGTAGGTGCTGGTGGGTGGAGGGGGGGTTAGTAGGTGGGGGCAGGTAGGTGGTGGTGGGGGTGTAGGTAGGTGGTGGTGGGGGTGTAGGTAGGTGGGGTGGTGGTAGGTACGTTGCGGGGGGTAGGTAGGTACGAGGGAGGGGGGGGGGGGGGGTAGGTACGTTGGGGTTGGGGGTAGATATGTGGGGGAGGGGTGTGAGGGGTTAGGTACGTGGGGGGTAGTTTTTTGGGGGGGTAGGTAGTTAAATTGGATCAAATTTTCTCAAATTGACCTCTTCACCTTGAATTACAGACTGTTACCAATTGCTATACATTATAAACTAAGCTATTGTTAAAATCCAATGTTCGAAAACAGAAGTCAACAATCGAAAGCGGAGGTAAAAGCTCCAATAGAGAGAACACAAAATTCAAGTCATGAACAAACTTGCTTTCTGCTAAAAAAAACATAGCCGGTAGAATACCGGAAACGACTCGAATCGTCGTTCATTATAATCTCTAACCTAACCTTACCGAAATTAGAACATCAAAATAGACAAGAGAAAAAAACAGAAGTAGCTCAACAAACCACATTAAAGTGTTTTAAAAATGACGACAATTTTTTAGGTGCGTGGGAGCTAGGTGGGGTGGCTGGGTAGATAGGTTGGGGAAGTGGGTAGTGCTGGGGTGGTTGGGGGTATGTGGGGGTAGTTAGTTGAAGGGAGGGGGTAGTTTGGGGTAGGTGGGGGGAGTTCGGGCGGGGGTAGGTAGGTGGTGGGGGTGTAGATAGGTGGTGGGGGGTTTTTGCAGTGTAGTTTAGATAATTAGGGGTGATTTATATAGAAACAAAAAATCTCAAAATGACCTCTTCACCTTGAACATTACCAGCAGTTCCTAATTACTATACATTACAAAGGAAGCTACTGTTAATGTCCAATGTTCGAAAACAGAAGTCAACAATCAAAAACGGAGGTAAATGCTCGAACAGAAAGAAGTCAAAATTCAAGTCATGAACAAACTTGCTTTCTGCTAGAAAAACCTGTAGAATCTCAATACTCCTGTTCGAGTCGTGAAAACCTGTAGAATATCAATACTCCTCTCCGAGTAGTAAAAAGACACACACGTTTTTAAAAATTGCTTTGAACTTCGTTCAAGAGCAATTAATAAGTACGCATTCAAAAAATTTTAACGACACTTCGCCGAAACATACGTTCTTGATAACAAAACTTTATTTGAATAATTTTTCAACAATTGGTTTGCATTAAGGTTCATCATCTTGAACAATAGTACTATACAATGCTGATTCTTAGATACAAATAGTGTCCTACTTTTATTAACTTTGGAAATTTTTTGTAAACCGATGTAGCAATATTGTTATGTATCTAGTAAATTGAAATTCATTTTCAATTCAAATTCTTTCTCTTCATCTTTTTCCGTTTTTCTTTATGTGTTACTGAGTAAACTAAATGAGCAATGCGCTATTTAAATCTATCCAGCGAGAAAGTTTATTACGTCATATTTCTTAACCATTCTACTTCTGATATGCGTAGAAAGCTCAGAAAAAGTTCGTTAAACATAATTTTCGTTGAGCCTACTAATATACTAAATCGATTGCGCTCTTTTTAGGCTTAATATTTTTATGTTTCGAAAACGTATCGGTGACCAATCTGAGCTCAGACAAAATACCTGCCAGTAAATATAGCTAGATTTGCCGGGCCATTTAGATGTGCTTTTGCCTTGATACGTATTTAAAATACAGTTGCCTTATCGAGATTATGACGAATGAAAGTTATCGAAAGAGTGTTTTATCACCTTTATAATTGGTGCCGTATCGTTACCTCGTCTTTATCAGCGAAAAGGGAACAATAAGCCACTGCGGCCCCCTTTTTAGTGCAACTGATCTCATTATCGGAGCAGTCGAAAGTGCTAGGTCGAGCAGTGTGTATAACACTCCTGCCACTGCATGCATGCATGGACTGTTTGATTGTGAGCATTCCAATGGGTGTCTTTCTGTCAGCTGGTTTGATCATTGAATGCAGTGAGAGTAGCTTGGATGAGAGACAGTCGTGTTGTTCAGAAGGGAAACAGTTGGAGTGTGTCACCGACGAGTTATGTGTCAAACTACAGTACAGGTGTGACTCAAGCGCAGACTCAGCTTCCTCATCTGACTAGCCGAATTGAACAGAGTTCCAGTATCTGGATCTGTTCCATTGCAACAGTGATCGGTGCATTGAGTTTGTCTTCACATGTGATCAGGTTACAGTGGGTCTGCACTCAATTGAGGATGAGAGAGACACAAAAAACCGCTGTCTGCTGACAATTGAACCGAGGGCCTACCATTCAACCCGATGAAAAATTAAATTGTAAGACTCACTCATAAGTAACTCTTCATGCAGTATATTGATAATCTTAACCGGCAAATCTAGCTTAACCCCCCTTATTTGGTTTTATTTCCTCTAATCAGGCATTTTCAATTCCCGTGGTCACCGATAACCTATCCCTTATAGTTTTTGGGGTTTAAAAACCTTAATTTTGAAAATTTTCGGTAAAAAAAAAGCGATAATTTTATTATTGCGTTATATCTCGTTGAATTTGGTTTAAGAAGGCTATAAATGTCTTAGGTTGCGCGAAGCAAGAAAAAAGTCTGAAAAAATTGACCAAATTTGAATAATTGGAAAAAAGTCTATCCGATCATTCTAGCAAACTCATATAGTAGTTAAAGTTTGGTCAAGTTTTTCAAACTTCCCAAAAAAATCAGGTAACTAATTTTTCTCACAATAAGCGCTTATTCTTGGTAACTCGCAGAAATTGTTCATTTAACATCAAGGTTCGGTGTTTGAGCAAAGCTCAAGTCAACTATGTTGTAAAAAACATTATATGGTTTTTATATTCGCTGCAAGTTCACTGCATCACGCCATAAAAACCTTGCCTCAAGCGTTACAAGACCATTATAAAAAAGGAATTTACGCATTCCCGGGTCTCAGTTTTAAGCCTAACGCTTTGAAAGTCCGAAAAACCGCGCAATTTCAATTGAGTCACTTCTTCCGTGATAAAAAGAGGCTAGTTATATGGCATGATGTGGTGAACAATTCATTGTCCACTCATCGCAGTAACAACAATAAGCCTTTAACACCTTCGCAGCTTATTGAAGTGCTTGAAAAGTATCAGGAGCGCATAGAAGCTATAGTGTATTGCCCCAGAGAGGGAACTCCTGATATTTACAATCAGCTCAAGCGTAGTACTCTAGTTACCATCCATTTAGTGAAAGACATTGTGTCTAAACGTAAACAGAAAGATCTTAGTTTACTTAAAGAGTACAGAGCATTACACCAAAGGCCTGCGCTTGAGCTGAAAACGCTCACTATAGTCTTAGCTCATAAGAACAACCTCCGGTCCTTGATAACACGCTCCCGACCGAAGAAACTTTCAAAGCGCCGTCGTAAAACGCTTCGCACCCGTCATGCGTTCGAGGAGGCGGAACTCACACAAGCCTTTGATAACCTGAATGTCACTTAGTCTTGCGCTGTTGTGGGAGTCTACCCGCTGACTGGCGGTGTGACTTAGTTAACTCACGAGTTACGGGTTAGTTTGTGGTTGGTTCTCTCCGATAGCGCTTCACTAAACGTTTCGCTCTCCCCATTCTTCGAGTTTTTCACTACCGTCCGTTTTCCGCAGGTTATCTGGTTTCATTTTCCGCTTCCGTCTTTTTGTTTCCGTGTCATTGTGTTTCCTTCTATCCCCCGTTTATCTGTTGTATGATGTAGTATGTTGAGTTTTTGCTGTAGTAAAATTTCTCTGCTAGTATGCTGGTTTGTTGTGTAGTCTCATTCCTTGCTAGGGTGTGACTTAAGTTCATTCTGGAGTTACGGCTGGTTTGTTTCGTGACTTTCACCACACTGGTTTGCTAGCAATTTGTTGTAGCTTTATTAATTTTTGTAGTATGCACTTCTGTTGTCTGGGTAGGGTGGTTTGCTAGGGTGTGACTTAAGTTTGTTCTGGAGTTACGGCTAGTAAAATTCCTGACCTTTTCGACTTTTGGTTATACTACACCGTTGCCGTAAATTGTTTCATGTTTGATGTTTGGATGCCGTTGATAAAGCCCCCATAATGTTTTGTGCTAGTTTACCTGGAAGTAGCCCCTCTCCTTCCTTCTAGGGTGTGACTTAAGTTTATTCTGGAGTTACGGCTAGCTTGTTTGGTTGAGTTTGTTGCTGTGGTCTGTTAGCATCGATCTTCCCGCCTCCTCGCTTGTGGTTTCCGCCCCGCCCGTGCCAGTTTTCCCGTTTCGTCGCGCGCCATCCGCCCGACGTTTCCGCCCCCGCCCGTGCCAGTTTTCCCGTTTCGTCGCGCGTCATCCACCCGACGTTTCCGCCCCTTCCGTGCCGTTTTCCCGTTTCGTCGCGCGCCATCCGCCCGACGTTTCCGCCCCGCCCGTGCCATTTTCCCGCTTCGTCACGCGCTTTTCGCCCGACGCTCCCGTTTGTCCGTCCGGTTTCCCGTTGCGTCGTGCGTTACTCGTTCGGCGTCTCTTCCCGTCCGTCCCGTCTCCCGTTCTGCCCCTTTTCGTGCTTCCTGCGCACCGTTCTTTCTTTCTTTCGCCGGGTACTATTGTACTCGACGAACATCTTTGCTCTTTGGCGGTTTGCTAGCCAAACCGTCACACTAGGGTTCGGTATAACCCCTTTGTGTTGTGCTGTTGCATGTGTGTGTACTTTATATTAGTACCAAATTAAACTTGTGGTTCCTGTTTTTCTTAAGATCATGACAACATTGCAGGACAGATTCAACAAACTTTATAGCGCAAGAGCAAAATTAGAGGCTGAACTTAATAACATCTATGGGGAAATTAACAATGCTGTTGATAAGCAAGACAGGAAAGTTAAGATCGAACGTCTGATTGTGAAGTGCAAAGACTCCTTTATTAGAGTAGTTGATAAAAATGAAGAGCTCTTTGATCTGGCACAAAAGACTGAAAATCCAGATGCTGCCTGTAAGAACCTTGAAAAATGGTTAGAGACTGTAACAAAGAAAACTGATGAGTTCATTGCTGCTGCTCGAGGGTATATCAATTCGGTCCATGACAAAGAGACAGCAGAGCAGTATACCTCTCACCATTCATAATCAAGTTCACATATGACTTCCTCAAAAAGATCAAGTCAGCGTCAACGAGACTTAGAACTATCAAGACTCAAAAGAGAGGAACTTGAGAAACAACATGAAACAAAGCTTCGCATTGCTAGACAGCGTCTCGATATTGAAAAACAAACGAAATTGCGGGAATTGGAAATTGAGCAGCTTGAGGAGGATCATCGCAAGGAAGTAGCTGCTGCAGCACTTGAGGAAATTGAGTTGATGACAAAATCATCAGCAGACGGGTCTGGTACAGGCAAAAGAGTGAGCTCTTTACGGAAAGAAGTTCAGTCAAGAGCAAGAAACTTGTTCAAGATTGGATTAATTCGTCACCGGCCGGGAACATGGCAGATGTTGCAAACGAACCGAGTTTGCACTTTTCTGGTTCCATCGCCCAATCCAACCAAGCAATTGTCCAACGACCTTCTTCAGCTCAACTTCCAAACTCACACTTCAATCTCAATACACATGGTCAAGTTGAGGCCAACATCAACCTCCCTGTCCATGAACCAAGTAGTAGAACCAATGTAACCAATGATGCACATGTTGCGAACAACATCATGCAAGAGCAGCGACAGCCTCAATATACGCCTCTATCACCACCAATAAACTTTGGTATGCCAACTCAACTAAACGCCCCAAACACAGCCCGACAACTGTCTCAAGCAACAATGCACTTCGATGGTTTACAGTTAGATCATCAATTCCCTCGCAGGTCGAGCATGCCGGGACAGTTGAATTTAGTCAGCCCTTCGCGTTCACTACCTTTAAACACACTTGTTAATGCTCCGCTAGCACTTAATCCGCAACAAGCACACATAAATGTACCAGCCCCTCCATCCCCCGTCCTAAACCCCGCACCACCGCATTTTCCGTTAATCCCACCAGCATTCCGCTTTCCTCCTTCGCCACCACAAGCACTCCCACTACAAGCCACTAACCCCGTGGCGAATAATGTCAATCTGTTACCCCATTCTCCTCCTGCACCATTCATTTCCTCCGCAAACAATTTCGTGCCTCAATTAATTCATTCACCACCTCCACAAAAGAGTTTCCAGCCCCAAAACTTTGTACCCATAACCCACGCACCTCCTGCTCCTCCAGATCAAAATGTCTGGCGTTTTCCGGCAGCAGTCCCACGTAATGCAGTACCACTTGTACGTCCATCTGCAAATTTATACACCGTACAACCGGCCCCGTTAATCAACCCTCATATATCTACATCGCACCGCTCCCCTCATGTACAAACAGCAGCAGGCGCTCAAAATTACGTAACATCAGACTTCATGCAAGCGAATCCATTTAGTTCTTCCACAGGTACCGCCCCCACCTTTGTCACTCCGATCATTCCGCCAACGTATGGAGCTACCGTTCCGAACCCGTTGTGTTGGGGTGGCCCGCCGCATCCCACACCTTCCGCTCCTTCTTTGGACTCTGCGGATTTGATAAAGCAGTTGGCGGATGCAATTACTTGTAAGAAGAACGATCCACTGCCCGAGTGGAAGTTGTCACAGTACAACGGTGATCCCCTGCAGTGGCACGAATGGTTCGGACAGTTTAAAAGCGCCATAGACGCACAGTCCTTGACTGATGACGTCAAGTTAACATACCTAAAAACTCTTGTAACTGGAAAAGCTAAAACCGCCATCGCTGAGTTCGCATACTGTGGTGTAATGTATAAGGACGCACTTAAGACACTCGAACGTAAATTTGGCCAACCACAGGCAGTAGTCAGTGCACATTTAGACAAACTCAGCTCTTTTCCACCACTAAAGATGCACAATAGTGATAACATCATAAACTATTCTGCAACAATTTCAAGTCTTGTTGGGGTCTTTAAATCACTTTCATTTGACGCAGACCTTAAGAGTGCCTCACTCCTCAACACGGCTGTACAAAAATTGCCGCCCAATCTGAAAGAGTCTTGGTCACTCTTCACCGTGAAGAAACATTGGGTTAAGCCAACACTCCTCGACTTCAACGATTGGTTGAAGGAGAAGGCCGAGGCACATGATTTAATGAAACAAACTTCGTCGAAAGCAAGAACTGAGGATAACACCAACTCAGTAGTAAAGACCAAAGTTGCCTCAAGAACTTTTGCTGCTAATACACAAACTAAGGGCACTCAGAGACCAGCCTCAACATCGGCAACGCCTGCAACCCCTCGCTGCATTGTGTGTAAAGGTATCCACCGCATCTGGGAGTGTAGGGTATTTAAAAAAAGTCTCCCACTCAGCGAGCAAAGGTAGTGGCTGAAGCAAAACTGTGTTTCTCATGTTTGAGAGAAAAGCATATGTTCAGGCAATGCCCAAACCCCAGGAAATGCAGGAAGGACGGTTGCAACAGCTCCCATAATACACTTCTTCATGGAGCTGAGAGGGTGTATCCACCAAAATCCCCTTCAAACAACAACAACATTAATTCTAATGCTGGCGCAAATCAAAGTAAACTTTCTAGTGTCCAATTATTGAGTAAGACCACTACTTTGTCATCTGTGAGTAATGTGAAAGGCCTCCTTCAGGTGACTGAATTACAGTTGAAGAGCTCTTCTGGTAAAGATACCACGGCTTTAGTTTTGTGTGATACCGCTTGCAGTAACTCTTGGGTGTCCAATGATCTTGCAAATAGACTTGGTTTGCACGGTACAGCATTGAAACTAACTGTCAAGGGTATAAATACCGAGGAGGTTGTAGACACTAAGTTAGTTGAACTAATTGTAACACCACGCGACAACCAAGCATTTGAACCCTTTAAAGTCAGCCCTTACGTAAAGGAAAATTTGAGTGTAGGCGCCGATGTCATTAACATTAAAGCACTTCAGGAAACATACCCGCACCTAGCAGTTCTAGACCCAGTTACATATTGCTATGGAAACATCGAGATGATACTTGGACAGGATGTGTATTATGCCATCCGCCCGTTAGAGTACTTCGCTGCCGACGCGAAGTCCTCGCCCTTCGCTGTTCGCTTGCCCATAGGTTGGGTTCTAAGCGGCCCTCTACCATCGTCTTCAGGTTTAGTCTCGACTTGTTTCAAAGCTAATATGGAGCAGGATTTTGAACTCGCTAGTCAGGTAAAATCTTGGTACGACATGGAGTCGTACGGCGCACTTAAGCAAGTAGACCCACGATCCGCCTCGGATGCACGTGCGCATGAAATTCTTGAAAACACCACCGTGCATAATGGAAAAAGGTACGATGTCGGAATGCTATGGGCTGAAGATAACATCGAACTGCCCAACAATTATTTCTCAGCGCTTGTTCAATTAAAGTCTTTGGAAAAGCGGCTCACGAAAGACCAGACTTTAAGGGAAAAGTACTCGAATACCATCAAAGAGGACTTAGACAAAGGCTACGTAGTAAGGGTCAAAGATGCTCATAAGGTGGAAAGTCGCTCGGAACGAGAGTGGTACCTACCACACCATCCGGTTGTTAACCCGAACAAGCCGGGCAAGGTCCGTAGGGTACTAAACGGAGCAGCTAATTTCCATGGCGCATCTCTTAATAAGTCTTTAATCACTGGACCTGACTTACTGCAAAACCTAATCTATGTACTCCTACGGTTCAGACAACATCCATTTGCCGTATCCGCCGACATCGAGGGAATGTTCCTCCAAGTTGGAGTGTTACCATGTGATCAACCATCATTGCGCTTTTTGTGGCGGGAGGACCCCACATCAAATGTTGTGGTACACCAGTATACGCGCCACATCTTTGGGGCAAAAGATTCGCCCACCTGCGCCAACTACGCACTTCAGCGCACGGCACGCGATAATGCTAAGGAGTACCCAGAAGCTGCGAAAGCCGTCCTTGAGAACTTCTACATGGACGACTACTTGGACTCAGTGGAATCCCCCGAGAGGGCCCTCATTAGGTCGAAGGAATTGGTACATCTTCTCCATTTAGGTGGGTTCAAGCTTACTAAGTTTGTAAGCAATGTACCAGATCTGGCTGACCGAATTGATGGGTCTGCTCAATCCACTGAACCGAAGGTCATCGTTTCATCAAAGGAGGAATCAATGCACGTGCTTGGGCTTAAGTGGGATCACAACAACGATACTCTGGTTGTGAGCAGGGGTACTAACAGCACCATCACAAAAAGTTTAACACAGCGCTTGGTCCTTAGTCTTGTGTCAAAGGTCTACGACCCAATTGGTCTTGTCGCACCGTTCACTGTTCGTGCTCGGTTAATCTTGAAAGACATTTGGCGTGTCAATGGACAAAGTTGGGACGACGAGTTACCTAAAGACACAGTTGACAGATTCCTTGCCTGGTGTGTTGAACTGCCGCGGTTAGCTGAGATCACTATACCAAGAAGTTACTTTTCAGGACCATTCCAACATCTTGAACTCCACATGTTTGGTGATAGCTCGCAAGACGTATTCAGTGCAGTAGCATTTCTTAGGGCTCAAGTAACTTGCACCTCCGGGGAGATTATAACAGAGCTGGCGTTTGTACTGGGCAAGGCCCGCGTTGCACCTATGAAGGTAATGACAGTTCCTAAGCTGGAACTACAAGCCGCTCTCCTCGCAGCACGTTTAAAAAGGGAAATCTGTCAAGCATTAACCGTTAGTGTGGATAAAGTATTCATGTGGACAGATAGTACCATCGTGTTGCAGTGGATAAACTCAACCATTAAACACCCAATCTTCATTGCAAATCGTGTCAGTGAAATTCTGGAGAACACCAGCGTTGACCAATGGAACCACGTCGCCACTTGTGATAATCCGGCAGATGCTGGCACGCGTGGCATGTCCGCTGAAGTTTTGCAATCAAGTAGCTGGGTGAGGGGTCCTGACTTCTTGAGAACTAAACAATTCCCTTTTGTACCAAATACTGACGTCTTTGATAACATCAAGCTCGGCGTTGTAACTAAGGAACAAGATGATGTTTCCATCTCATCTCTAGCCGCATCTGTAACCAAGCCCCCTAAGGAACAAAGCATTAATCTAATCCCGTTTGATAAGTTCAGTTCTTATCAAAAATTACTTCGTGTCACCGCATATGTGCTCCGTCTTTTACCATCTCATGAAAGTTACCGTACCGTAGACGGCAGCATAGCCGACCCTGTTGAGCTTGACGGAGCCGAGCGTCATCTCCAGCAGTACTTGGTTCAAAGAGAGTCCTTTGATACTGAAAGAAAGGATCTTCTTGACAACAAATCCGTTAAGAAGAGCAGCCGCATTGCTCAGTTTACTCCGTTTATTGGGCCTCGTAGTCTCATCCGTTCTTCTGGTCGACTCCGACGGCTAGTGGAAATTGACTTTGACACTAAGCATCCTATCGTTCTGGATGCGCGTCATTCTTTTGTTAAACTGTTTCTGCGGCATACTCATTTGAAGAACCATCATCAGGGCATCGATTACTTAAGGTCAAAGGTACAAGAACGTTATGCCATCCTAAAACTACGTTCGTCACTGCGTTCCGTCAAATCAAACTGCGTCTTGTGTAGAAAGTTCCGTGCAGCAACCATTCAACCTATCATGGCAGACCTCCCAAAGGAGAGACTCGCATACCAGTCTCCTCCCTTTACCAACACCGGGGTTGATTACTTCGGCCCATTCTACGTCACAGTTCGTCGGACTACCGAGAAGAGGTGGGGATTTCTTTTCACTTGTCTCACTACTCGTGCTGTCCATGTTGAAGTTTTCGCGTCCATGGACACTAGTTCCTGTGTAATGGGAGTGGAGCGGTTCGTCTCCCGTCGGGGTACTCCTGCTATGATTTGGTCGGATAATGGTACGAACTTCATTGGAGCGGAAAAAGAGCTCCGTGAATGTGTGGAAAAATGGAATACGCTCAACATTGCTGCCGAACTTGCACATAAGGGCATTAAGTGGAGGTTCAATCCACCCAGCGCGCCACACCAAGGTGGCATCTGGGAGAGGTTAGTTCGAAGTTTTAAAAGAGTACTGTACACTATCCTCGGTACGCGTCGCCTCACAGATGATGTTTTGAACACTACTTTTTGTCTGGTCGAACACGCATTAAACTCACGTCCCTTAACACCCGTAGGCGCCGACCCGTCCGACCTAGGCGCAATAACACCTAACCATGTTCTACTCGGTAACCAAACAACCGGAACTCCGTCTATCGTTGGCGTCGACGAGTTCGATCACCGTAAGCGGTACGCCCGCGCACAGTCATACGCCAATGCAATTTGGGCACGTTGGCTCAAGGAGTATGTACCTACGTTGAACCGTAGATCTAAGTGGCAGACGCCTGCCGAGCAGCACCTCAAAGTCGGTGATTTAGTTTGGATCGTTGAAGAAAGCAACCCTAGTGGTTACTATCCAACTGCTCGGATTGAAGAACTCCATTACGGCTCCGACAGCGTCGCCAGCTCCGCCGTGGTACGCACGTCGTCCGGATCGCTCGTCCGCCCACTCGTTAAGCTTGTACCGATCCTCCCAACATTTTCTTCCGGGCCGGAGGATGTTACTGAGTAAACTAAATGAGCAATCCGCTATTTAAGTCTATCCAGCGAGAAAGTTTATTACGTCATATTTCTTAACCATTCTACTTCTAATATGCGTAGAAAGCTCAGAAAAAGTTCGTTTAACATAATTTTCGTTGAGCCTACTAATATACTAAATCGATTGCGCTCTTTTTAGGCTTAATATTTTTATGTTTCGAAAACGTATCGGTGACCAATCTGAGCTCAGACAAAATACCTGCCTGTAAATATAGCTAGATTTGCCGGGCCATTTAGATGTGCTTTTGCTTTGATACGTATTTAAAATACAGTTGCCTTATCGAGATTATGACGAATGAAAGTTATCGAAAGAGTGTTTTATCACCTTTATTATGTGATTCGCATTATATGTTTCTAAAGTCTCTGCAGATTGATTGAGACAAACATTTTTTATAGCAGAAAAGATAAATAGGGCTAAAAAATAACAAATACAAATTATACTTATAATAAAATAAACTGTAATAAATAGATGCTCTACCTCTTCGGCGCTCATTTTTCCACCCATTGTTACTTATACAAATTACAAATTACTTATACAAATACAAATTACTTATAATAAAATAAACTGTAATAAATAGATGCTCTACCTCTTCGGCACTCATTTTTCCACCCATTGTCTCAAGAACTGTTCTTAATTCGTCAACAGTCAGACGACCATCGTTGTCCCGGTCGAACACCTTAAACGTCATCATATAGTGCGTCTATTTTTTATGAAACACATTGCGCGTTCATTTTTAACTGCAGATTTTGGTACTATATCAAACGCAAATGAGACGTCATTACTTTGTTTGATATCTATGTATCTTGAACAAGCTTCATCAGAAGCTAACTTGTCAATTAGCGTTCAACGTTTTATTGGTTGGCTTTTCCTCGAAAAATTGACTGCATAAACGACAGGCACAATTTAAGTCATACCCGGGTCGAGGTGTCACCGCCATTCAACGCAACATTATGTAAGATAAGCGGTTAATGCGAAAATTTTTGTAAGATAAGCGGTGAATGCGGTGAAATTACATAAATCAGGCGGTGAATGCGGTGAAAAAAAATTCTTTATCGCCTGGTAGCGCTGAAATTATATAATTTCACCGCTGAATTTAGCGGTGAAATTACATAAATTCACCGCTTCGAAAAAGGTGTCCAAATTATGTAAGATAAGCGGTGAATGCGGTGAAATTACATAAATCAGGCGGTGAATGCGGTGAAAAAAAATTCTTTATCGCCTGGTAGCGCTGAAATTATATAATTTCAACGCTGAATTTAGCGGTGAAATTACATAAATTCACCGCTTCGAAAAAGGTGTCCAAATTATGTAAGATAAGCGGTGAATGCGGTGAAATTACATAAATTCACCGCTCAACTTAGTGGTGAACTTACATAAATTCACCACTTAGAAAAATTTGTTAAAGAGGTTTGAGATCAGCAAAGAATGCGGTGAAATTAATGGTGAGTGTGGGAGGAATTGTTAGATTTGCCTTCCCACTAAAACTACCCCTAATCCTACATCTTTTTGACACTTTTTTCTAAGCGGTGAATTTATGTATTTTCATCATTAGAGTAAGCGGTGAACTTACAAAAATTCACCACATTTCACAGCTAAAATATGTAATTTCACCGCTAAAAATTGCAAATCTTACAAAAATCCACCGCGCATGTTTTGCAGAAAATAGATTGAATTCGATTTATATTCAAACAAAAAATAATAGAATTAAGTGAGAGATGGCGCAGTGGAAGGAGAAGTGGATGACATGCAGGAGGTGAGAGGTTCGGACCCTTGTAAGGGCGGTGAAATTACATATTTTAGCGGTGAATTGTGGTGAATTTTTGTAAGATCACCGCTTAGTCTAGCGGTGAACTTACATAATTTCACCGCATTCACTGCATTTCACCGCAAAATTACGTACGAAATTTGCGGTGAAAAAACTAACTTTTCACCGCTTATCTTACATATTTTTGCATTTTTTTCTTGACCCGGGTAGAAATCAGAAACAAAAAAATCGGTTGTTGACGAGACATAGAAATCAAACAAAGTAATGACGTCATCCATTTGCGTTTGATATCAACAATTGCATTAAAAGAATTTAATATCGATACAGCTATGCAGAAAAGGTCTGGTTTTTGGGTTATTTTTTGTTATACTTTTCAAAGTATCTGAAAATCAATTTGAGAACCCTCTCTCACCCTAAACGCGGACTTGAGTTCCTCTTCACTGTCGGTATCTCTCATCTTTTTTGCCATCATATAGAGGAATTCCTCAAAGTCTATAGAGCCAGACCCTAAAACATCAACTCCACCCTATGAGTCAACATTCCACTTAAAAACAGAGGCCAGTTTGGAGCTGATCACGAAGCCAACCGATCCAGTTTTTCTTGCTAATTTCAAAGTCGTATCCTGGTGAAGCGAAACTTGAGGCACCTTGTGATGTCATGTAAGATCTTGTTTCTAGATACCCATGTAAAGATGTCACAAGTTTGCACGTATGTTGATGTAATCGTGTCACGATTAACCCGACGAGATTAGGCATATGTTTTTATGTATCAAGTTTCGTTTCACTGGGATAGTTCTAAATTGTTTCGACAAAAATTAATAGCCGCAGATTAAAATTTTGGTTTACTTGTAGGAATGTAAAATATATAACAGACAAATTAGAATTTTTATTTTATGAGGCTGTCTTTTATCACGATCGTTCGTTATGTTACAGACTAAGCAAAATATCAAATATCACGTGCATAGAGATCAAGTGTCATAAATCAATCATTCAATCATTTTCTTATAGATATAAAATCCTCACAAATCAACTCAAATCTTTATCAAAATTTGGTTAAATGCATAACCAGCCGCAACTGGTTAAAAAAATTCACACTCAGTAATAATCTTTCCACTGTTATGGTTACCATATGCACAACTAAAAATGGTTAGAACCGATTTCTTTAAAAAAACAAAATTTGAATTATAAAAAATTCAAACCCGCTAACACTTAAATTAACCACCTCAGTTTACAGTTAATCATGTAACGATGGAAACTTGAAGCGTCGTACCATCAATGTCGACCTCTTTAATCATATCTGTGATGTCCTCTTCTGTTGGGTTCTGGCCCAGATTCCTCATGACAGCCGTGATCTCTTTAGTCGTGATCGTCCCATCCCCATCTCTATCAAACAGCCAGAACGCCTCACGCCATTCTAAACACAAATAATCTCTCCTATCATTTTCCATGACAGGCTGATAACAAAGTAAAATTTAAGTGTTTGCTAAACAGCAGCAATTTAATTTTATTTAGTTTTATAAAGCTGTAGCTATAGGGCTCAGAACTTTTTTATTTAATTTAACTACATTTGTTTTGTTTTGATTTATAAATTATATTCAAATACATTTTAATCATTAGCTGGATAAAAAAAACAATTTTTGAAAACTTCATTTTACGTTACGATCGCCTCTGAGCTATCCAAGAATCGCTGGAAACCTCTAGAAACATTTTGAAACAGTAACTATTGATGCTTTTCTCTTCTCTCGCTTCAATTAGATAACTGAAACATGCAACAATAATTGACTCTGCCAAGCGCAAAATTTCGTTTGTTGAATATTAATTTTGTAGCATATTAATTAATATGTAGGATATTAATTTTTAAGGAAAGAAGAAAGGAAGAGTAGGTAATAGCAAAAATGTCGCTAATCAAATTTCATTATGATATAGCCAGACCAAGAAATTCAGAAAATTTTCACAGGTATCTGAATATTCATCAGGACACTCGACCAAAACAATTGAAAGTTGTCAAAACCGAATTTGGAGTGAAATCGATTGTTCGTCAATGCGTACAAAAATAGAATAAGTCACCACAATGGCTTCGGTTGGCAAAAAAAGAAAACATTTAAGAAAACGTTGAATAATTTGTTGCTCTCACAACATGAAAAATTCCATTTTAATAGTAACGTAGGAGCTTTTAAAAACTATTTTTGTTTTTAGGAAGAAAACAATTGAAAGAAAATTTTGTAATGTGATTCTTTATGAAAATTGATTGATGTTTATTATTTTTGCTTGAATGATTTGAAGTATTTTTTGTTTCAAGTTCATTCGATCATATGGTTATAATTTTAATTTAATTGTTGGGACAAAAGAGGATACGATTGAACCAACTTTTTTGTCGAACACTTGATCAACCTAACAATTCTGTGTGCTAATACAACACTAAATTATTTAGACAAGGGGAAATTTTCGTTTAGACAAGGGGTAAGAGTATTTTTAGACAAGGGAAAAAACTTTACTGCTTTTTTGAAATTCATGGCTTAAAAACTAATTTAGTCATTCAGGGATTAGCTTTGTTTCAACCTTTAAGGCAAAACAAAAATTTAAAGCATTGCAGAAACCTTTTTCTTGGTCCATTAAAGTGTTCAAAAACTGACCTGTGTTCAAATATACTTCAAACTGAATCTAGTAAGCTGAAGCTCATTTCCTATTAACCAAATTTGAAAGCAATTGCCCCAAAATTGTAATTTTTACAGATAAGAAGTGAGGAAGAACTAAACATTCCAATTATAATAACTTTCATTTTCTATGTTATTGGCCTGTCTGTTCTCCTATTTTTCCAACCTAGCAATCTGTTTCTGTATTCAAAATGTTTCGACAATAAAATAACATAGGGGCTCTCTTTATTCAGAAAAGAGTAATAAAAAATTATATTTTAAATATTTTTGTAACAGCATCAGTAATGAAAAATACCATTGTCTAATGTTGAGGGTGTAATGGGCATAATTTATATCATTTTTAAACTATTGATATTTTACATACTTGTGTTACTGGCTATTGAGCCTATTTTTTACAATTAAGGATGCAGATTAAAAATTGTTGTTAAAAATTAGAATGGAAACATAATTTTTTGAAACAATGGTAAACTTATAATTCAATGACAAACCAGAGATTGCAGTTGATAACACACTGTACCACTTCTGCAGCAAGAAGGTTTAGTTGTAATTTAATGAATTCATAAAAATCTCTTGGAACTAGTTCTTGTTTCATGAAAATCTGTGCAAATTGAAGTAAAAAAATCAACACTCAGTGCGATAACCTTCATAAGAAATAAATTATTAGCGAGCGCCGATATAGCGGCGAAAACTTGCTTGGGGATTAGGCTGTCTCTTTCGGTCAGAGTTTCCTTGCCATTGATGCTATTCAAAAATTACCGGGAAAGAAAAAATCAGCAGAAAAATTTTGTAATCCCGTCGAGTTTGATTATTGAATTTTACCGGACAGTTGTTATCGCCATTGAGAATTTATTAATTTCTGAGGCGGAGCCGAGTTGTCGAATAACTTGCAGAGGGCAATATAAATTGTATTATAATGGTTTAAATCAACTATCATGGCAAATACGACAGTTGTATATCTTAATCCGTACTACAATTGACTAGAAATTTTTTCGCGTCCGTCTTTTCTCGTCACTCATTAGATAGCAACAGTAGCGAGAAAAGAGTGGCGGAAAAAGTGTTCTAATACCTTATCAGAGTTTGACAACTTCTCGATGTAGATAACCACCGTATGGTAATATTAATTAATGAACTCCGGTTGCGATAGGAGTTGCTTCACTTGTTAGCGCCCCATGAATAGTACAAAAATTTGAAGCACTAACGAAAATCTGCGTGTGTATTAGTCATTTTCGGCCACTGTTTCCACACCAATTTTGCTATATGAAGAGTGGCGGGAAAAGAGAGCCGCAAAAGACAGTCTAATCAGCTGCAGGTTGGCGTAAACTATCCAGCTGCTGTAATTGCAACGGAGTTAATTAAAAAAAAGTACCACACGGTTGCTATCGCCCTACTGACGTTACTCAACAATTCGTTTTTCGTCTCGGAGTTTGATAACTTCTCGATAGATAACACAACCGCATCATAGAAACTGTTTGGGTTCCGTTACTTACTGCAACACTTATACAGGTGCGCAGTAAACGTAATGCGACACTGTATCTTGTACCAACATGTATTCTTTCTTATAACCAATTTTTTATCTGTTAATATTATTAAAAACAACTAACCTTCAATAAGTTCCGGGGTCAGCTCATAATCGCAAACGTCTAATACCTCCTCCTGTAACATAATAAACACTAATTATAACCTGGCAGTTTATTAAATTTTTATATATAATCTTTGTTTATGGAATAAAATGAACAACGGATGACATCAGTGTTTGAATTTTCATATTAAATAATGTTTAAATTTGATTGTTCTAGTTGGCGCTGAAAATTTGCATCACAAAATGAATGCAGCAAAACTTCCGAAATCTTCAAACAATATTTGTCTGAGCTTTTGAGGGAGCAATAGAAAATTTTCATAAGAAATAAATTTTTGAAAGCGTCACTTGGAAACACTTGAAAGCACTATACGCGTGTGGAAAGAGTGATATATCCCAATTATGTAATAATAAATTACGCCACCGTATCATATACCATTTTAATTTATGTTTGTATCGGGGAAAGATATTCCTGAAACAACTCTAAAATGTATTTGGGAATCATTAAATTTGCATCAATCAAAAAATGGTTGCATACTGTATTTTGAAGGGTGGTGTCTAAAATATCCACTCATATCTAATGGAACCTAATACGCCGATGTCGCTTTTAGACGAATCTTTGCAGTTCAACTACGGGTTCAAAGTTAAAAAGTTTTTCTCGAAATAACCCAAAGTCGACAAAACTTTGCAATCATATTACCTCTCCCCGTACCCTCAACCTCGCCACTACCCCTCGCATCCTCCTCCCCTCCTCCCCCCTCTCCTCTCTCCATCCCCTAAATTGCTAACTAACCCTTATTGAGTTGAATGAAAAATAGTTTATGAGCAATATTTTTTTGATGTTAGCATTGCTTTTTTTTTTTGGGGGGGGGGGGGGGGGGGGGGGGCTGGGTCGATACGTTTTAAATTTTGTCTGTGAAAATTTTTTGTACGTGCTATTACGTAAGCTCCTTGCCTTACTTTTGTGTTCTCAAGTATATCTTAGCCGATGAGAAATAAGAGTAGTTTCTGCTATCAAACGGCATATCTTCGGCCAAATGGAGCTTATCCTAATCAGAAATGCTTATCTGATATTTATTTTTTGTTCACACGAGTGTTTGTTTGTTCCTAGGAACACTTTTGTTTGATTGATAAGGTAATTCAATGACGCAGGTGATTTTGATTCGACATTCAATTCCAATTCTCCAAGTCCAGTTTCCAAATCCCAGTTGCACGGGAATAAGAGACACTTAGAGCATCTACTTGGTTATATTGGATTGAAATTTGTGTCTGGTCGATTGCCACAAAAGGTGATCGTGGTTGTTTACTTTGAGATGAAAAAGGTAAACAAATGGTCAATTTCGAAATTAATCACCCATTTGACAGCACAAATTAGCTTCAAACATCAACAAGAAAAAGTGTTTTGTGATTTCAGGCGATATTGACTAGACAGATGGATATCGGTTGAGCCTTTCAAGATGTAAATTTAGGTTTTATCTCAACTTTTTCAAGTCTCCCTGGATATTTCGAAACAAGATGTCGACGCTAATTACTTCCTATGCAGCAATAAATCATTCACAACTAATTTGCGCTGCAAATATGATCTAACGGAAACTTAGGTCTGGCACAAAGCTTTAAAAACACACACACACACACACACAAACAAACAAACACATGCACACGCACATGCACAAGCAGGCACGCACGCACACACACACACACACACACATACAAACACAAACATCACACAGACAAACAAACAAACAAACGCACACGCACGCACGCACGCACGCACGCACACACACACACACACACACACACACTCACACACACACGCACACACACACACACACACACACACAGGCCCACACACCCACCCACACACACATACACGCACACGCACACATACACAAACACAAACATCACACACACACACACACACACACAAACAAAAAAACAAACAAACAAACAAACACACAAACACGACAAAAAACCAAGTTTATGTCGTTGACAAAACTTTTTCTATTTTGTTCTTTTTCAAAAGTAAAAAGCGAAGTTTTAAATGGTTTTGAGATGGGATAGTGGATGAGAAAACAGAATAACTTTTGTGAAGATTCTTCAATCTCTCCCTGCTTTATAAATGTTCGCCAAAAATTACCAAAGAGTAAATTTATCACAAACTCCAAAACCCTAAGACCGAAGAACCAAATCAACTCTATTTGAAGCGGACGGACAAAATACTAAAAAAAAAACAAGAAAATGTGTTAACAGATCTTAAGGAAAATATAGCTGGAAGAATCCGAAACCGACTCAAAGTACAAAAAAGCTGACCACTATAACTGGTAAATGAAACTATTACTGAATTATAATAATCCTTTTGAAACGGCAACAGGAAAAATAACAAGTACATAAAAAACTGATAGAGCATCTAATAAAAAAATTTCTTTGCAACTATTGACTCCAAACAGACGTGTGAAAAGTGGCAAAAAATCGTGTGAAAATGTTAATTATCATCCACTAAATGACCACCAAATGATAGAAAAATGAACAAAAATATTTTTTAAAGAAAAAACCGAGGAAAGGGAACAGAACAAAGAGAACAAAAAAATATATTCTCCTGAAAATTTTTGAATAAAGTTATCCTCAAAATGACAACTTGCTACTTCGCAGCCATAAATTATGACAAAACTTAATAACTTCTTTGGATAGATAGAGCTTTCATACAAAAACATGGCCAAAAAATAGATAACAAGAAATGTATGCGAAGAACCAAAAAAGACCGAAAAATGGAAATTTGTGATATTGATATCAGATAAAAGTGACCAGTTGAACCTTCACTGACATCTGTTTGAGACAACACCTATATAATGTCTCTAAATTTATGCTTGAACCAGATAATTTATAGCGAGAAGCGCAAAATCAAAATCAGAAGAATTAGGGAAAAAAACTTTAAAAGGAGACAAAAATCAGACAAAATTTGCTTAAAATTATTCAATTATCTTTAGCAAAACAACTGCAAAAGGCATTGGTGGCTAAAACAGCTAGATGAATTTACGTCAGCCACAGAATTACTTAATTTAAATAAAATTTGAAAGAAAACAATATTTTCTAAAAAACCGTCCAATATTGCAAAATTGTAAACAAAAGATTAGCTCAAAATTGAATCAAAAATTGATTAATTTGCTTGAGAATAATTTGCTCAAAAATTGCTTCCAAACGCACTATCACTAATTTGATTAAACAAACACATCTAGTTGAAAAAAGAGCTTAAATAGAAAAAAAATGCTTTGAAAAAACCTTGAACAGGTTTTTTCACATTTATTTTTCTTGGTCTCTTGTGAAAACCTGTACGAACGAAAACAGCACTCTTTCTTCTCTCCGCTCTACATTTGTGTTCAACTACAAAAGTAAATCACTTGCACATTTTTGCACGTGTGGCATTGACTTTACATCCTTTTTCAGAACATCAGGATCGATTCAAAAATAAAAATTAGATCATCATTACGCCCCCTTCAATTCGTAAGAAGACAGCACCCCAATACAATTAAGTTTTTTGTTGGATTGTAATAAAACAACTATTTTTTTCTGAAGAATGAGTATAGATTTTTTTTCTATAAAACAATGCTAATTATAGCAAACTGCTAATGTATTTGAAGGCCAACAATACTTGCCAATAAAATTTTTTCTAGGCAATTGTTGTTTTTTCAAAATTATTAACCTTGATGTGCGTTTGTAATCGAGCTCTTCTAAAAAAAGAAAATAAGACGCTCTGATGCAATGAAAAATTACAGTAAAGACATTCAGAACTTTCTTCGATTTGTTCACTTATTGTCTTCATACACATTTTTTTTTCGTTAAGACAATGTTCAAATAGAATTTTTTACGAGAAATGTTTTGAACCTGGAAATAAAATCCCGCCTTTAAAAATTAAAATTATTGATAGTCATCTTATGATGTTGCCCGTTTTTTTAATGATGTCAATCCTAAATCTTCAATTATGTGTGTATATGTGCAGACATCGAATGCCTCTTGCAATTATTATTGCAGCTCTCAGGGTAGGATTGAATCTATTGATGCTTACCATATGAAATAAGTCTGTGTGTGTCTGTTTGACGAGTAAATGGCCATGCAGCTCGTTTTTGTTTATGTGGAACAATGTCATAAGCATGTTGAAAGAAAATTCTCAGGTCGAGGTTTTCGCTCAAAACTGCTCATGATCAGAACATCAAAAGCTCAACTTTGAGCGATTGTGCGTCCATTAAGACACAGAGACACAGACAAGACGAGCACAGACTCTGAGGCGAGCCAAATTCTGATCATAGCCTAATTTTGATGCTATACTTTTTTTTAAATTTGATAATCAGTTAGTTATCAATATTTTGTACAGTGGGATATAATGATATAACATCTTGCAAGATCTTACAGCATAATCGTCCTGTTCGGCAAGATATAATTGGGGAATTGCAATATACAAGTTCAGAATACCAGAGCGAATGAAAAAGAAGGTTTGAGTCAATAAACAATCAGAAAACAAGTGCATTAAAAGTTACTAAAACAAGTGTAAACAAGTTATTAAAAGTGTTGTCATTAAATGACGGCTTGAAAAACTCAGAATTTGCACGAACTAATTGACGAACAACAAAGTGAGTTTGTAAATTATCAGAAGAATGTAGTATGAGAACAATTCTTTCAATATGGTAAGAATTTGAACCAATCGAAAAAATGAGATTGTGCAATCTATGACCTTAACCTGGTTAGCAGTTATATCAGTCAAACTAGTGTTTTTTTTGCAATTTACTCGTTTCAGTCAAATAATTTTTGTTTGACTAAACGCAAAATCTATGAAACATAACTGACATTTTTTTATTTTAAAGTCTCAACTAAGTTCAAACTAAGTTAACATGAATGTATTAAGATAAGGAGGCTCGGTAATTTGCGTTTGCAGATAATTTTCAGTCCCGATCATCCACGTTCTCTCTAATTGACGTTTATTTGTCTACAACAACGTAGGGATAGGAAACTTTCAATACAATACAGAGTAATAAATTGTTAAAGATGCTTGTCAACAAACCAAAAGGGCCCGTAATACGCAAAAACAGAAAAGAAAGCAGCAAAATCTGAAAAAAGAATTACTTCAGCTCGCAGCTAGTGATGTTAAGGTGTTCAAAAACCAAAGAGAACATAAAGATGAATTACACAAAGCACAATCTCAGAAAACAAAACACAACTGTCCGGAAAAAATTGACAAAAAAACATCTTGTGTGACAAAAGTTTTCTTTCGAGAATGAGTGGCACCGCAGTTGAACAAACAAATAAATAAAAGCAGCTAACATCTGTATTGAATTAACGATTAAAATCAAGGCATTAAAAAATCAGCAATTAAATTAGCAAATAAAAAAAAACAAAATAAGACAAGATTCATAAAACAGTTATACTTTCCAAAAATTGTAGTAAATAATTTTTGTAAAATTTTAACTGAAGTATTCTGCCTGAAAGCAATATTTTATCGGGAAAAAAATCCATAGTGGGTCAATGAGGTGTAACAATTTGAAACTGAAACTTGATTTAATCTGACCGTTGCAACAGTTGCGACAACAGTTGCGGCAGAAATCAAAACTTAACTACTTTTATTTAACAAATATAATGGCAATAAAAAACCATTAGACACAGACTAAAACAGTTTAAAATTTGCATGTGTGTTTTACAAGACATGTGAAGACAATTCTAACGTTATTTTTCAAAGGCGCGAGTCTAGGTCCTTTAAAATGAGTCAGGCAAATCATGTATGCTCAAAAAACTTAATACATTGATGAAAATTAGCATTAAAAACATCAAGGTATATAAATAACAACAAAAAAGCCAGATACAGAAGAACACACAAAATTTTTGAAACCAAATAATGTCTCCGTAAATAATATTAGGTATACGCTCAAAAAATAATTGATTTGAAAATGCCAACTCGTCGGTTCAATAAGATCTGTTTTCATTTGTGTTGAAATAAAAATTTTTTCATCGCAACAACAAAACGTTCATTACCGCGAATTTTTCATTATTCAAGAGCTAAGAAGGACAGCATAAAATTCGAAAACTGATAGATTAAGTCTAAAAGCACTAAAAATTAACACATTTGTGTAGTAATGTAGACAAAAACTACGAATATGTGCAAAATTGGAACTATTTATTCTTTTAAATTTCAAAGGTTGAAAATATTTAGAAAATTCAGTATCAACCAAAAACATTTTAGAAATTAACTTACGCCTTTTTAGGAAATCAGTGACACTTGTCAGCAAGGAGACAAAAATACAAGACTACAAAGGAACAATTGGTACAACCATTACATTAACTGAAAACAATAACTAGGTTCACATTGGTCACAGTATCTCCATAAAAATGATCAGAAATTTTTCCGTTATGAAATTATATGATGAGACAACGAAAATGAAAAAAAAAACACTCGGAAATTTCAAAAATTCACGAAGTTTTTAGGAAAGCCAGTTCCAATGTGACAAAAACAGATTCATCAATTCCATTGCTCAATTTCAACAATATGAAATGAGCACATTTAAAACATATGCAATCACTTCGGTTGTATTTGAAAGCCGTTCAAGAAAAAAAAGGGAAACTAAAACAAAAATTGATATTTACGCACGTGAAAGAGAAATTTCTATAAAAACGGAAAATTTGATCAGACCCAAACTTCTTGCTTCACTTCAAAAAAAGTTTTAGAACTATTCACTTTTTGGCTCCATTTACTCTTCGAACAAGTCTAAAATCCCCACTCAAATTAGTTTTTCTCATTGACATCAGAAGTCGAAAAAAATGTGAACAGGTCATAAAAAGGAGAGATCAGTCCCATAACAATTGATACCCTTTGGATTGCAGACAGTCAAAATGAGGCCAATACCCTCTAATACTCTCGTTAACAATTAAGAACACGTTGAAAATTACGCTGAAAATGAAAAAAAAATGTTAATTCGACCTAAATTTAAAAAAAATTTCAAACTGCTGGGCCAAATAGTTTCCCAAGATACTAGAGGTTCAACAGGTACTGATTTTAATTTATGAAGATTGTCTGAATAGATTATAGTGCAGTGCTCTTAAGAAGTATTTGTTGTTATAGCTAAAATATATTTGGCCCTTGTTTTCGTGAAAAAGGATAAACTACCGGAAAAATTAGCCAAAATTATGCAAAAACATCAAACCAACAAGATTCAACAACCCTGTCTCATCGTTACACATGAAGCATTACTGTCATTTAGCACATTATAATATATTATAGCAAATAAAATAATAAAATTACCCATGTCGACTAAAGCTTTGAACCACAATAACTCCGAAAACAAAAAAGAAACTCGAAAAACTTTGAATTAACTATTTTACACGTGACAGGTTTTTAACGAATGATATATCACTCAAAACTCTGTACGATCATTAAATCGATCGCCAAATTTACTCAAAGAAAACCAGTTGAGCATATAGTTCCGCCCCACATTAAGTGTTTTCGGAATTAATGGAAATTAAATCAACATAATATTGACCTTTTATGTATCTACACTGCTAGGAAAAGATCAGACACTGTGAGGGCTTGTAAAAAGTCTAATTTAGGAAAAACTCACTTTGAAGTTCCGACTGACAGAACTCTGCTCAGAAACTGGTCTTATCCTCGGAATTCCTTCAACCACGTCGAGAACAGACCCGAACAAATTCGATTTACTGCCCGCAAAAGTTGTGCCCAAATTCTGACCGCCGTTAACCAAATGACTAGAACTTTTAAACCCACTCGGCTTATAATAACTATGAGTATAACTTGAGCTATAATTAGGAAGCTCTAAACAGTTCACATTTCTTCGGTAAAGTTTGGCTCTGTCCGAATTTTGAGAAATATCTTGTTGAGAAAGTTTTCGATAAACTCGAGTGGTTGGTTTGTTCTCTAGTTTTAATAACTCGGCAGTTGATGATTCTTGGAACGAAAGTCGAGGGCTTTTGTCGAGTTGAGTACCCTCTTCAAAGTCAACTTTTGCAAGGGAAGTTTGAGAGAAAGAGTGAAAATGTTTGTAGGTTAAATTCATGACCAACTGCTTCGCGTTAGAAATCAGTGAGCAAAAGCTGAAGTAAAATCCAGGCGTTCTTTGAACCCAAACAGAATGTTCAGAGTTTTCAAATTTATTGCTGGGTAAATTTTCAAATGTTTTCAAAATAAGTGAAAAGACGTTACGCAAATTCGTTGAAATAATAATTTTCTGAATTTAATTTGTTGTTTAAGATTACACGCTTGTTTGAGCAGATTATGAAAACAGGTTTTCCGTGTAGTTGTTCCCAATATAAAACTCAAGATAAGAATAAAAATTCCCTCTTTTCTGAATACAAAACTTGTATGTATACCTGCTATGCTATCTGACGCAAATGAAAAAATTAAAATTGGACAATTTCAGAAAAAGTGGGGAAAAAACTTGATGACAATTTCCAAGCTCAGGTGTTTTTGTTCATAACTTAATTATAACCAACTTGGTTTGCATAATAACACAGGGCACTCTGGTTACTAATACTGTAAAAAGAACCCCATAAAACCTTTTTCATAAAAGCAACGTGAAACCATTCTTTGAAATGAGTTTACAACGCTAATAATAAGTTCAAGTTTATACAAAGAAAAGAAAAGCAACAACAAAATAAAACCAGTTTTGCTGAATAAATGCACTTTACATAAAACATTTCCCAAAAATTAGTTCACGCGTTGGCAAAAAGGAAAATTGACAACAAAAGCCTTTTGTTCTTTCAAAATTGAGCTTATGAGCCCACAATTTAGTAATGACTAAATGTTGAAATGGCTTGATAAAGTACAATGCTGATGAAAAATAATTAAAAAAGAAAATTGTTGAAGGAAATTTTTTTTACCGCTTCACTGAAAAATAGTATATGGAATTTTATAAAAACAGAAACGCGATTGAATTTTCACAGCAGTTAGAAACATCAAAATTATGAAGAGATTGAAATTTGATATTTTGGTCAAAAGAAAAAGTATCTAATTAATAACGAGCGCACCAATAATCAAATTTAGGAAATGTAAACGGTGTGGAAATAGTTCGCAATTCAATATCATCTCTTTGGGCAATTTCAAAATCAAGTGAACGAAATCAAGTCAGTTATTCAATTTTGGATTTTATAACCCCCAATTCAAGGTCATTTTGTGAAGAGAAAGTGAACTAAAATTAGATTTGTTCACAAAATCGCAGTAAATAAATCTAAACAAGGGGTGAAAAACGGGGGAAATCTGCAACAAGGGGAAAGAATAAGCCAAGCAAGATGAAATTATGATGAATTTGGGATTACTTTTTCACGCGCTCAGGGAGGTTCGCGTGCAAAGAATGGAAGAATCCTGTTTAATATTCAAGCCGGCAATTTAAAATTGCTAGATTACAATAGGAACGGTATAGCAAATATTAAATATACGGGGCATTAAAGCCATTAAATTGCTTCATCAAAAAACTGAAAAATTAGGAACATTGAACCGAAAAATGCTTTCAAAATAGCAGCGTGAACTTGTTTTTTTTATTATCAGAATTGCTTCTTGAAGAGTGGTTCTTTCAAGTATATTTATGTACGCAAAATGTTTTTTGAAAATTCAGAATTGAAATCATATTGTTGACATATTAGCCTGATTTAGGGTTTGGCGAAATTGAATTACTGGGTTTTTACAAATTGACTAAATATTTTTCCCTTTTTCAACATGAAGTTAAAGATAAAAAGTGTCAGTAATTTGAACTGATTTTTTGATGTTTGATCTACAAAAACCACCGTTAAAATTCTTTAAAACGGCCGTTAAAGTGAAATAATATTTTTGTCATATTATTTTTGAATATATGTGACAAAAAATTTTCTGACAAAAATATTTGCGACAAATATATATATATATATATATATATATATATATATATATATATATATATATATATCATCTTATTTTTGAAATATATGTGATGAAATTATGCATATATTTCTGTCATATTATTTTTGAATATAATTGAAGTATGGCGAGCGGTTTGAATTGATAATGTTCTTATAATGAAACCACTCTTAAATTGCTCTCACATTTTTTAAATTGGATTTTTGTGGGTAATTATAAACGCAAGCTCAATAGTAACGACGTGATGTAGGGAACCGGGTTAATGGATTAAAATCCCTAGTGGAATTTTTGGGAAATCTAAGAAAGGTATCCATTTAATTGGGTCGAGCACAAGGAAAAGTAAAAGCTCTAAAAAGGGGAAATATTGCATCAGAATTGTAAAGTAAACTTCCATAGGTTGTGGAATTTGTTTACTTAAGGTTTTCCCGTTTATAGTGAGACTTATTAATTATTTAACCGTGCCCACAAATAAAAAGTGCAATTACTTTGCATCAAAACTTTACCTCTGATGCAATGCATTTTGAGCTATTGTTTCATATGCAAATTTCCTGGTAACCAGAAAAGGCGGCTGATTACAAATTTTTCACATGCAATATGTTAGATTATGTACTTTCGCAGGCAGAATGAAAATCACTTTGAACTAAGTAAAATAATTAATTTCTCAAAAATTAAAGAACATCAAAATGATATTTTACAATAAACTTTAGAGATTTACAGGACAGATCTAACTAATAAATTCTAACATAATATGACAAAATGACTGAGACGTTATTACTACCGTTCCTTAAACAATGATGTCATTATAACCATTTCGAAAGAAGCCGTAATTGCGGAAACTAGTCACTTGTTTTAAGTTCTAAAAATACTTTCCAATTTTTTTTAACTAGAACGCAAGTTGAATTTAAATCTGTAGACGGAAAATATCTGCTGTTATCTAAACGATTATCATAGCATTTTATGACTACCGTAACTACCAATTATGCTTGTTTTGCGTTTTGTTCAGCTGGAATAAATAATTACTGCCCTTCGTTTCAACTTACGTCGACTATTTACGTCATAAATGACGCAAGAATGTAAAAAAACGGTCGGAGGCAAAATCAAAAACAAGTATGTTTTTTGTATGATTAAATTGAAAAACATGAGCGGGTAAAATTCAAAAACCTATTCGAAAAATAGAACATAACTACACTATCTAACGTCACTGAACTGAATTATAAATATGAAAAGCACATTTTTTTGCAATTTATTGAAAATGCAAGAAAAACTTTGGAAAATTTCGTAAAAATTCAAAATAAAGCGCAAACCAAAAAAGAACGTGCATTATTTTACAACCATAGTACAAAAAAGCCAACTTTCAAAACGTCTCTAACAATCGGAATATAAAATTAAATTCTATAAGATTAATGGCCAAAAACAACAAAAAGTGGTGACTATTATTTAAAAGAGCAAAACACAAAAAATGGTACATTTCATACGGTCGTTGGAACACTAAATTGGAACAAAAATCCATCATAAATTTACCCATAAACAACAAATTTTCTCCCAATTTTTTGAACGAGTTTTTTTAAATAAAATACTCAAGTAAGGATTTGGAAAAATGTGTTTTTTTAAACCAAAAACAGAAGAAAAATTCACGCCAAGTTTTGAATAGATAAAAACATAAAAGAAGAAAATCCTGTGTTGGTTTTGACCGGTGTCTAGTGTAGTGTTTGGCTGTTGTTTTAGTACCTTCATTTTTTGCTTGGGTAGTAAAACCTCAGCAAAAAGACAATAAAGGAGAAAACAATCAATTAGTTCTACTGAATTCTTCCACTGACTTTAGATTTTTCGTCATTTTTCGTTTATATTTTCTTATTGACCAATTTGTTGAAATTTATTTGTGTCAACCTTTGGTATACGCTCATTTACGGAATCATTGCCAATTGTGCTCTTTGTTGCGATTTTTTTATGGGTGCTTTGTTTTTAGATCTTAAAAACATGACAAACTTATTGGAAAATAAAATGTTTTTACAGATTTGTTCGTCCATTTGGTAATGTTTTTTCTTTATCATACGGTTTTTTATTGTATATTTCAGTGTTTTTGTTTTTGACTGCTTTTTGTTTTGAGGGAGTACATAGTTGAAAAATTTTTAAAATTATTTTTTTTTTGATGAAAATCTTTGGTAAATACATGAGATACCGATAAAATTTGTGTTCATGTCACAAAAAAGTGGAAAAGCTGACATACAAAATTTATAATCTGAGCAAAAATAAAAGAGTAGAAATAACTACAAATAGTTTGTAACTATAAGAAGTTCTCAGAACATCTGGAAGCACTTTTAAACGAATTGACAATTTAACTTGGAGCCTCAAGGAAACTAAAAAAATTGAGATAATACTTTTTAATTTGTTCCTTTGGAAAAACAAAGATAAACACAGAATATGCTTCTTTGGCTATTGAATTATCTCCTAAAGTTCTCAATTTCCCCTGGAAGTTGACAGATTTTTTCTTCTCCCGACCATTTTCATCAGCATATTTGAGCACTTTTTTTACTGCGGTCTTTCTTGTTTCAATTACACTGAAGAAGGCGCGTTTTTGTTTTAGTGTGTCATTGTATTTGCGTATAGAAACCTTGACTAGGTGAACCAGTTCAAAATTTTGGTAAAAGTTATTGAAAATATATCTGGAACCAGATTGTTAAACATTATAAAAAGGATTTAAGGTAAGAAACATTCAAGTTCCAATCTACAGACCAGTCAGAAGCTAAAAACAAATTATATTGTAAATACATTGTAAAAAATGTATGTTGACTGTTGAAGAAAAATTGCGCGTTTTAAGTGATTGAAGTTAGACAAAAAGAAAAAAAAGTCACAACATCGTTTACAAGTTTTTTTGTTTTTGAGTATACAAAGACCAGTTTTTAAGGAACCCCAGCATAAACACAGTTTGAACCAACATCTAACTTGGAAAGAAGGTAACGGTGTAAATCAAACTAACCTTACGTCACCAAGGTAAAAATTATTGGCAAAAGACTGTTCAAAATTAAAAATTATCTCTAAAAAAATTGAAGTCTATAAAATAGCTGTATGGTTTGTTGTGCATTTCATTTCTATCAGACAATTGATAGGCTTTGTTTTTTCATAAGAAACAAAAAAAACAAAACACACTCTGCAAGAGTTTGCTTTTCGAAAAAAGAGGTTTTTTTCGTTGCTCCGAGTTTTATCTTGTTCAATTCACTTGCGCTTTGACTATAAATACGCAAAAGATTATTTTTCGGATTTTTTGAGCACCTAGCTTTATAATCAGCGTTTAGTAAAGGTTGCATAGAACAATACAATTTTGAAAATAAAGGCAGAAATGCTTAAGAATTTTCAGCTGGCATGATTGCTTATGCTTTTCTTTGAATTCTAATATCACAAACGGTTCAAGTAATCAAAGAAAATTAATAAAGTGTTCTTTAACGGTTTTTAAAGAATTTCTCAAAATTTCTTTATTGAAGCAATTTGAAAATCGAATTTTGAGATAATAAAACTGCTATCTATATTTATATAAATGAACTCATTTAAACATGCTGGTTTGAAAATTTTTTGGTATTAGTTTCATTTTGCACGTTTTTTTTCATAAACTAAACAAGAAAACAAAATGTAGAACTATGATTCAATCAGTAAACCTTTATTTTGCTATCATTTAAGCAAATTTAGAGATCTATTCTCAAGTGATTTAAAATTTTTGAATGATATAAAATATAGCAGACCATCCATATTGTTGACATTAGAATCAATGCAAATTACTTTCGGATGTACTGAAAAAGGAAACTAAATTAGCTCAAACAAAAGAAAATTGTAAAACCTTTTTCAATAAAACTGAGTGTCTATTATTTTAAACTCTAAGGGCATATCTGAACAATTTGAAAAACAATCAATCATTAAAATTTTTAGAACCATTAAAAAGATTGTGTTATTTAATCGGTTGTTGAGAGCTAATTCTATTTTTTCGGCCAGTCAAAGGCACACCATAGCGTAAAAATTTATAATCAGTTAGAGAATAAATTTGTAAACAAAGTTAGTGAGTCCAAATTGAAAAGTTTTAAAGGAAAATCAATCTCAGTTATCTCCTTTGTCCAATTTCTTTCAGCACAGAAACAAATTATCATTTGTGAAAAGTGTAACCAAAACACAACAAAGTTTTTAAATTGAACAAAAGTTATAAAGTACCACATTTGGTGCTGAATAATTTGTTCGACAGAATTCTGTAAAGAAACATGATGAAGAAATCAAAGTTGTGGAACAGTGGTGAAAAAAGTTCTAATAAATCTTTCTAAAGCAAGTCCATTAGATTTTTTTTAAAAAGCAGAAGGCAAATAAAATAATTTAACTTAACTCAAAACATTTCTAGAAGACTTGGGACCTTACACACAATAGCGTTTTCAAAAATTTCACGCGTATTTAATCAAAAATCAAGTTTTTTCCAAAAAAATATTGATGAAACCCGATTTGAGCCTTTTCAACAATTGTTCCCCAGAAAACTATAACCCCAACTATGGTACATTTTCCCTCAGAATGCCCTAAGATGGGCTATACGCTATATCATGCGCACCAAGAAGAGTGTATGTGTGCGTCTGTGTGTTTGTGTCTGTGTGTGTCTGTGTGTGTTTGTGTGACTGTGTGTGCGTGTTTATGCGCTCGTGTGTGTGTGAGAGAGAGAGAGAGCATGTTGTGCATTTGGGTGTGTTTTGTGTGTACCTGAGTGTGTGTGTGTGTGTTTGTATGTGTGTGTGTGTGTGTGTGTGTGTGTGAGTGTGTTGAAAAGACGCAAAGCCTTGACGATTGAATTTCGAGATCCAATGCTGCCTCAAATTGGGCATCATTGAGCCACATTAGCTGAGTGAATTTGCCATTTAAGAAAAAATCTAAAATTCTCCAATATAAATTGGACACAATTAGAATTTTTACTAGATCAAAAAACAGTAAATAGAGTTAATTTGTTTTTTGGGCACGAGCACATAATTCTAATAATCAAAAAGGAGGACAGAATTCGATTTAAAGAAGATTTCTCCAATGAAGCAAACCTTACAGTATATAGTATTGTATTTTCACACCCTATCTTAATGATTTTCCTTGTAACACTAGGGTTGACCGTTCTATGAAACAATAAGATAGCTTGAGGTAGCAAAATTGTAGGGGCGTAGACAAAGAAAGCTAAAATTTGCTGAAAGGAGTTTAAAAAAATTGGGGTAAAAATGTAAAAAAGCTCGCATGCGGAAAGACGGTAAAAATTTTGAGGGTACATCTAAATTGAAGGTCGCAAGTTTTTCCGCTTGTCGTTTTTCAAATGTCAAGTTTTGTCTCAGCAGTCTGTTTGTTGTTCTCCAGTTCTTAGATAAATAGCTGACCAAATCAAACAAAAACGTCTGAAAAATGCGTTCAAAATTAAAGGCGAAAAATTATGCTTCTGCTTTAAGGTCAGAGTTACCAATTGCGTTGCAGTCGAATCACGTGTGGAGAGAGCTGTTATTTACACTTCAAAGGACAAATTCGGACACAGATCAGAACTGCGCTCGAATAGTTGGCGTCAATAATAATTGAACATCAATTTATCACCTCCAACCCCCTCCCCCTTTCCCATTTCCCTTCCCTGGTCAGTCAGTTGCAACTCACACAAATAGCAGGTCGATAATTATGCTTGAATGAACAGTAACAACAGACGAGGAAATTTTGTCTCCTTTATCTATTGTAAATCCACCCTTTCGCCCTCAACCCCCCCCCCCCCCAAAAAAAAACGTAGTATGTCGCCCCGCCCGCATTGTGGTATAATTATGAGATGTTGTATGCTAGCCTCATCACAGAGTTTAGGAGGAACGTATAATTGTAAAGATTTACTTGTTACAAAAAGATTCATTATTTTAATTGTAATTCTAACAAGGAATTTGCGAACAAATAATTTGACCACGGTTTTATTTTCGAAGAGGATTTGCCATCAATTAGTGCTGATAACTTTCAAATTACGCTAATAGCGAAAATCAAAACGCCGCGAACTGAATTTTAGTGACAGTTCAAATTTGATCAGTCAAAAATTTGAACAAAAAAGGACAAAAGAAAACTTATTAACTGCTACACTTTAATAATAAACTTAATACTAAAGTGTAGTAATAATCTGTCAATAATAATCTGTTAATGTTAAAGTGTAGTAATAATCTGTCAAAGCTATCGCTATTTACAGTGACTAGATTTGACTATCCCCCTCCCCCACCCTACAGGCTTACTGCCCCCATAGCAATATCATAATGGAAGATATAATTTAGGTGTGGGCAGGAGGGGAGGCTATAATGAGAAGGAAGCCACTTTTGAGCAATTTTTTGAAGTTTATTTTGCTCAAGTGGTCAGTGAACAGATCATTAGTTTTTCGGCTCTGTCAAACGTCGGCCAAACTAAAGAACACACTACAAGAGTAACCCGTTTGCTGGTTGTGGTAACGCAACGATGGCAAACTACTGGTGCGGAAACTGACTTTGATTACTCGAAGGAAAAGTTGTTGACAAAAGAAGGAAGCAAAAAGATTAAAATGTCTGTGTTTTAATTATGGTTTGCTTCAAAACTTGATTTAAGTCACCGCAACTGTAAATCACGTCAAAATTAGTTAGCTTTTTGCCCTTTACAATTTTGGCCTCTTCTTTTTATAACTTTTATGTATGATGCGATTTCTTTGAAGCAACATTTTATGTCTCGCATGATCGTTGATTAAATTTAGTCAGGAGCAGGATTGAAAATTTGGTCCTTGTTCCCTAATAAGGAAAAATGTTTGTAAAAACATCATAGGTGGTTGGCGAATAAAAAAAAATTAGACTCAGACATTATTTAAGTTTACTGAAACTCGAGAAAGGATTAATATGATGATACGATTTGGATATTTAAACCAGTAAAATAATCTTTTTCGATTTGTATGAGTTTAGGCCAACGATTAGTTCATCTTAGTTGCTAGTGTACTTAGCCTGCTACCACTAAAATTTAATGCAGCCAATATTTGAGGGGTTGAAATTTCAATTAAAAAATTTGCTAATTAGTTTACGTCTCTAAAAACCCAACAACGGATGAACAAGATATAGAGCGCTTGATAAAACTGGAACTATAGGTTCAAATTAACTAAACCTATGCCTCAAGAGTTGCTATTTAACCAAAAACTGATGTGGAGATTTTTTCAGGTCGAAATCTGATAAAAGCGTTGAAAATTTTTGGATGTTATTTATATAGGGAGAAATGCAAGAACACAGTACTTTTATTGTTAACTAGAAGGTGTAATTGCAGGATGGAATAATTGTAGCAAACTGCAAATTGCATTTCTTCTCACTAAAATTTTTCTCATTTCGTATACTTAGGCAACACACTGAAAACAAAGTTATATCTATTTAAACAAAAAACTGCTAAAAGTTTTTTCATTAAAATTTGTTAAATTTTTTGCCTAAGAACAAAAATGTACTCAAAACCCATTGAACAGAAAATTGTACTTATTATTTTTTAAGAATTTTCTTTGTTTGTTGAAAACAATTTAAATGGTTGTCTGAATTTTTTTAAATACTTTTTCTAGAAACCAAAATTATATAGAAACCACACTGGAAAAAAAAGATTTCTTTAAAAATCATTTCTTTATTTTTTAAAAAGTATTAAAATCTTTTGATTGATAGGATATATATATATATATATATATATATATATATATATATATATATATTTGTCTAGGATCAAACCAAGACAAAAAAATGGCAGAAAAAGTCTAAAAATGAATTTTGGTAATAAAAGTGTATAGGTTTTACCATTTTATAAAATTGAATTAAACAAGAGTTGAGTTCAGATTTTGAAGACTACTGTTTTTTCTCTTTGAAAAATATTTAAATGGTTCATATGTTAATCAGATAAGAAATAATAGGTGCGCTCGAACAATTTGTGAACAGAATGGTAAAAAACTCATACAACATGCAACAGAAAAGGACTTCAACACGAACTCAAATGGAACGCAAATTCTGAAGCAGAGAAATTGTCTTTTTGACACAAGATCCGACGGTCGTCACTAAAATCGAATTGATCAAAAGTGTTAAAAGCAAATTTTGCGATTTGAGTTCCAAAGAAAAGACGAAACTGATATCCCGACTTCAATATAATTACGGTAATCTCAGCCGTAAAAAGTGAGATAAAAGACATCAGTAGAAAATAAACGAAAAAAAGAAGAGAAAAATATATACAACTAAAAAAACTACTTCTTTTGAAATATAATGATATTAATTTTATCCAAAAAATAGCGCTACTTTGAGTGAAGTAATATTTTTTTGGACTAAAAAAATCTTTTGAGGTAAACCAGCGAGAAAAAAAATGAAATAAACGATGACATCACGATACTCAAAAGTTTTTTTTAAATTAGTGCCGTTAACGTTAAAAAAAACGAAACTCTACGCTAAAACACGTAACCGCAAATTGTGATCAAAAACCTTATCTTAGCATTCAGTAAATGAAAACTGCAAACAAAGTTTTCAATTGCAGCTGGTGATATAGTGATAAAATGACAGCAATGCAACCAATTGACAACAAATGCTCTCAAACAATCACTGAGGGTTTTAAACGAGAAATGGTGATTGATTTTTGATTAAAAGTTGACAGTACTAAGTCACTAAGACTGAATTAAAAACCTCCTGATATTTGTTATCAAGAAGAGACAAGACATATAAAAAAGGCACGGAGAAAACAAAAATCCAATGTGTTTCTCACTTGAATCAAAGTAAAAATTTTACAATGAAATTTAACGCCACAAAACAGAAAAGATAAGCTTCTCTAAAAAAGCAACTGGGACATGTCATTAGTGAAAGGTATTTACAAAACGAGAAATAAAACCAAAACAGAAGAAGCAAAATTTAAAAATTAATAAAATTTTATATGAGGAACACATCAAAATACAAAAAGCATAAGTTGTTGACCTCAAAAAACACTCTTTGATGACGCTTTCCTAGAAAATAGCGCAACTGTCCTTTCAATAAATAGATTTATCGATAAGACCACAAAAAAGCGCAACAAAAAAGGAAGAACTACAAAAAATTCCCTCTTGTTAACCTTCATTAGTGGTCACACCTCAGAAAGTACAAGAATCAAGCACGGAATTATAATGTCAACGAATTTTTTTGTACAATTCATCAAACAGTACAAAAAATGTTATATGGATAGACCGAGGCATCCCTATATGAAAAGCGCTGTCTCTTTGTTGCACGTGCTCTAAATTTATTTTCATATAGGGAAGCTTGTTCAAACAATAAATCTTGTATTCAGTTTAAAAGAAAATTGAAAACATTTATCCATTGAAGATTCTCATTATTTTGATCCTTCCACTATTCTAGCCATATCAAAGACACTGCTTCAATGTGACTTTTCATTCACATCGTAAGAACGTGACGACTTTTTTAAAAAAAAATTTCTTCCCCAAATGAGTCAAATTTTTCTATTGTCAAAACGACAATCGAACTAGTATCAACCTTGTTTTCGTGTCTTTAAGTTTTTGAACTACATTTTGTTGTTGTAATTCACATTCACATAGTTGACCAATGATCATTAAAAATGGTAGAAATGTTTGCTAAAAGTTGACAAGTTAACGGTAAGTTACGGAATGTTCACAAAAACTTTGAACATGGATAATTCCACGAAAAAAGAAAAAATTCAATAAATTTCGATTTTGTTAACTATCATACGTTCGATGGGCGGTCAAATCAAACTAGTCATGTCTTTTTACGTTAGATATGTCGATCGACAAATATTGTCTGAACGAAAAACTAGTTGGTCATGAATTTCCTCCCCGCATTTAATGGGATGGAAAACAGTTTTTATATAAATATGATCAAAGTTTATAATAATTGGTTCAACGTGTGATAAAAAATTAAATATCCCTAGTAATGCGTTATTTCAACTTCAAAGTTCAAATTGGTGAATATAATTGATAAAAAAAATTACAAAAGCCGCAAACTCCGAATCTGCTTTTGCCATCATGTTTGCTAACATTATAAATATTACTGGATTGAACCAATCCGGTATTTGGCGGGAAACAAAACGAGAATTGAGAATTTCTCCGTTTATTCGCTTAGATCCATCAAAAAACTTGAGTTAAAAATATGAGCATTATTGTTTGTAAGAAAAATTTGTCCTTTTTAATTTTGCAAATAAAAGTTTTACTCTCCATAGCCATCTTTTTGAAGGATAGTTTTTTTAAACAATTGAAAAATAGCTTTCATTTTTGTACAAAGCTGCTAAAAATGGAGAAAACCATTTTTCTTCAAAAAGAATTGAAGAAAAATGTTCTTTTATGCAGTCTGTTGTTTTCTGTTGCAGAGTTCAATTGCTTCACAAATGTAAATTTTTGGCCCCTCAGGGAGAGCACCATAGATTTAATTAACAAAAAATGAGACCTGCTCTGTTCCCTCACCTCCTCCTACCTCCCTTTTATTCAGGAGGGAAACTTCTCGGGGGCCAGATCTGGAACCATATTACATTTTGATGCAATAACAAGCAGCAATTGAATCATTTATTGAATCCCCGATTAGCAGCAACTTTACTGGCAAAAGCTCCTGATCACCATTTAAAATTATAATGTTTTTTAAATTTTCCGGGCGTACTTTAAAGATGCACATCTTTACTAATTAATTTAAATTATCAACTGTCACCATTTCCTGTCGTTTCTGAACGGC
This sequence comes from Convolutriloba macropyga, assembly GCF_964194025.1. Taxonomy (NCBI): domain Eukaryota; kingdom Metazoa; phylum Xenacoelomorpha; order Acoela; family Convolutidae; genus Convolutriloba; species Convolutriloba macropyga. The sequence continues at coordinate 45,696,024 of NC_134477.1, forward strand.
TAATTTTTCCTTTGCTTGCTCTAGGAGAGTGTTCGAAAATTAATATGCCGATTTTTTCTAATTTAACTAATTAATAATCATAAACTTGTCAATTAGTTTTGATACTTTGACTTTTTTGTTTAAAATTATTTATTTGTTCAAAATTTGGGACATAAGATGCTTCAAAAAGACTACAATTAACCTAGTATCAATTCCAATTTTGTGTCTTTCGGTTTTTAACAACAATTTATAGGTGATATGCAAATACTTGGCCAACGATGACTAGACTTGGGAAAGAAGTTTGCTAAAAGTTGAAAAGTTAACGGTAAGTTACCGAATGTTAACAAAAACTTTGAACCTGGATAATACCACGAAAAAACAAAGCAAAATTCAAAAAAATTTCCATTTTGTTAAACACTATACGCTCGATGAGTGGCCGGTTAAATCGAACTAGTCATGACTTCTTACGTCAAAAATGTCGATCGACCAAAACTATCTGAACGAAAAATCTGTTGATCATGAATTTACTCCCCGCATTTAATGGGTTGGAAATCAATTTTTATATAAATATAATCAGAGTTTATAATAGTTGGTTCAATGTGTGATAAAAAATTCAATATCCCTAGTAATGCGTTCTTTTAACTTCAAAGTTAAAATTGTTGAAAATAATTGATAAAAAATACAAAAGCTGCAAACTCCGAAGCTGCTTTTGCCGTCATGTTTGGTAACATTATAAATATTTTTGGAGTGAAACAATCCGGTATTTGATGAGAAACACAACGAGAATTGAGAATTTCTCCGTTTATTCGCTTAAATTCATCAAAAAAAACTTCCGCAAAAGTCTTGAGTAAAAAAATATGAGCATAATTGTTTGTAAGAAAAATTAGTCCTTTTTCGTTTTGCTAATAAGAGTTTTACTTTTCAAAGCCAGCATTTTGAAGGGTAGATATTTTTCTCTGAAAACAATTGAAAGATAGCTTTCATTTTTGTACAGAGCTGCTAAAAATGGAGAAAATCATTTTTCTTCAAAAAGAAATGCAGAAAAATGTTCTTTTATGCAGTCTGTTGTATTAACAGGAGTTCAATTGTTTCACAAATGTAATTTTTTGGCCCCTCAGAGAGAACAGCATAGATTGAATTAAGAAAAAATGAGACCTATTCTGTTTCGTCACCTCCTCCTACCGCCCTTTTATTCAGGAGGGAAACTTCTCGGGGGCCAGATCTGGAACCATATTACATTTTGATATAATAACAAGCAGCATTTGTATCATTCATTGAATCCCGTTTAGCAGCAACCTTACTGGCAAAAACTCCTGATCATAATTTAAAGCTATAATGGTTTTTTAATTTTCCGGGCGTAATTTAAAGATCTACAACTTTACTAATTAATTTAAATTATCAACTGTCACAATTTCCTGTCGTTTCTGAACGGCTTTTTTTCGCTTGCTCTCGGAGAGTTTTCGAAAATTAATTATATTGCGGGTTTTTTCGAAACTATTTAACTAAATAATAATCGTAAACTTAGTTTTGATATTTTGACTTTTTTTGTAAAATTAATTATTTTTTTTTAAAATTTGGGACAAGTAGATGCTTCAAAAAGACTAAAATTAAATCAGAATCAATTCCAATTTAGTGTTTTTTGGTTTTTAGTAACAATTTATTGGTGATATTCTCATACTTGACCAATGATCACTAAACTTGGGAGAGTTGTTTGCTAAAAGTTGACAAGTTTACGGTAAGTTACCGAATGTTAATAAAAGTTTTGAACCTGGACAATACCACGGAAAAACAAAACAAAATCCAAAAAAATTTGTTTTTTGTAAACAATATACGCTCGATGAGCGGTCCCTAAAATCAAACTAGTCATGTCTTCTTACGTCAAAAATATCGATCGACCCAAACTATCTGAAAAATCAGTTGATCATGTACTTCCTCACCGAATTTATTGGGATCTAAACAAACTTTTATTTACTCCTGGTCAACAATTTTACTAATTGGTTCACAGTGTGATAAAAAAATTAATATTGCTAGTAATGCGTTCTTTCAACTTCAAAGTTTAAATTGTTAAAATAATTGATAAAAAAATTGCAAATTCCGCGAAATCCAAATCTGCTTTTGCAAACTTGTTTGCTAACATTATGGATGTTTTTCAATCAAACCAATCCGGTATTTGGTGGGAAACAGAACGAGAAATGACAATTTCCCCGTTTATTTGCTTAAATCAACCAATATATTTGCGCTAAAGTTAAAAAATTGAGCAAAAATGTTTGAAGAAAAATTTCATCTTTTCCATTTTGCAAATAAATGTTTTAGTTTCAAAAACCAGCTTTTTGAACGACAGATACTTTGTTCTAAAAAACGAAAGATAGCCTTCATTTCTGTACAGAGTTGCTAAATTTGGAGAAAACCCTTTTTCTTCTAAAAAATTGCAGGAAGTTGCTCGCTCTGTCGTTTCCATACGATTTTAATTGTTTCACAAATGCGACTTTCGACCCCATGAAAGAGTGCGACCCGGTTCAAAGTTTCACCGGCACTCAACTCAAAAGTATGTAAGATAAGCGGTGAATGCGGAAAATTTTGTAAGATAAGCGGTGAATGCGGTGAAATTTTGAATGCGTTTATTCTTCCGACTTACCTTGTTGGGAGAGGAATTATATACTCAAATTGGTTTCTGTTGAATCAATTTTCACCAGTCGATATATTCATCGGAGATAAATGTGAGTGTTATCATTAAAAAGCTCCTCCAGCGTAGAATATAGAATTTACAAAATTTGTTTTTGAATTTCGTTTTGTTTATGGAGTCATCAAGGGTTCAAGTTTTGTGAACTTCACGAATTGCAGTTGTTTTTGTTCACATTTTTCGTATTGTTGTTCAATTTGTCAATTTTGTTAAAAGTTTTTTAAAATAGTTCAGCAAAGAAAAAAGGCTTTCAGTGTTCAACACAGAACAAAATCTCTGAACCATTTGATCTAAACTCTTTCTTAAACTTTCAGCTAAAGTTTTCAAAGATTAGACATTTTTCCATCTAAAATGAACTTCTATTCCAACTTTTTTGTAAACTTAGCACGAAGTAAACAACTAAAAAAGTTTTCTCCAGCTCCAAAGGGGCTAATATTTCCATTGCTTGCTATAGGAGAGTGTTCAGAAATTAAGAACATCGCCAGTTTTTTCCAAATTAACTCAATATTAATTAAAAACTCGTCAATTAGTTTTGATATATTGTTTCTTTAAAGTAAAATTATATATTGTCTTAAAATCTGGGACATTTAGATGCTTCAAAAGGACAACAGCAATTTCAGGACTAGTTTTCGTCTTATCGCAGGACCGAATTGAATAAAGCGTTGTTTTTTATTTTTTTTTAAAAACTTTTTTCACATTCTTTAGTTCTTTCAAGTTACGTACCGGAATGCTATTATCATGAAATTGTTCCATATTTTTGATCATTTACCAACAAATCTTTCTTACGTGCAAAGAAGGCGCATGGAAAACTTGTAAAATTCACTCAAAAACTCAAAGGCTCAAACTTTTTATGACTTCAACACTTTTTTTGCGTGATTTTTTTTAAATTTGTTTTATATTCATTTTTTTGTAGCCGTATAACTAAGTCTCGCCTATGACATGTCAAATTGGCACATGGAAAAAAAGAAACCATTTTGTTTTCTTGTTGAAGGCTGATTGTTTTAATGATTTTTAATGATTCTTTAATGATGTTTTGAAATTTTTGATTTTTTGCCAAATTTTTTTCTTATTTCTGTCAAGCAAAATAGCTTATTATCAGCAAAGAAAAAGTCTTTTTTTCTAGTAGAATAATTTTTCGAATTCCCTAAGTTCAATGTTTTCATTAAAGACAAAGAGATTTTCTTTTTCATTTTTTGTACATTTGGCCGCTTATTTTTTTTATCAGTTTGTCTTTCTTTCTTTTGTCATATTTCCACGTTGATCACTAAAAAATAGCACCACATTGGAGTTGAAAGAAGTCGCAATTGAACAACGCATCTAGCGTTTTTATTGATTAGGTTTTGGTTTTAACGCCTTCGACGCAGTTTTCTCTTAGAACTTAGGTGATAATTTGCTTTTGCCTACATTTTTCCCTTTATGTAGTCTTTGGGTCTTTGATATATTCTCGAATTTTAGATGTCAACTGATTCCACAGGTGGTACAAGAGAATTTATTTAAGGGTTTAAGTCTATAGCTAATAGTTTTTATGACTTTGTACGTTTGTTTCAAAAGTATCATTGTTTTTTTTCCGGCTGTTTTATTCGTATTTCTTATTTCTGTTAATTAGTAGCTCGGGATCATCAACGGCACCATGCATTTTTTGTGTGAACTGAAATTTTTTAAATAGTGGTCTTATACTTAAAATATTAGATTTCTGGCTTTGGTTCTACGAGAGCTTTTCAGTTGTTTTTTTTCTTATTTTCTTATCTCTGATTAGTAGCTATGGTACTTCAATGGCACCCTGCATTTAATTTGTGAGCTGACATGTTTATAAATAGTAGTTTTATACTAATAATAATAATTTTCTGGTTTTGATACTACGAGAGCTTTCATGAAAGTTTTTGTGAAAATTTGCAGATAATAGCGTTTAATTTTGGTGTTTTACCACATTAGCAAACAAAAAACAAGTCCAATTGGCAGCTGTTGTACGTATATGTAATTTTAAATTATTCATTAGCTTAGAATTTTATTGGATAGGACACTGATTTTCGATAAGTTTTTCATTGTTTTTTTCCTTTTATTATTTTTTCTTTACTTGTTAAACACTCTTATTAAAGACAAGTCCCATATCTGCTTTAATGAATTATTACTTAATTTGTTTAATATAGTTTTGATGTGATGCTAGTTTTATTTTGCTCAATGTTTTAAAAAATTTACATTGAGTTTTGGTTGTAACTCATGTTTGGTTTGTTATTTGATTTTGTTCATCTTGTCTCGAAGTCTTGTCTTTGGCATATCTCATGGGCCCTTTGAAACGGCTTTATCCGATTCGTTAGATGGTTTGACATTAAAGCGGTTTCACATTAGCAAACAAAAAATAAGTCCAATTGGCAGCTGTTGTACGTATATGTAATTTTAAATTATTCATTAGCTTAGAATTTTATTGGATAGGACACTGATTTTCGATAAGTTTTTCATTGTTTTTTTCCTTTTATTATTTTTTCTTTACTTTTTAAACACTCTTATTAAATTCAAGTCCCATATCTGCTTTAATGAATTATTACTTAATTTGTTTAATATAGTTTTGATGTGATGCTAGTTTTATTTTGCTCAATGTTTTAAAAAAATTTACATTGAGTTTTGGTTGTAACTCATGTTTGGTTTGTTATTTGATTTTGTTCATCTTGTCTCGAAGTCTTGTCTTTGGCATATCTCATGGGCCCTTTGAAACGGCTTTATCCGATTCGTTAGATGGTTTGACATTAAAGCAAGATTTTTACTCATACACCATTAATTTTTGAGATAAATGTAATTTTTGACAGTTTTCTATCTCTTCCTCTGTCGGAAGACAATTAAATCAAAAATTTGGATGAGCGGGATCGGAACATTATGTGCAGACGCACATTACCGAGCCTCTTGGTTTTTAATGGGCTTTAGTGTTATTTTAAGAAACTCATGTTAAGTTAAATTTTTCATGCTCATTATGTTTTACTGTTTTGTAAGAAACGTTTCAAATACTTTCAGTCAAATCTGAATTAACTTTGTACAGTAAAGTCAATTCTGGTGACCATCTACCCCATAGCGATACAAATAGGCTTACTTTAGGAAACAAAAATAGTTTCTCGTATTTTATTGCCATCTTGTAATTATTCTCAGAGCAAAAATTTTCTTTCTTTGCCAAACATTTTTGCTCAAAACTAAATAATGGTTTATTCCATTTCAGGCATATCTCTGAATTAACAGGTCAATTCTATTTTATTATTGCTGGAAAATTGAGATGCTCCGCAAGCTCGACCTTTTTGAAGTTTTTTGAATTTTTAGGAGATGATTTTTCGCTGACTTATTTTGATTTAGCACGAAATCTCCTTACCTCTAGACAAAACTACTTCAACAGTTTCTAATAGGCAAAAAACGTTATGCTATCAAAACTCTGTTTTAACCGACTCACGCCTGGAGAATTGCTCTCAAACGACCGGCGAGTGGTTGGTTTCAGTAGTAGCCAGCTGACCTCAGGTGAAAACTTAATAGCCGCCCTTCGCACCATAGAATTTTCTCATCAAAGCAGTTTTGGTTAATCGCAATATTGGACTATAGTAAGGCTAAGGCTCTAAAAGAAATTATTGTTCTCCAAGCGCTACCTGTTTATTCCGTTCTTTGGGACGAGAAGTCAAATGGGTCAAGAGTAAAATTGCATAGAAAAGACAATCGGACAAATATAATTGCTGCAAACTTATAAACTAAACAAATAGCGGTCTTTCTGTTGTTTATAATTTTTGTTCTCAAAAACGTATGAGTGATCGATCTTTGACTAAGACCTGTCAAAAAACATTGCTAGATCTGCCGTTTTGATGCCTTTGCATTTTTGCCTTAATTTCGCGATGCTGAGGAGCTTGCTGGATTCTCATAACCAATGACTGTTCTTATCAGTTTTACCCTTAACGATATTATATTTAGCAAAAATCGGAAGGAAACGTTATAGAAGGACTAACATTGGGAACAACTCTAGAAAAAATACGTAGGCAACAAAAGGTTTGTAGGCATTAAATTTGAAGCATTTTGTGACTTGAGAAAATCGTCAGTTACAGCATCTGCAGCCAGAATTTTTTTGGACTTTCAAAACTGAAATCAAGATAAATAACTAAAACAGAGGGTTAAGCAAAAGCGTTCGGACACTATTTCAAGCTGATATCTTTACGTAAGAACAGTAGTGTGTTAAAGTTTCAGACCTACCGACACTTGATAACTTTAAGAGCTTAGAAATGGCTGTTTAAAAACTGAAGAGTTCCACATAGAATTGAACTCTATGAAAATCAATCAATTTTAAAAACTCAAAAACAAATGTCAAAACAATTTTGCCAGTGGAGAATGAAATTTCATCAGTAAAAAATTGACGCTGTCTTTTTTGTCGAAAAATCACTGTTCTGATGTTTGCTGATGTCAGCTCATATAAGTTGAACTGAATGGAACAATTGATGAGAATTGAAATAACTGTGGGTGACTCAAGCGTGTGATTTTTAGATTTCTTTTGATAATAGCAGTAAGGGGAAAGCTGTTACTAGTTGTTCATACTAACAATTCACGGACAGATGACACAGTAAGTTTCATTAAAGGAACGGCTATTCTTTTTCGCGATTCCCATAGATGATCGTAGCACAGCTTTAAAGATTGACGCCAAGTGACGTAAGTGTGAGGTATGAAAAACAGCAAGGTAGCCATCAAAAACTATAGCAGCCAAAATAGACATATCTTAGAGCACAAAGTAAAGTATATTCGAAAGTAATGAATTTGAGGGTCGATTTCTCTCAAAATATCTAACGTTGTCTCGTTTACTGAAATTTAAAATTTTTGGAAAAGGCGATATTGAGATTTATAAGAGGCTATTAGTTACTTTGTAACGGATGGAAAAATCAATTTTTGGAGTTAGAGCTGGTTTTCATCAAAAGTAACAAAAACAAAAATTATATTCAGGATGATAGCTTAGCAAAGTTTGTTAATGCTATTGGAAAGACATCATATTGATTTTGAAACCAGGTATTCACAGTGCACTATAGGTAGAGAAATTTAAGGGAAACAAATTACGCGAAAAATGTTTTGGATCGAAAACTTAGACATTTTTAAAATCAATTTTGACAACTAATCTAAACACTTTTCCTGTAAAAAAAACAAGTTGGGGGTTACACAATGATTAAAAAGTTGACTGTGCTAGCCCGTGATTTTTGTTGCGAAATAAAGTGAATGAGAACATTTCAGCCCGTGTTGAGAATTTCGTCGAATTAAGACACATCAAATTGTAGGTTTTCGTTGGTTTTACTTCGCCAAAATTGATCAAAGCCCTTACTTCTTTTGTCGTTTTCATTGGATTTCTTCGGTATTTAAACGTAAGAATCGCCCGTTTTTGCGTTCTAAAAATCTTAGAAAAAAGACCTGCTTTGTCAGGATTCGAACCTACAACCCCAAGATTACTAGCCACCTTCTCGTCCACTGCAGAACCTGCCACTTAGTTTTCCTGTACTTTTTTTGTATTTAAATCCAATTGAGACTCAAGATAGTTGACGATAATTGACACTTTTTACATCAACTTCCGACAATACCGACAAAACTACGCTAATAGACTTTTCTTACATCATATGCCAATAATATCGACAAAACGACTATATCGACAGTTCCCACATAAAAAAACTAACGAGATCGACAAAAATTGACAAAGTACGACGACGCTTCTTGCGTTGATTTCGTCGCATTTTCTCAACATGGGAGGCGCTCCTATCATTGTTTACCGAGCTCTATTGTTCTTAATTTTTAATATTTCTGAATATTTTTTATTGTTTTTGTGAAGCTTTACTCGTCAAATTGCAAAAATATTGGTAGTATTTTCAATTTAAACCTGCTTTCGCAAAATTTCAGTCCCTCTTGTCTTTCTCGGTTGAACTACTTTTTTCATTTTTAATTAATAATTATAATTTTGGTCTCAATACAAGCACAAATCGAGATATTTGACATTTTTCGACAAAACCTTGTATTGTTTTGTTTCGTTCTTTTCGGGCTCTTTACTGGCTTTTGTTTTTTTTTCAATGCACCTCTATTTTTTTCTTTGTTTGTGGATTATTTGAAAAAATTTGTTGATCAGTATCATGAGCTAGTCTGGAAAGCGCTATCAACCTTACGATTGGATCTGACATACATAATTGAGGAACTGCTGCCTCGGCATGGGAATAAAGATTTTGCTTGATTTCAAAATCTGTTGCTAAAAATGATAAGCATATATTGAAAGTGTTCTTGTACTTTCTTGGAAAGTCAATGAACAGAAAAAGGGGTCAGTTGTCGCTCAAATGAGCATCGTCTATCGTATACTGAATAGATTACCAAGTAAAATAAAGTATAATAGTTTTGAGCGGTTGTTCTTCCAGAGTTTATTCCTGTCACGTGCTGAGATCACCATAATGGGTTTGTTAATTGGGTTTCTTGATTTATGAAAATTAGCAATGTATACAAATGAACAAATGAAAATAGTGTCTCAAGAATTTATTCCCCTTTTCCAATGGAATTTTGGCACTGTTTCGAACTTGTATAATGATGGGACTCTTTTTCTTGCAAATCTTGCAAGATAGCCATTTTTCTGCTAGGATCTTGCAAGATAACCATCAGGAGTTGACAGGGGCAATCAAAGCTCAATTGAGTTAAATTTATATATTTATTTAAAAATTAATAGCAGACTTACCAGGCGAGCTGTATTCATTCCTGACAGATAGAAATAGCAAAATAAAAAAATAAGGGCTGGGTCTCAATTCAAGAAAGCAAGCAGATATTCCCAAGATAGCGCAACAAAACAAAAAGTCACTTTTCAACGGGGTGAATTGATTACAGGAGCAGACAACGCTAATGATAAGTTGCTCGTTTTATTGAAAAAAAGTAATAAAAGCATTATTAATAGCAAGTAATAAAAAAGTAAGTTAAGGAAACTTGCAACGTGGCATCAAATGAACTGAATTTTTGTAAGTTACAATTGATACTTAAAACCTATTTTTAGCAGCAAATCATTACTGTGAATTCAAGCTAATGGAATTTAATCGAAACTCGCCGTTGTGGGCGTGATCAATTAAATTTTCACCAATTAAAAACCAATTGGTTGTGTAAATAAATTGAAGTTCAGCTTCAAAATATTGATATTTCTTACAATATTTTTCGTGCATGGTTCCTGTGGGTACTTGGAACATATACCCCACCCCGTTTTCCAATTTTGTTCACACACTGAAGAAATACAACCCCAGTTTTCTTATTTTCCTTTGTAAAAATTATAAGATTGTTTTAATCAGATCTCAAAAAATTGAATTGGGTACAAGTTTTTTCTTTTTCCTTTTGAAGTCGGTCACAAATTCTCCAGGGGCTATATCAATTTTCTGGTTTTAATTTTTTGGATTTTTGACTTTAATTGCTCGTCTGGGATTTTCCCCCGCAAAGGCAACCAAGGAAACCAGGTAGGAAAAAATTAATCAATAGGCTGACATGTAAAAAATAGAGCGGATTTTGAAAAAGAGGGAAACGGGGAGAAAGGAAAAGAGAATCACTATTGTGAAATCAAAGAAAGAGAGCATAAAATCAATGCCATACCCTCTAAAACCCTGTAAAGGTGCCACTTAGTCGACTCACCTATCATCAAGCCGATTGTTAATCAGGGCGAAAAACTTTAACCGGGTCGAGCTGCAAACGCTAAAAACAGCTGAAAGCGCAAGAAATGTGGTGAATGCCATGAATTACTTTTCGTTCAAAGCTAGACCCGGATAACTGCGTTTTTCATTTCAAGAACTTTTTACTTAGAATCTTATTTCAATTACTTAATGCATAAGGCATCATTACGAGCTATCTACTTGTTGCAATTAATATTATCTTTTATTTAATGCGAGTTTTAGTTATAACTATGAATAACAACAACAGTTGTGCTATATTTTATGAGTTTTGCAATTGGAGTTGAAAAGTTCAGTTTGTGTTTTCGAAAAAAATTACTTTGGTATTATCTGAACAAAATTATCTGGCGCTCAAAATGTTTTAACCGATTGTCTCATTTTCATAAAAGTTTCTTGTCACAAGAGTTTTTCTGTGTCATAAGTGAACGCTTCATGATAAGACATCGTTAGCTTTCAATTCGGCCACGTGACATTTCGATTTAATGATAGACCAGATTGGTATTCGGAAATCTTTGCAATTTTTGTTAGATAGTACAAGCATTTTACGCTTGTTATACAAGGGGATTAAAAGTATGGAAAAGTGGGGGAATTATGCGCCCCTTTTTTGTTCACTTATTTCATAACCCTAAGTCAAGAGCGCGTGAAATGAACCCAAAAAATTTATGGGTTTTTGAGCTATTTACGAAATGTGCCCTAGGCTGCTTTCGTTGTAAAAATTTGGGCTAAAAAAATACATTAAAAATTGATAATAACTAGCATTGCCATGTTCAAAGATGAATTATTTAGCTTGAGTGGGTGGGTAGGGGGGGGGGGGGGGGAATTGAAAGGGGTGCAAAAATCACTATTGAAAAATTAATGAGTAGAAGTTGAAGGAGACACTAATTTTATGGGTAGAGAATTGCAAAGAATTGAAACAGAGGTTAAAATCTTCTTGAACAGGTAAAATGAATAATACGTGTAGGGTTTTTGGTTCCCAAGGGTGCGAGATTACAGAGATTACCTGCGGAGGTAATTAAAATATTTATGAGCTATCTATTTGATTACAAATTATAGCTTCCAAAAAAATAAATAAAGGAACTTATAGCAAGAATTACCGAAGACAGTAAACATTCACGCACGCATTCAATGTGCGTCAGGTTATCTCAGGTTAACTTGCTGGTATTCAAGAACTATAGTTCTGAAAAAGTCAATTAAGGCTACAATTAAACAGTTTATAAAAACTGAAATAAAATGCGAAGCTTGAAATAACCGCACAAGTAAATATCTATATTTAGATAGTTTTGAAATGAAAGGAAAAAGATTGAAGTTGCATAATAACCCTATTAATGCAATATTTTTACATCCAACTTGACCCTCTAATTTTATCAGAAAAAACGCCTCACAGCAAAATTTTTATTCAAATGTTTATTCAAAATGAGAATAATCAAATAAAGGTTGAAATATGGGTTGCTACAAAAAGTTAATTAGCCCGAAGGATTGTGTAATAATCAATATAAAGCTCCTATTTCGAACAGAAAAACAACAAAATTGAGGGAGGAAAAGAAAGAAAAGAAAACAGAAAGAGCAAGTAGAAAGTAGATAAGACAATAGACGGTGTATTTTTTGTGCTAGGAGGCGAACGGTAAAGGTCATAAATTGAGCTGATGGAACAAAAGAAGGCAACTTTTTTTCGATTAAAGGCAGTTGCTATGATAGAATTACAACCATTCTCTTTGTTATAAATTAATTATTAATTTTGAAACTGGGAGAATTGATCAAAATAGAAGCTCGAAATTTCGTATATGAATGCCTAACAATTTTTGTGTATGAAAAAAGAACAAGTCAAGACCTGCACAAATAAAAAAAATGAGGATGTATTTTTGCAACTAATTGATTGACAATATTGAAAGTTGCAAAATAAAGCATTTATTGAACTAATCGAAGTTGAGTGATTGAAGTTTGTTTTTGCAAATCTCAACAATGTGGTAGTTTATTTTTTCAATTAGTTTTATGGTCCTCAAAAACTACGTCAAACTCAATTGAAAAATTTGACAGCGTTAATTTGGCTTTTAAAGATGTCTCTTCTATCTTCCAGCGATTTCTTTAAATGCATTAATTTAGCTTTTCAGCAGACGTTTTCAGAGAGTAATCATTGTGAACCAAAAATTCTTACAAACAAACACCAATCGACCTAATTTGGATGCTCAAATTTTTCCAACAAAAAAATGGGGATAATTTTAACCAGGTTGTGTTTTTTTTTCTTCATTAAAGTTCGGAACAGCTTTTACTCAGTTCGAAAAGATGAGATAGATATTTAGAATCCTTTCCTCTCCTCGCCTACAAACACAGCCCCGTGCACACGTGCATTTATAAACAACGAATGTTTTTTTTTAGTATGAATATGTTCTCCCCCAGCACCATCTCAGCCTACCCCCCTCACCCCAGACAAAGAAGAGCTCATATAGATACGTAGAAACAAACACACAATCACTGCTGGACAAAAGCACAAAAAGTAGACTCCGAGAAAAAAATGAAAAAAGAAACCCATCCTCCAAAATAAAAGGCAATTAACTCAATTTAAAACGTCAAATCGAATGGATTACAATTTAACGACAAAGTGTTTTGAATGACAAGAGGAAACTGAGAAAAAATTAAGCTCTAAACATAGCCGGCAAATTTCCGGAAATTAGCCGCCGTTAACCCGCTGGACGCACATTCGAATTGAAACAGCAAAAGAAAAAATAAGAAAAAGAAATTAAAAAAAATTTTCTAAGTGTCAATATTTTTTATTTGGTATTCAGATTCTGCCTTTCCGGTTAGATAGCAGAATCACGTTTAATTCGAGCTCAAGCTTGAATTTCAAGCTCTTCAGGTACTTACATGCTTTTTTTTCAAAATTAAAGTACATTACTTCCAAAATTATATATTTTTTCCTTATAATGTAAAATCTTATATCTGAAGAACTAATAAAATATAATTGAATTTGATTTGCAATATGAAGGCAAAAAACAATCCACGCCAAATTAAGCAAATGAAATGGACGAATGATATGAAAACCTAGCCAGCAGATTGACGCAAAATAAAAACCCATGACTCCCCAAGGCCAATCAGGATTGTAAGATATAAACTGAAATGCTCTTTTCTAAATACCAAAAATGTTTTAATTTAGCGTTTTGCTTAATAATAATGAACTTGATAACCCAATGTACTATGACTTAATAAACGGTTTTATCGGTCTCTCCTGATTCTTTTGCCTCTGCCCGTGAGCGCATTCACTATATTTTGCAGCATCATTTGAACAAATTCTAAAATCAGGATAAAAAGCCCAATAATAATACTAAACATAGCCGGCAAACTGACAGAAAATAGCCGCCGTTGACCCGCTTGACGAACATTGGAATTGAAGCAGCAAAAGAATAATAATAAGAGATAGAAATTGACAGAATTTTTCTATGTGTAAATTTTTTTATTTGGTGTGCAAATTCTGCATTTTTGTTAGATTCTAAAATTATGCTTAACTCAACTTCTAAACTGAACGCTATTAAACATATAACTAATTCCAGCAAGCAATCGCTTTAATGAACTTTGATAACCTAATCCACTATGACTTAATGACCGGGCTTTATATGTTCATCGTGTTTCTGTTGACTTTTTGACTTTGACCGTGTTCACAATTTTGAGTATATCAATGCGTGAAAGAATCTAAAATCCATTCAGTTGAAACAACGAATGAGGTAAGCCAGAAGTCAATTAAGAAAATTGTGACTTGTATAATACGAAAAACGTGATCAAAGGGTAAAGCGAAACTGAAAAACATAGCAGGACAAGTCTTGACGTACAATTCAAAAAATTTCCATTGACTAAAAAAAAAACTAGTCCAATAATGTGTTATGAGTGATTTGAGAAAACCATTTACAAAAAAATCAGATCAAAAAAAATAAAGACTAAATATCATTGTCAAAATGTTGCATGTGAACAAAAACCACTAGCGATAAAGTGAAATTTCGTTCAAACAAAAAAAACTAAGCCTAGAGTGAAATATGAATGGATTGGAAAAACCATTTAAATAAAACACCGATCAAAAAAATAGAAAAAAAACAGTAAAAATCAAAGTGAAATTCACTCATGTCATCAAAAAACCACAAGCGAGAAAGCAAATTTTTGTTCAAACACCGTTTTCTCACTCTACTTTGAAATTAGAGCGAAAAAAATCCACGCCGCAAAACCACTCGCTTTTTCGCTCCATTTCCTGTTTCGGCGTGATCAAAATCACAACTCCAATTTTACTTCAAAACCATGAAAATGTGTGAACAGATCTTTAAAAAAAGACAGCGCTCAAATACAATTCAAAATTTTTGAATTGTAAAATTCGTTGAATTGTAAAAAGGAGAGCGGCTAAATAATAGCCGTTGAGAGGTTGACGAGGGCTATTAATAATATTTATTTAGATTTATCATGGTACAAATAATAATGACTTTGAAATTTCAAGCTCACTTAGAATGCACTTGTTTCCCAAAATAACCACAAATGGGGACAAAAAAACAAAATCTTTTTAAAGAAAATCTCAATTTACTATAAAACCAAATTGTGACATTATGTATTTGTGCTGCCAGATGAGTGTGTAGACGTCAGCTACACACCCTTAACGTGCCATATTTCGTGTAGTTATCAACTGGGTAATAAAATCTGCTATGAAACTGCTCATAACGTACGGGGGTAGGCTCAACCAACAGACCTAATGCCTAATACTGAAAATTATTGTCAAAGTTTTGCCTGCAGTTTTGTTTGGTCAAAGTTCAACGGTTTACTTCTACAATCATACAAAATTGTGATAGAATTAATGGCAGGAATAGTAGCCAAAAGCCTGTTTTGCTGAAACACACAAAACTCCAAGTCGCGCCAGCTGGCGGTTTTTTTTGTCAAAGTTGAAATGAGCTGGAATTTAAATTTTCAAAACATACCCGGCAGATTGCCGGAAAATAGCCGCCGTTGGTTCCAATAAGCATGATTGGGATTGAAAGAACAGAAGATATTGAAAAAAAAAGATTTTTGTACAAAATTAGTCTTTAAGTCCGATTTATTTTGATGGCATTTCATAGTTGAACATACTTTTGTTTCTTAGAGAGAGGCTACAGGGGCTACTATCAATACCAATAAGCATAAGATATGGTAACTAAGACTTATAGGAACGACGTTCAAATAGCGGGCATCTAAAATTGGGCTTTATGGGTTTATCCCGTTTCTATTTCTGAATTCAATTTATTATACTGACTCTGTTCATTTTGAATTCCTTTGCTGAGCAACTGATGTTCAAATTCACTTTTATCAGAATGAGAGAAGAGAGAAACTAGCCTAGAGAAGTCAAAAAGATTTCACGCAAAATGTCGGAAAAGCGGCAAAATGGTAAAGCAAAAAAAAATTTCGACGAAGTAAAAAACATAGCCGGAAGAATTCCGGAAACGACTCGAAGTGAAAATCCATTTAAACGCCATCCAACTGCTCATCAAACAAAACGTGCCTTCATTAATTTACGATTATCTTGAAACAAAGTCATGAAACAAAAAATTAAAAACAATACAATCAAATCTGTTAAAATATGATAAAAAATCTGATCAAATTTTGTTAAAAATTGAGATCCCGAAAAAAAAATCTCTACCAAAATAACTTCATCCAAACATCTTGTACTTACAAAAAGCACCTATGTGGATTTTGAAAAAACACTTTAGGCTAAAATTATGAAAAAAAAACTCTTAAAAACAACTTTCACAGAAAAACTGGAAAAAGTTACTAAATTTTTTATTATTTCAAAATTATATAAATCCAAAGAAAAATTCCCTTCAGCCAATAGGGTATACAGATGCTCGCAAAATAATAGGCAAGTCATAATAGGCATAGAAATTTAGCTAAAAACAGAAAAAAATACGAAAAACTTCAAAAAATTAAGAAAAATAGTTCCAATTTTTGCCATTTTTTGTCATATTTCTCAACAAAAAAAGATTCTTACCCACAAAACTGTAACCAATTGTTATCATAAAATTGGTCAAGTAGAAAGGGGTTTCTTCAATGCCCATTTGAGCCAGTAAAACAAAATAATCGTAAAAAAAACGCAAAAATTAGCCCGAAAATCAGCTAAATACATTAAAAACCTCCGAATTATCATAAAATTCATGTGAATTTCCAGAAACCTTCAAACCACTACGGAAACCAGCCTAATATCAAAACAAAATCATAACCAAACCTCTTAACCATAATAAATGGGAAAAACTGCTTTAAAATGCCGCACGTGAACAAAAAAACTTCGCTCGCTTAGAGAAAATTTTTTCACACATCAATTTCTCGCTCTCTCAAAAGCAGCGGTATGAACAAAAACCACTCTTTTCGCTCCGCTATACACTTTTGTTCAGCGCCAAAATCACTCCAATTTTTTCACGCGATTCATTTCCCGCTTCAAAAATCACTTCAATAAAATTGATTAAAAAATGAAAAACTCGTTTAAAACCCACGAAAATGTAATCACATGGTATCTCAAGACTCAGTAACTAACATGCGTCTATTCAAAACCCAATCAAAGCATTATAAAAAATGCAAAGAATTGCTAAAATTCGCCTAAAATTCAGCAAAATAGCTGAAAAACCAGCAAAATGGTATAAAATTCTTATTAATCACCAGAAACCTACGAACCACTATTAAAACAACCCTAAGCATCACACAATATCATAATCAGACTTCTAAACCAAAAAAATTAACAAAAAACGGTTTTAAAAAGCCGCACGTGAACACGAAATTTCGCTCGCTTAAAATTTTTTTTTAACATCTCAATTTCTCGCTCTCTCGAAAACAGCGGAATGAACAAAAAACCACTCTCTTTTCGCTCCCTTCTTCAATTTTATTCAGCACCCAAACCACTCTACAATTGTTCACGCGTTTCATTTCCTGCTTCAAAATTCACTCCAACTAAAGTGATTAAAAAAAAGGACTTCTCCAATACTCCTCTTCGAGTCGTAAAAAATAGGAGCGCTATAATAGCCGGCTGAGAAGCTTGCGGCAATTGATTCACATTAGTTTCCTTGAATATGTCGAGATCTTCAAAGGGTCTGGGTTCTTTCTGTAAAAGGGTCTGGGGTCTGTATCTGTCTGTGAACTTCTAGCTGTGAGCAATTTCATTTTTTTTTTGCTAATTTAGTTTTGAAAGCTGTTTACAGGTTAGGGCTTCTCTTCCCTAGCTAATTTTTGAATTATGGATGTTGTTAGTCGTTGGCACATTAAGCGGATTGCCATAAATATTCATTTTATAAGCTTGATTATACAAAAAATCTTTCTGTTGTACTAAATTTTTAAATTTGGATGTCCACAAAAGTCTGCAATATGGAATCAAAAACTGCAATGTTAAAAATTTCTACTTGATTTTTAATACTTATAGCAGAAACCATTTTGACTTGGCAAAGAAGTTTTTCAAATCCTATTTTTGTTCTGTTTCATTTTTAGTTTTGGGCTTCGGTGAGGCGATTGAATTACATCAGATTTTGTAAAAATTTCCGTAATTTTTTAATACACAATATTGTAATTGAATTATCGCAAGGATTGTGTTCCAAAGTTGCGAATTCATTCATTTCGAGCCCAATGAGTACTATCACTGGCACTAGTGAAAATGGCAGACGTACCAAAATATACAAATTGTTTTGCTGGCCGATCATAGTTGAGAAAATGGGAATATTGCTTTCTGATTGGCTGATTAGTTAACAAATTCTCCATGTTTTAAGATAAGATATGAATGTTCACGTAAAGTTGCTCAGAGATCGCGATAAGCCGAAAGATAAAATTGTATTTTTTGGGGGAAACTGGTCTCACGTTCGGTTATGATAGATTCATATGAAGTCCCACGGGCCACTGAGGCATGGTAATGGCCCGTGAGGCATGGCCAGATGCGGTAAAAAAATATAATCTAGCTTTAGGTTATGTCCAATTTAGGCTAATTGAACGCATAAAGGTACAGTTTTTTTAAATTTCTCAACCCATCACTTTCGTTGAAGTTTCTACATTTTGGTACCTCTATTTGCTAAGACACCACACTATCACTGGTTCGAAATTTTTTATACTACGCAGAGGTCTACATGAGTCGCAATGTTTCAGTAAATTGATCGAATTTTGCAGAGTCTGCTCACTGTTCCATTTCAGCAAAGTAATCAAAAAGTAAAAAGTAAAAATTGAAAAAAAAAATGTTGATTTGTTTGAATAGAATTCAAGTACAACAATTGAAAACAACTCGAAAAAACAATCAAACAGAAAATCATTATATGCTTAAATTAGATTTCCACACAAAGCGAAAAAAAATTATTTCCAGAGAAAGGCCTCATACACAAGCGTGTGGTAGATTCGATGAAAAGAATAATAGCCGACAAGGCGTTTTGCTGACATTGCACGTAAGGCCCTTCGAATAACAAATCTGTTAACAGGTATGTCAGTGGGAATAATATTTAATGATATTTTTTTAAATATAACTGTTCATTCCATATTATTAATTCCTTGCAGTGAATGTGAATTTGGAAAATTGTATTTAGTGACAGTTTAAAACATGCGATAAGCCTTCAGCGAACACTCGATTTAATAACAGTTTCTGGACGATGTTCAGTTCCAGCATAATAGTTGTAGCTTGAAAGATTTCATATTCATTTAAAAAAGATTAACATCATTTTCATTTGAAAAACTGAATAAAATTTGTATTCCTAACATATAATTGAGTTAAAAACTTCAGTTGAATTTTTCCTCAAGAAACACGTGGACTCATTCGCTTTTGTCAGTTTTGGTCAGTTTATCGAGAACTTAGCAAGATTTTTCATAATTTTCGCTATTGTTTGCAAACGCGATTAACAGGGTCATAGTTAAAATTCATGGGTTTCAAATCTTACAGCAAAAACATTAAACTCTATAGCTAAAAAAATGAAATGTAAAAATCTAAATTCCAGCAGAAAGTAAAGCGAAAGTAAAGATAAAGGAATGAACAATTGATGACTTGAATTTTTTTAAATTAAACAAAAAATTGCAGTTTGTGCGATCGAAGTCTGTTTTGACGCTAAAATTGTGAAGTAAGAAAAGGATAACAAAAATAAAGTGGATAAATTGAATTAAACGCTACGAAAACAAAACAAAGAATCTGACCACTTTCGATCGATCTTTCCCACCGGTTTAGAAAGGGGCCGAAAAGCGTGAGAGCGTTGCTTAGGGTATTATCGATTATGATTTTAACAATTTTTCCAGTTATTGATTTTGTCCTGAGGCTCTTATGGGGAAAGCGACAGAGACAGACAGGTTCTTATCGCACACAGACACAAAGCCAGACTTGATGGACAGGTATTTCATTTAAGTGATTATTCTGGAGTAATGTTACAAGGGTTACAATGTGAAGGGGTTTGAGGGGTTGAGATGGATTAGAGGGATTAAGGGGGGCATGAGGTGGCAAAATATAAAAATTAAGTGGAAAAGGGGTTTGAACAAGGTTGACATGGAAAGTAAGCGTGAAAGAAAGTTCAAAAACGTTGCTTGAAAATTTGACCATATCCTTTTTTGACAAAACTACAAACCATGTTTCGTTTGTCTTTTTTACAGCCATTACTAAAGACATACGTTGTAAAATAGAACGTATGTCTTTAGTACAGGTATTACTTGACAAGTGTCAAAAAACTGTACCAAAAATAAATGGCGTTTTGTGGAAATGAGTGACAATATTTCGTCATCATTTTTTAATTTGCAAAACCCCTTTCCATAATGAAAATTTTCACTCAAATTTTGTAAATAGTGACAGAAAAGCATGAATGTCATGTCATCACTATTATTCACTGATGAAAGATAACCACCCATTTCAACGACTTCGGGAATGTAATTAGCCTAAAAGATTCTCGCCCAAATTTTATGAGACCCAATTCAAAGACTTCAATGTTCTTCAGAATCGTGATACCTGTAAGTCTAAAATTGCTACCGGTCTTCTTAACCCACAATTAGTATTACGAGGAACATTTTGGAAATTAACAGCCAATAAGGCTTTCTTTTATTCCGGTCTAATTGATTCGATCCTAATTTTTAGATACTTCAGCTGTTGGACAAAGTTGACGCATGGAAATGAATTTCATCTAACGTCGAAAAAAACAAACAAGCCACTGTTTTTCAAGCCCGACTATCAGCAGGAATCGTAAAAATGATTTCTACCAATATATCAAAACTTGAAGTTAATGTGAAATAAATTTGCACATAAGTCACCAATTTCCACATATGCTTGTAAACTGAATCTTAAAAAATATTCATAAAAAATAGAGACAGAGTCGAGTAAACTTACTCGAGAAATCCGACGTTTGTTAAGTAATGGGGGGGGGGCGGGGTTGTCTAACTGTGGTAAAAATTTAAACAGCTCAATTTAAACTGCTAATCTACAATTTTTAGGTTTTGAGATCGCTAAATATGCCTAATAGTTATCGCTTTTTTGGCAAAATTTTCTTTGAAACATGCTATGTGTTTTCAGAAATCATTGTGGCCCGCCCATCAAGATTTCCTCCGATATATTTGGAATAGGATACAATTTAAAATGAGCTTATCGAGAAGTCTCCCGGGTCGAGGATTTTCCCCGAAGTCACAATTTCTCGCGGTTAGTTTTTTTGGTCATGTTTGTTCATTTCTTTAGTACTTGCAAAATTTTCCAATAACTATAATGACAAAAAACTAGTCTGAGCATTAAATATATTTAAAGTTTCAAAAACACTTTTAAACTCAACGTTTGAATTTCAAATTTTTTTCACCAATTTTACTGGCAGATATTAATGGCTTGGAGCAAAAAACACGTAGCATCATAAGCAGATTGAATGGGAAATGCAAAAAAATAAGCATTGCTTTTCTTAAAAAGAAACTATGTATTATTTTTGTTCAGAAACTGGTAAATTTATTATATAACTTTCTCAATTTTTTTTTTGTATAAATTACTTGAATTCCGCAAAGAACTGCTTTTTTGACAAAAAATGACACAAAAATTCTTGAACTACGACTAACATTGCTTACGATTAGTCGTTTTTTCAAGATTGAGAAAACTTTTCTGCACTTATTCCTAGATACTCTTTAAAGAAAACCGTGTTCTTAAAAGGCAGTGGAATGACATAAGCGTACTTGTTTTCCTTAACCTAAACAAAAAGGCGTCAGATGAGCAATGGAAACAGTCTTACTTTGTTGGAAAAAAAAGTAGCCCACTCCCAATTAGTCAGCTTCTCTCAACTTCAACATATTTTCAACTTTCAATTTCAATATCATAATTCAAAACATTTATAAAACTGACAGGGATAGTGGACAAAAGTGATGTCAACGATCTACAGTAAATCAAATTGCGCTTCTCTTTATACTTGTTCAATTTGGTTGCGATGATTTTCGTTGATTTAAAGTCTTATAAATCCACTAAGGTTAATGTTCCTTTTGCAACATAATGTTTTATTTTCCAAATCGGACAAGAAAATGGAACTGAGCTCTTTGTATGAAAAATGCAATCATTTTTTTTCTTAGTAATAGACTCCTGCTTTTTCAAGTCCTTCCATAATTATTCTTTTCACGCCTCTTTGTTTTGAGAGGAACTATATACTCAAACGATTTTTTTCCTTCAGTTAATTTTGGCTGATCGATATATTCATCGTAGACAATCGTGAGTGGTATCATTGAAAAGCTCCTCAAGCGTATAATTTGGCATTAAATTTTTTTAAATATTCTTTTTTTTTCGAAGAGTTGTTGAGGTTAAAAATTCTTGTTAACATTTCATATTTGGGTGTGATTTTGTTCGCTTTTAGCGTCATATCTGCTGAATCTTTGTAACAAAATGTTGATTTAAAATTGTTTAATTGTTTTTTAATGATAAAATATGGTCCAAATTTGTGCTCATAATAGACCAGCAGCGACAAAAAAGGCTCATTTTGGTCTCATCGGAGAGTTCACAATTTAACGATTTCGAATTGTATTGGAGAACTATTTTTTTTCATTTCTTTTCACATTTTTTTTGGTTTCTCAGACGTCATTTAGTGACAAGTCACTAATTTCATCAGGATTCAATTCATCACAAAAGTCATCTGCGATCAAATGAGCGTCATCTACGCCCAATGCACATTGCTTTTTGTCTTCGGGGAATAATCGCTCATGGTTTTAATGGGTTCGACCCTGTGTTTTCTAAAATTTTATTTTTTTTGCGTTTCGTCGCCATTTAGTACATTTTTGTAATTCTATGGCTTTTTTTGTTAATACAAAGTTGAATTAGCTTCCTAAAGAGGAATAAGTATACCTATCTAAAACAATGAATGCATACCTAATGGTTGTTTAAGACTTTAAGTGTTTTATCCGATAAAAATTAATGTTATCTGCTTTTTGAACTTAAACATTTTTATGATCATGTAAATCAGTTCCACTATTGACAGGTGTCCGTATGCTTATATTTGTATCACAATTTAGTTTGGTTAGTGAGTTTATTTTTCAGCATTGTCTTTTATCATTTAGTGGTTTATATTAGTTCATTTTGTTGTTTTTAAATTACGTTGTCACCAACAAGAGAGAAGCAATAGGTGATAAACGCAGGATCAATTTTTAATGTGTTCAAAAAATTTGCGGTTTAAGTTATTTTTTAAATTATTTTCGACACTTCGTTGTTGCACTTTTTTAAACTTCTGGTTTTTGCCTGTAATTGTTCTTTTTTATGTTGCTGAGAATTTTTCTGATTAATGACAGGTGTTAATAGCCTATTTTTACGGTGTTATTGAACTTATTCAGTGCCGTCAGTTGATAGCTATTGGTGATGATGATTTCGATTTTATTTGTTTTCAATTTGTTTTTTGGATATTTTTGACATCTCCATTATTGTTCTTCTTTTTATAACTTTAAAGTGAACCTCATCAATGAGAGGTCTCATACAAATCTTATAAATCAATTTTCATTTTCTCGTGTTTTTTGTCAACAGATGTTTTATATTTTGAATCCTTGGGGTTTTCTTAAAATTTTTATAAGTGATCAACTTTTTTTGCTTCTTTTTTTTGACCGGTAAAGCATTTGAGCTACCAGCAGATCCCATCGATTTTCAGATGAAAACCAAGTGAACACATACAACCGTTCACTTACATAGTAACTGAAATACCAGGTATTATAAATGAATTATAAAATTATAATATTCAGATAAAGTCTGATGATTTCAATGGCTTCAAAACTTTGTTTTTGTATTTTTTTGTCCAAATTTTACTCCAGTTCTGTATTTGCAGTTCTTTGCACTACTGTTCTACAATTGCCTGAAAGTTTTTCGTTAAAAGCTAAAGTCTTTTTATAACTTTTTGAGATTATTTGGTTTCAAAAAATTGGATAAATTTTTGATATGTGTGACTTTTTTCTTCTGTTTGTCGAGTATTTATTTAGTTTCATTGTGGAAGGTCGCATCTTCTTTATAGTTAAGTACAAGTGTGGTTGTGCATTCAAGGTTTTTCCTGATGGCATTTTGACTTTATCACAAAGTCCTTTTAAAATTAGATTTTGAGTTTTTCCGTAAATATTTTTTTGGTTTTTTTGAATTTTGTCATTGGCATCGTCTCAAATTCTTATAAATGGCAGGAAAAACAAGTGCTCTAATGCTGCATGGCGCTATATAATTCATTTAGTAGCTTGGGTTTGTGACAATATTTTTATTACTCAAACATCAATTTTGTATATCTCTTCTTTTGGCTGATAATTAGTCAAAAATGAGCATGAGCGGGGTTAGAAATTTAAGTGCGAATGCACATTACCAAGCCTACATGTTCTCCCTAAAGTCAACTGGTGCATTTTTAACTGATACTTATCTAGGTCTGATCTTTTTCCCTTGCCGGGATTCTGAGTGGCGTTTTTGACGATCTCGTTCAAAATTTTTCGCGCGTGCATTCCAAAAGAGAGCCCCACAAATGTCTTTTTGCTGTTATTTTAGTCCATTAAAATGCTTATTAATAAATTTGTATCTCATAGTTTGTTTCAAAAAGAAGTAACAACACAGCTATAAATTGAAGTTTAAAAATTCACTGACCTCTTCCGAAGAAACTTGCTCCGATGTGTAAATCCTGATCATTGTAAACTCAAACAGCTGCTTCTGTGGCTTCAAAATTAATATCAAAATTTGAGTTTGTTTCCAAGTTCAATTGTAAATCATAAAAGAAAATTTTGAAAACAAAAATGAAGATGAAGTAGTAATTTGTCTAAACTTTTTTTCTAAATTCTGTACGTCAATTTATATGAAAACGGGAACTAACAAATGCAAACTAATGTTTGAAAGATTGAATAGCATGCCTTCAAAAACAGATTTTAGCGTTTCTTTCTTTTTTTTGAGAACAAACTCAGGTCGCGAAAAGAGCTGTCAATTCTAAAAATTGTCCAGTCTTATATGAAGTGACAGATGGCATCAAATGCGTGACCAAAACTTTCGAGCAGGAAACTTCAAAAGCACTTTAGACGTTTTTCGCTCATAAACTTTAGGCTAAAGTAACCAAATTTACTGTGAAGTAGAAACTATTCTCTGTGACAAATTTGAAGTGACATTTTTGACATCGCCTACCCCCCATTGCTACCGAGAAAGGAATTGAAAACTATAATTCGATTTTCAACATCCGATTAAACTCATCTGAATTCGATGTATGGAAAAAAAATCGTTCAAAATGATAGCGGCTAATTTTTCCGGGTCATTTGTTTAGTATCCGTGCACAGTTGCAAAATCCGTGCAATAGTTGTTCTTTTTAATACAGCATAAGAGAACAAATAACTAAGAGGGTTATTGGGCATTGATTTACATTTTGGTGGCTGGGAAAAGTTCGAATTTAAAGGTATATAAACTTGGTAAAAATTGTCCTTTTAATTTTTAAAATTCATTAATGTGAAAAAAAACAGTTAATCAAGAATGCTTAATATAAGACGTTTGAGAGTACGTGTTGTATATGAACGGCGCAAAAATGCAATAGCTTGTCAAACAGCAACAAATTAATCAAAATTGTTACCGAGTAAATTGAATTGAATAAATTATATCACTAGATAGAGAATTTTTGTGCGTATTATATCAAAACTTTCGCTTAGATTTTCCGTTCTAAATGCAACATACGTATTATTTCTGAGAAATACAAAGGCCGATTTCCCACTAAGAATAACTTCCAAAATGGCTCAAAACTGATCGCTTAGCCTAACAAATTCGGTTTCTTGAACAGATTAGTTTAAATCGGTGACCTAGACTAAGACCTGCTAAAAAAGATCAAGCTAGATTTGCCTCCAAGTAAACGATGCTATTGCCCTAACACGTTGTTGAATACAGTTGGATTGTACGTTGAATTGGCCGAACATACGTTTGAATGAATTTACCCATCGAAAGACTGTTTTATCAGCTTTATGCTGGTGCCGCGAGTTGTGACAAAAACGTACAAGAGGAAATTATCCCAGTTTATCAAGAAAGGTGCTTGTTTAAACTCAGAACATCCACAGGATTTGATTTCTAACACAACTGGTTGAAAGTTGTTATCATAACCCACTTCACCATTTGCCATTTATCACTTTCACAATAGTTATAACTTATAGTTTGTTATAATAACTTTGTCTTGGTTGGCAGTAGTTTGTGATTAATCATAACACGCATAATTCCCAAGTAAAATTTCATACTTAATGAACACCGAACCTTCATTTGCTACGAATCGAAGCTTAGGAGGCATATATTGCAGCATCGATCGTTAAATCCCTAATGTTAATACTGATAAAAGTGTCAATTATTTGGTAGGGCAAACAATCCTGTATTCGCCGCAAATTATTTTGCTCAGAATTTTCGTCGCGGCAGTTAGTCAAGTAAACCCACTTTCTTATTCTCCTTGTTTACCATCAGTGTGACCTACAAACAGCCTACTTACACTACACCCAGTGGGACCTACTCTTACAGTACAAACAACTTGGACTGACTGCAGTTTCAAATTGATCTGGAAACGAGACTTAGCTGACATCCGAAAAAAAACGAGGACCCCCAACGTACTCAGGTTTACCCCAATGCCGGTCGAAGTGGGACACCAGGAAACAGTTTGAACCTGGATGTTGCAGATTTCAGCGCTATCGGAGAACCCGAGGAGGAAAAATGCAGGTTAACCGAGGGACTATAATAGCAAAAAAAAACTGTAAGACTCGACAAAAAAAAACTTGGTTTTGATGCATTAAATTGATTATTTATCCGGCAAATCTAGTAACCCCCCTCAATTTTTATTTGGTTTCATTTCCTATAATCTGGTATTTTTGTCATTACCCCTGGTCACCGATAACCCATCCCATACACATTTTTTTTTGAAAAACAATAATTTTGACAAATTTTTTGTCAAAATCCAGAAATAATCAAATTGCGGTGTTTTTTATAGTTCTTGACATAAAAGCGTAGCAAAAAACTTAAAAATCTTGGAAAAATTTGACCAAATTTGAAAAAAAAAATCCTTTGACCCTATCATTCTAAAGGAAAATTATTAAATGCGGATGTAAAAATTGCATAAAGTTGTCGATTTAAAAGAAAAAAAAAAGACAATTTGGTCAAGTTTTTCAAGTTTTTTTTCTCAACTAAGCGCTTATTCTTGGTAACTCGTGAAAATCGTGTATATAACATCAAGGCCCGGAGTTTGAGCAAAGCTCAAATAATTTATGCTGTAAAAACATTATATGGTTTTCATATTAGCTGCTAGTTCACTTCATCACGCCATAAAAACTGCGCCTCAAGTAACACAAAATCGTTACAAACGTAACGTTTACGCGTTACCGGGTTTAAGTTTCAACCCTAACGCTTTGAAAGTCCGAAAAACAGCGCAGTTCCAGTTGAGTCATTTCTTTCATGATAAGAACCGCCTAGTTATATGGCATGATGTAGTGAACAATTCGCTTTCACGTCATCGAAGCAACAACAATAAGCCTTTAACACCTTCACAGCTTATTGCAGTGCTTGAAAACTATCAGGAGCGCATAGAAGCTATAGTGTATTGCCCCAGAGAGGGAACTCCTGATATTTCTGATCAGCTCAAGCGTAGTACTCTAGTTACCATACACTTAGTGAAAGACATTGTGTCTAGACGTAAACAGAAAGATCTTAGTTTACTCAAAGAGTACAGAGCATTACACCAAAGGCCTGCACTTGAGCTGAAAACACTGACCATAGTCTTAACTCATAAGAACAACCTCCGGTCCTTGATAACACGGTCCCGACCAAAAAAACTTCCCAAGCGCCGTCGAAAAACGCTCCGCAACCGCCATGCGTACGAGGAGGCGGAACTTACTCAAGCCTTTAATAACCTAAATGTCTCTTAGTCTTGCGTTGTTGTGCGGGTTAGTTTGTGGTTGATTCCTTCCAATAGCGCTTTACTAAACGTTTCGCTCTCCCCATTTTGAGTTATTCACTACCGTCCGTTTTCCGCAGGTTACCTGGTTTCATTTTCCGTTTCCGTCCTCTTTGTTTCCGTGTCTTCTTGTTTCTTTCTATTCCCCGTTTATTTGTTGTATGATGTAGTATGTTGAGTTTTGCTGTAGTAGAATTTCCTTCTGCTAGTATGCTCGTTTGTTGTTTAGTCTCGTTCCTTGCTAGGGTGTGACTTAAGTTCATTCTATAGTTACGGCTGGTTTGTTTCGTGACTTTCACCACACTTGTTTGCTAGCAATTTGTTGTAGCTTTATTAATTTTTGTAGTATGCACTTTGGTTGTCTGGGTATGGTGGTTTGCTAGGGTGTGACTTAAGTTTGTTCTGGAGTTACGGCTAGTAAATTTCCTGACCCTTTCGACTTTTGGTTATACTACATCGTTGCCGTAAATTGTTTCATGTTTTGATGCCGTTGATAAAACCCCATAATGTTTGTGCTAGTTTACCTGGCAGTAGCTCCTCTCCTTCTTTCTAGGGTGTGACTTAAGTTTATTCTGGAGTTACGGCTAGCTTGTTTGGTTGAGTTTGTTGCTGTGGTCTGCTAGCATCGATCTTCCCGCCTCCTCGCTTGTGGTTTCCGCCCCGCCCGTGCCGTTTTCCCGTTTCGTCGCGCGCCATCCGCCCGAGGTTTCCGCCCCGCCCGTGCCGTTTTCCCTTTTCGTCGCGCGCCATCCGCCCGACGGTTCCGCCCCGCCTGTGCCGTTTTCCCGTTTCGTCGCGCGCCATCCGCCCGACGTTTCCGCCCCGCCCGTGCCGTTTTCCCGTTTCGTCGCGCGCCATCCGCCCGAGGTTTCCGCCCCGCCCGTGCCGTTTTCCCTTTTCGTCGCGCGCCATCCGCCCGACGTTTCCGCCCCGCCCGTGCCGTTTTCCCGTTTCGTCGCGCGCCATCCGCCCGAGGTTTCCGCCCCGCCCGTGCCGTTTTCCCGTTTCGTCGCGCGCCATTCGCCCGACGCTCCCGTTTGTCCGTCCGGTTTCCCGTTGCGTCGTGCGTTATTCGTTCGGCGTCTCTTCCCGTCCGTCCCGTCCCCCGTCCTGTCCCTGTTTCGCGCTTCCTGCGCACCGTTCTTTCTTTCTTTCGCCGGGTACTATTGTACTCGACGAAAATCTTTGCTCTTTGGCGGTTTGCTAGGCAAATCGTCACACTAAGGTTCGGTATAACCCATTTGTGTTGTGCTGTTGCATGTGTGTGTACTCTATATTAGTACCAAATTAAACTTGTGGTTCCTGTTTTTCTTAAGATCATGACAACTTTACAGGACAAATTCAACAAACTTTATAGTGCGAGGGCAAAATTAGAGGCTGAACTTAATAACATCTATGGTGAAATTAACAATGCTGTTGATAAGCAAGACAGGAAAGTTAAGATCGAAAGTCTGCTTGTGAAGTGCAAAGACGCTTTTATTAGAGTAGTTGATAAAAATGAAGAGCTCTTTGACCTGGCACAAAAGACTGAAAATCCAGATGCTGCTTGTAAGAACCTTGAAAAATGGTTAGAGACTGTGACAAAGAAAACTGATGAGTTCATTGCTGCTGCTCGAGGGTATATCAATTCGGTCCATGACAAAGAGACAGCAGAGCTGTATACCTCTCACCAATCAAGATCAGGTTCACATATGACTTCCTCAAAAAGATCAAGTCAGCGTCAACGAGACTTAGAACTATCTAGACTCAAAAGGGAGGAACTTGAGAAACAACATGAGGCAAAACTCCGCATTGCTAGACAACGTCTTGAAATTGAAAAACAAACGAAATTGCGGGAATTAGAAAGATTGAGGAAGATCATCGCAAGGAAGTAGCTGCTGCAGCCCTTGAGGAAATTGAGTTGATGACAAAATCATCAGCGGACGGGTCTGGTACAGGCAAAATGAGTGGGCTCTTTACGGAAAGAAGTTCAGTCAAGAGCAAGAAACTTGTTCAAGATTGGGTTAATTCGTCACCAGCCGGGAACACGGCAGATGTTGCAAACGAACCGAGTTTGCACTTTTCTGGTTCCATCGCCCAATCCAACCAAGCAATTGTCCGACCTTCTTCAGCTCAACTTCCAAACTCACACTTCAATCTCAATACACAGGGTCAAGTTGAGGCCAACATCAACCTCCCTGTCCATGAACCAAGTAATGGAACCAATGTAACCAATGATGCACATGTTGCAAACAACATCATGCAAGAGCAGCGACAGCCTCAATATACGCCTCCATCACCACCAATAAACTTTGGTATGCCAACTCATCTAAACGCCCCAAACACAGCCCAACAACTGTCTCAAGCAACAATGCACTTCGATGGTTTACAGTTAGATCATCAATTCCCTCGCAGGTCGAGCATGCCGGGACAGTTGAATTTAGTCAGCCCTTCGCGTTCACTACCTTTAAACACACTTGTTAATGCTCCGCTAGCACTTAATCCGCAACAAGCACACATAAATGTACCAGCCCCTCCATCCCCCGTTCTAAACCCCGCACCACCGCATTTTCCGTTAATCCCACCAGCATTCCACTTTCCTCCTTCCCCGCCACAAGCACTCCTACTGCAAGCCACAAACCCCGTGGCGAATAATGTCAATCTGTTACCCCATTCTCCGCCTGCACCATTCATTTCCTCCGCAAACAATTTCGTACCTCAATTAAATCATCCAGCACCTCCACAAAAGAATTTTCAGCCCCAAAACTTTGTGCCCATAACCCACGCACCTCCTGCTCCTCCAGATCCAAATGTCTGGCGTTTTCCGGCAGCAGTCCCACCAAATGCATTACCACTTGTACGTACATCTGCAAATTTATACACCGCACAACCGGCCCCGTTAATCAACCCTCATATATCTACATCGCACCGCTCCCCTCATGCACAAGCAGCAGCAGGCGCTCAAAATTACGTAACATCAGACTTCATGCAAGCGAATCCATTTAGTTCTTCCACAGGTACCGCCCCCACCTTTGTCACTCCGATCATTCCGTCAACGTATGGAGCTACCGTTCCAAACCCGTTGTGTTGGGGTAGCCCGCCGCATCCCACACCTTCGGCTCCTTCTTTGGACTCTGCGGATTTGATAAAGCAGTTGGCGGACGCAATTACTTGTAAGAAGAACGATCCACTGCCCGAGTGGAAGTTGTCACAATACAATGGTGATCCCCTGCAGTGGCACGAATGGTTCGGACAATTTAAAAGCGCCATAGACGCACAGTTCTTGACTGATGATGTCAAGTTAACATACTTAAAAACTCTTGTAACTGGAAAAGCTAAAACCGCCATCGCTGAGTTCGCATACTGTGGTGTAATGTATAAGGATGCACTTAAGACACTCGAACGTAAATTTGGCCAACCACAGGCAGTAGTCAGTGCACACTTAGAAAAACTCAGCTCTTTTCCACCACTAAAGATGCACAATAGTGATAACATCATAAACTATTCTGCAACAATTTCAAGTCTTGTTGGGGTCTTTAAATCACTTTCATTTGACGCAGACCTTAAGAGTGCCTCACTCCTCAACACGGCTGTGCAAAAATTGCCGCCCAATCTGAAAGAGTCTTGGTCACTCTTCACCGTGAAGAAACATTGGGTTAAGCCAACACTCCTTGACTTCAACGATTGGTTGAAGGAGAAGGCCGAGGCACATGATTTAATGAAACAAACTTCGTCGAAAGCAAGAACTGAGGATAACACCAACTCAGTAGTAAAGACCAAAGTTGCCTCAAGAACTTTTGCTGCTAATACACAAACTAAGGGCACTCAGAGACCAGCCTCAACATCGGCAACGCCTGCAACCCCTCGCTGCATTGTGTGTAAAGGTATCCACCG
Source organism: Convolutriloba macropyga (assembly GCF_964194025.1). Lineage (NCBI taxonomy): Eukaryota > Metazoa > Xenacoelomorpha > Acoela > Convolutidae > Convolutriloba > Convolutriloba macropyga. The sequence goes on from NC_134477.1 coordinate 45,727,547, forward strand.
CATCTGGGAGTGTAGGGTATTTAAAAAAAGTCTCCCACTCAGCGAGCAAAGGTAGTGGCTGAAGCAAAACTGTGTTTCTCATGTTTGAGAGAAAAGCATATGTTCAGGCAATGCCCAAACCCCAGGAAATGCAGGAAGGACGGTTGCAACAGCTCCCATAATACTCTTCTCCATGGAGCTGAGAGGGTTTATCCATCAAAATCCCCTTCAAACAACAACAATAACTCTAATGCTGGCGCAAATCAAAATAAACTTCCTAGTGTCCAATCATCGAGTAAGACCACCACTTTGTCATCTGTGAGTAATGTGAAAGGCCTCCTTCAGGCGACTGAATTACAGTTAAAGAGCTCTTCTGGTAGAGATAACAAGGCTTTAGTTTTGTGCGATACCGCTTGCAGTAAATCTTGGGTGTCCAATGATCTTGCAAATAGACTTTTTTTGCACGGTACGGCATTGAAATTAACAGTCAAGGGTATAAATACCGAGGAGGTTGTAGACACTAAGTTAGTTGAACTAATTGTAACACCACGCGACAACCAAGCATTTGAACCATTTAAAGTAAGCCCTTACGTAAAGGAAGATTTAAATGTAGGCGCCGATGTCATCAACATTAAAGCACTTCAGGAAACATACCCGCACCTAGCAGTCCTAGACCCAGTTACATATTGCTATGGAAACATCGAGATGATACTTGGACAGGATGTGTATCATGCCATCCGCCCGTTAGAGTACTTCGCTGCCGACGAGAAGTCCTCGCCCTTCGCTGTTCGCTTGCCCATAGGTTGGGTTCTAAGCGGCCCTCTTCCGTCGTCTTCAGGTTTAGTCTCGACTTGTTTCAAAGCTAATATGGAGCAGGATTTTGAACTCGCTAGTCAGGAAAAATCTTGGTACGACATGGAGTCGTACGGCGCACTTAAGCAAGTAGACCCACGATCCGCCTCGGATGCGCGTGCGCATGAAATTCTTGAAAACACCACCGTGCATAATGGAAAAAGGTACGATGTAGGAATGCTATGGGCTGAAGATAACATCAAATTGCCCAACAATTATTTCTCAGCGCTTGTTCAATTAAAATCTTTAGAAAAGCGGCTTACGAAAGACCAGACTTTAAGGGAAAAGTACTCGAATACCATCAAAGAGGACTTAGACAACGGCTACGTAGTAAGGGTCAAAGATGCTCATAAGGTGGAAAGTCGCTCGGAACGAGAGTGGTACCTACCACACCATCCCGTTGTTAACCCGAACAAGCCGGGCAAGGTTCGTAGGGTACTAAACGGAGCAGCAAAATTCCATGGCGCATCTCTTAATAAGTCATTACTCTCCGGACCTGACCTACTGCAAAACCTAATCTATGTACTCCTACGGTTCAGACAACATCCATTTGCCGTATCCGCCGACATCGAGGGAATGTTCCTCCAAGTTGGAGTGTGGCCATGTGATCAACCATCATTGCGCTTTTTGTGGCGGGAGGACCCCACATCAAATGTTGTGGTACACCAGTATACGCGCCACATCTTTTGGGCAAAAGATTCGCCCACCTGCGCCAACTACGCACTTCAGCGCACGGCACGCGATAATGCTAAGGAGTACCCAGAAGCTGCGAAAGCCGTCCTTGAGAACTTCTACATGGACGATTACTTGGACTCTGTGGAATCCCCCGAGAGGGCCCTCATTAGGTCGAAGGAATTGGTACATCTTCTCCATCTAGGTGGGTTCAAGCTTACTAAATTTGTAAGCAATGTACCAGATCTGGCTGACCGAATTGATGGGTCTGCTCAATCCACTGAACCTAAGGTCATCGTTTCATCCAAGGAGGAATCAATGCACGTGCTTGGGCTTAAGTGGGATCACAACAACGATACTCTGGTTGTGAGCAGGGGTACTAACAGCACCATCACGAAAAGTTTAACACAGCGCTTGGTCTTGAGTCTCGTGTCAAAGGTCTACGACCCAATTGGTCTTGTCGCACCGTTCACTGTTGGTGCTCGGTTAATCTTGAAAGACATTTGGCGTGTCAATGGACAAAGTTGGGATGACGAGTTACCCAAAGACACAGTTGACAGATTCTTTGCCTGGTGTGTTGAACTGCCGCGGTTAGCTGAGATCACTATACCGAGAAGTTACTTTTCAGGACCATTCCAACACCTTGAACTCCACATGTTTGGTGATAGCTCGCAAGACGTATTTAGTGCAGTAGGTTTTCTTAGGGCTCAAGTAACTTGCAACTCCGGGGATATTAAAACAGAGCTGGCGTTTGTCTTGGGCAAGGCCCGTGTTGCACCTATGAAGGTAATGACAGTTCCTAAGTTGGAATTACAAGCCGCTCTCCTCGCTGCCCGTTTAAAAAGGGAAATCTGTCGAGCATTAACGGTTACTGTGGATAAAGTCTTTATGTGGACAGATAGTACCATTGTCTTGCAGTGGATAAACTCAACAAACAAACACCCCATCTTCATTGCAAATCGGGTTAGTGAAATCCTGGAGAACACCAGCGTTGACCAATGGAACCACGTCGCCACTTGTGATAATCCGGCAGATGCTGGCACGCGTGGTATGTCCGCTGAAGTTTTGCAATCAAGTAGCTGAGTGAGGGGTCCTGACTTCTTGAGAACTAAGCAATTCCCTTTTGTACCAAATACTGACGTCGTTGATAACATCAAGCTCGGCGTTTTAACCAAGGAACAAGATGATGACTCCATCTCATCTTCAGCCGCATCTGTAACCAATTCCCCAAAGGAACAAAGCATTAATCTGATCCCGTCTGATAAGTTCAGTTCTTATCAAAAATTACTTCGTGTCACCGCATATGTGCTCCGTCTTTTACCATCTCATGAAAGTTACCGTACCGCAGACGGCAGCATAGCCGACCCTGTTGAGCTTGACGAAGCCGAGCGTCATCTCCAGTACTTGGTTCAAGGAGAGTCCTTTAAAACTGAAAGAAAGGATCTTCTTGACAACAAATCCTTTAAGAAGAGCAGCCGCATTGCTCAGTTTACTCCGTTTATTGGACCTCATGGTCTCATCCGTTCCTCTGGTCGACTCCGACGGCTAGTGGAAATTGACTTTGACGCTAGGCATCCTATCGTGCTGGATGCGCGTCATACTTTTGTTAAACTTTTTCTGCGGCATACTCATTTGAAGAACCATCATCAGGGCATCGATTACTTAAGGTCAAAGGTACAAGAACGTTATGCCATCCTAAAACTACGTTCTACACTGCGTTCCATCAAATCAAACTGCATCTTGTGTAGAAAGTTCCGCGCAGCAACCATTCAACCTATCATGGCAGACCTCCCAAAGGAGAGACTCGCATACCAGTCTCCTCTCTTTACCAACACCGGGGTTGATTACTTCGGCCCATTCTACGTCACAGTTCGTCGGACTACCGCGAAGAGGTGGGGATTTCTTTTCACTTGTCTCACTACTCGTGCTGTCCATGTTGAAATTGTCCCGTCCATGGACACTAGTTCCTGTGTAATGGGAGTGGAGCGGTTCGTCTCCCGTCGGGGTACTCCTGCTATGATTTGGTCGGATAATGGTACGAACTTCATTGGAGCGGAGAAAGAGCTCCGTGAATGTGTGGAAAAATGGAATACGCTTAACATTGCTGCCGAACTTGCACATAAGGGCATTAAGTGGAGGTTCAATCCACCCAGTGCGCCACACCAAGGTGGCATCTGGGAGAGGTTAGTTCGTAGTTTTAAAAGAATACTGTACACTATCCTCGGTACGCGTCGCCTCACAGATGAGGTGTTGAACACTACTTTTTGTCTGGTCGAATACGCACTAAACTCACGTCCCTTAACGCCCGTAAGCGCCGACCCGTCCGACCTAGGCGCAATAACACCTAATCATTTTCTACTCGGTAATCAAGCAACCAGAATTCCGTCCATCGTTGGCGTCGACGAGTTTGATCATCGTAAGCGGTACGCCCGTGCACAGTCATACGCCAATGCAATTTGGGCACGTTGGCTCAAGGAGTATGTACCTGCACTGAACCGTAGATCTAAGTGGCAGACGCCTGCCGAGCAGCACCTCAAGGTCGGTGATTTAGTTTGGATTGTTGAAGAAAGCAACCCTAGGGGTTACTATCCAACTGCTCGGATTGAAGAACTTCGGTACGGCTCCGACAGCGTCGCCCGCTCCGCCGTCTTACGCACGTCATCCGGATCTCTCGTCCGCCCACTCGTTAAGCTTGTACCAATCCTCCCAACATTTTCTTCCGGGCCGGAGGATGTTACCGAGTAAATTGAATTGAATAAATTATATCACTAGATAGAGAATTTTTGTGCGTATTATATCAAAACTTTCGCTTAGATTTTCCGTTCTAAATGCAACATACGTATTATTTCTGAGAAATACAAAGGCCGATTTCCCACTAAGAATAACTTCCAAAATGGCTCAAAACTGATCGCTTAGCCTAACAAATTCGGTTTCTTGAACAGAATAGTTTAAATCGGTGACCTAGACTAAGACCTGCTAAAAAAGATCAAGCTAGATTTGCCTCCAAGTAAACGATGCTATTGCCTTAACACGTTGTTGAATACAGTTGGATTGTACGTTGAATTGGCCGAACATACGTTTGAATGAATTTACCCATCGAAAGACTGTTTTATCAGCTTTATGCTGAAGAAGGAGCCGAAGATAGCTTGTCAAACAGCAACAAATTAATCAAAATGATTAACTTTTCTAGCCTTTTGTCTTCTGGTTAAGTGCTTCTGGAGACGTCGCTTCTTCTATGTGACGTCAGTAAAGAACAATTTGACGTATCGTTGGAACGATTTCCCTCAATAAAAAACATCAACATATTTTTATATTTTCCTTTTAATAGAACTTTAAGTTTTGAACTGAGCGTCGCCTGTATCATCACATGTTGCACATTGATCAAAGAAAAACTTATAATGGAAACTTAGACTGGATGGATAGCGCAAACATATAGCACGTGTTATTTGGAGCACCAACAACTAAAATAGCAAAACAAAGGTTTTATCAGTTACTTTCTTAATTATGTTACTATGATATACTGCTAACAGTAGTATAGAAAGTTGCCATATGGTTGCGGGGGGGGGGGGGGGGGTTCGGAACCCCCTACAAGAACTTTTACCTCTGAAAAACTGATCTCTTGTTGTGAAACGAAGTTTTGTTCAAGTTTCATCACTCTTGAAGACAATTTTGGTGTGAAGTTGACTACTGAAACTTGAACAAAACTTCGTTTCACATCAAGATATCAGTTTTCATAGGTAGGAGTTCTTGTCATTGGTTGGACCGAACCCCCACCTACAAGCAAATGGCGACTTAGCGCTGTTTCAAAGTTTCCTGTTGAAGAAATTCTATGTTCCTCAGTACCTAAACTGTCATTATGTTTTCAGTGCAAACTTAAAAGTCCCATTTAAGACATCAGATGCCCCAAAAGTTGAACAAAAAATGAAAATTTTTGTGAAATGGATTTCGTGCCATAAAAGAGGAAACAAATTTGATTTTCTGTCGACTTAATTTTTTTACCTACATAGTAGGCGGTCAAAAACTTGTAAAAGTTCGAAAAATTTGAGCTATTTAATAAAAGAATATGGCACTATAAACAAAATTGCGCTATAAAAGAGCCCTCAGAACTGATTTTTAGTCGACTGCAGTTTTTCACTGAGGCAGTATGGGGGGGTCGAAGTCTTAAAAAAATTCAAACTTATACAAAATTCCAGAGAAATCAATTGGAGATTATTATGGTCTGAAATATATTTTGCGCTGTAAAAGAGCACTCAAAAAGCATTTCCTGTTGACCTGATAAATTATATGACGAGTTCTCTAATGGAATAAAGATTGAAATTGTTCTTAAGTAAGCCAATTTGTTTATCTAACTTTTCCGCGTATTATTTTTTTCCGTTTGATAATCAGCATTTAAACCAATGTGGCGACAGATTTAAAGAACATTAATCAGTTTTATAAGTAAAAAAAACTTGAGTGCCCGGAAAATAGTGAACGGTTTGTATACATTTTGGCAACATGTCTATTTGTGGACATGGTTAACTCCGAAACTGCTCTCATGCTAAGACTATATGTTGGTTTACTAGATCTAAAAAACTCGTCCTTAGACACCGATGATAAGTCTTATGATTTCCCTCTCGATCATCTGAGATACTTCATGACACCTCAGGGTACATTGCAGAACACAGTCAGATGGGTCCTTGATGTTCATATATTCAATCACAAACGCTTTTGTTGGTTATCTGATTGGTCTAACGTTTTGCTTGTTTGTGAAAACGTTTGAGAGGAATGTCCCTAAATTTCTGTAATGTTGAATCCAAAGTTGCTGTCTTAGATTTTTAAGGTTTTCGTCACCAAGAGACAGGTTTTAGAATTGATTGAGTTATCGATTTGCTCAAATAACTGTTCTGACAGAAGCTTTATCCTATCACAAGTTCCATACAATTCAGTTTCCGCTAGTGAGCGAAAAACTCATCAGTGAATAAGTAGATTCTTACACAGTTGATCTTGAGGCATGAGCAGTTATTCTTAACGTTTTTTATCGCAAATCTTCATCGAAATGGAGATAGCATCTTCTTCTGTTCTTCAAGCGGATTTATCTCCAATTTTGACATTACGCAATTGCATAACAAATGACAATCATCTCATTTTATCATTGATCAAAGACGTTAAAAAAAGAACCCAAGGGCACAACACAATGGCAAACAGCACATACTTTGCAACGTAACTGAGATTGAGACGCTGAAATACTTTTTCTTTCTCAAATGATTTCAAAAGTACCATTTCTTTACAAAAAACTAAAATAGTGAAACTAACTTTTTGCCTATTTCTGTAAGCTTTTTTTGAAAGGAGTCATCAAGAGGATGAAATTGATCTGGTGCAGTAGGTATGAATTACCTGATTCTTGAAAAATTAAATCATGAGAGACGGCCCTGGAAACTGTAATTCTAGACTGCCGCGATTTGAAGTTGTCTATTTTACTCTAATCATAGTTATACTGTTTTTAGTTGAGGTTTCTTTGTCAAACTTGTGTTTTTTCATCTTTACTGTGACGAGTCAACCTTATGGTTATCATTGCTTTATTGCACAGTTGGTTTTCATTGCTTTATTGAAATTATAATGTTCATAGTGCTTTATTGCACTATGAACAAGATAATTTCAACAAGCCATAGAGTTTTCATGGCTCTTTTTGGCCAGTAAAACTGTGGTAAAATTGAGCTCAAATTTCAAATGTTACTGAGAAACAAATTTTATATTAAATCTTAACCCATTTTTTTTTACTTCTATCAACATGAGCAATAACATTTTAGCTCTTTCGAGAGTAACTTGGACTTTTTTCACAAAGTTTTATAGATTTGAATTCTTTTCGAAGCTGGAAAACTGTCTGCTTGTTTTTCACAATTCTTGCGAGGAAGTTTTTAATGACAAAAAATTTTCGAAAATGGCAACTTCTGGATGCCAACGAAATGTTAAGCGTCACTTACGTTAAGCGTAACTTATTCCAAAAGAGAGTAAATGGTCGCAAATGGATGATCTGGAAATCACTGATATCGCTTTGTTCAAAACAAAGACATGCAGCAGATCACCTGCAATTGATTAGACAACACAGGTTATCACAGAAAGCTAAGAACTGGCAACAAAATCACCCTCTGGACACTTAGACTCCATGCGTTATTGTCTGAATATTGTACAACCAGGTTCAACAGCTCTTTATCTATTTTTCTACAAAGCTAATTTGACAAATTTGACAGGTGGGAAAGAATGAGTTGTGTAAGCTAAAGCAATTTCTCATGCTGTTTGAGACTAATTTCAGGAGGTTCCTCAAAGAAGCAGCAAATTGTTTGATATACCTTTTGTGTGAAGGCTTGCTCAATTTGTCATGAAAATCGAGAGCATTCATGTCAACAGTTTTTTTAAAAAAATAAAAAGGTCTGAAGAAAATGCGATACATATTGGCGCGAAATTCAGAACTAATCAGGGCGTTAGGATTCTTGTCCTCTCGTTACATAAAAGTCAAACATTATATGCAGAAGAATTTGTTCTGATCCCCAAGTGAATGTTCATAACGAAGAAATTAACCAGGGACGAAACTTTTGATAACCAAATAACTTAACAAAAAGCAACTCAATCAAAACTCTTACAAAGATTTAATCTAGATTTTGAGGAGAGCGGTGCAAAAAATAAAAGACGCTGACACTAGCGCTGACAGATTGATCAAGAAAACAAAGAATACCGGTTATGGAACAAGTGGTCCAGATGACTTAAAATCGATATGTTTGTTAGTGATGGCAGTGAAACAGAGCCGTGGTGAAAAAACGGAAGGACTCAGCATTTTTTTCAGTAACGCTAGAACTGAAAAAAAGATGAAAACCAAAACAAAAAGGGCTGCGATTATCATGAAAAAGATTTTTGATTCCAATAGTGTCCCAATTAGTGAGGAGAAGATTGCTCTTCATATTGACGATGAACCTAAAGGAATGAAAGTAACAATTTGTTATACAATTTAAAAAAATTAAAAAAGAAATTGTTTTTCAAAGAAACGGCAGAGGCTTTCAACAAGATGATGTAACATATGCAACATGAAAAAATTGGGTTGATGATGGCATGTAGCTTCTTGGTGCTTTCAAAACCCACTGCAAAATACGCGGAATTCATTCTTACAATACGTTTTGTAAAAAAATGTCTGCTTATGCTCAACATTCGTTCCAACAAAAAAAACAAATAAACCAGATACGTTGTTAAAATTATCATATCTGGAGTTCATTGAACAATCAAACTCGCTCCAGACAAAGTCACAAAACAAGATTTTTTGCGGCTTTTATCGTTGATTGAGAATACGACATTTTCTCAAAAATTTTGGCGATCTTTAACGCACACCAAAAAAAGAGGACACATTTGGAAAATGTTACAAACAGTCTTTCATTGTCAAAATTTTTGAAAATGCGTCTTTCCCAACATTGGAACTTCCAACTAACTCTCTAATGTGTACAGATAAGAAAATTATTCAGGGTATAATCTACCAACCAAACGTCAATTAGTACGAGAAAACTTTTTGCAAAATGGCAAGTAAACTTTTTGCAGATAAATTTACGGTACATGTAATCTTCTCCGCTCTGATGGAAATCTTCGATCAAATAACATTGGCTTCAATCATCAACTGTCAGGAGACTGAAGAGTAGCTTTAAGTGAAATAAAAGTCCAACTAAAATAGAACAAATCACAAACGTGAAAATAGCTTCTTAAAGTTTAAGTGTTTTCAAAGATAACCAATGGAAAAGATCAGGAGCGAATGTCATATCGCTCCCATACAACGGTGAATAATCATTCTTCATGCCAGGAACATTTGACACTGTGCCTTAGTTGTCCGCTACCATTAAAAGAACCGTTTGTTTACCAAATTTTTATTCAGAGAAATTATAAAATCCGGTAAAACTGAAAATTTCTTTGGAAAATACGAAGGAGTCACGTTTCCAAGCGATGTATTTTCAAGCATTTTTGTTTTCAAAGAGATCCCTGACGGACGAGTAGTACAAATTAGGTGCTAAATGGACACAATTGCAAGTAAATTGATACAGAAAGGTGATACCGAGGCTTTTATGGGTGAATTTCCAGCCAAAATTTGCGCCCGTAAACATTTGATGTTCACTTATACAAACATTATTGAGCATCAATAAATTCGGTATGCAAAAACACTTATGTTACTAGTGAATTCGATTGAAAAAAGTTAGCTTCTGCGATCTTGAACCATTAGACAAAATAATTTTTTTTTCAAATTTGGACTACAAACAACGTCATTCAAATAGGATTCAATCGTTTTCTATAGAACTACGTACTGATAAAGGTTGATTAGTATCTTTTCTAGGAACCGGTAAAAACATTCTGTCGCTACATTTCAAACAATTCGTTGATCAATACCAAGAAATCCTACTACACCAATCAAGCATCTGCATTGCCTTTTTTCTCCGGACACTATAGACAAAGATGTGGCAGTTTTTGGAACGTTAGCAGGTGGTATTGAACAAATTTTTCTACCTCTTGTAGGAAAATTTATAACAGCAGAAAAACGTGTGCGAAAAGAACTTCCGTTGCAGCGCGTACCAGATTTTATAGACGATGTCACTAAAAAAATCGCCAAAGCAAGTGCTGAAAAAACGTAATATCAAACACGGTAAAGATTCAAACACCTCACAGGATCTTCTTTAGCAGTTCGAATGACGCAGAGAAGAAAAAATCGAAGATGATTGAAACGGTCAAGTTTAAAAGCGAGAAAAGGCATCACTAGAAGAAAGGCAGTCCTCTCAAAATTTAGACTGCCAAAAAGAAGTCGGTCAAATTTCTTTGCCAAAGTCAAAGAAGACAGGTTATATGTTACCAACAGAGGCAACATGTAGTTCCTTGGGTTTATTTGAGAAACCAGCGCTTCTGGTAATTTTTGATGGTAACTTCTGTCAAAATGTAGGGCCAGGCCAGTTCACTGCCATAACGGACTCTTGATTGAGTTTGAGGTTGCTGACAACAGAACTAAATTTCTTGATCGACACAAAATTTTAATAGAAATCAAAGGCAAGATATCTCAGGCTTTCAAAACTGATTGGAAATATAACGCTGGAGCGGCAACAGACTCAACCAAAACAGACGCTCCTTACATCTGCAAAGTTATTTCAAAATCATTCTTTTATGACTGTACAGTATCAAAAAATGGGCTAATGCAAATGCAATTTTTGCGCAAAAAATTTTTTCAAAACCTAATTTTAACAAATATTCAAGGTCATTTTTATGACGGTAATTTTGGAGAGATAGCAGCAGCTGAAGTTGACAGACAATTTGTGGTTAGACAATCTGCTGAATGTAATTTTATGGAAAAGTAGCCGTTGAAAAGTAGCGATTGCATAAAAAAATATTATGAAAACCTTTTTTCACATGCAATCAACAATTTTTGAGTGCTGTCACCGTGAAAATTTCTTTATGTTCATCAATAGATGAATTTGTCATGATTTTCAACGTTGCTGAAAATTATCTAAAAAATAATTAAAAAAGCTAACTTGTAAAAAAGACTTCAGAAAAAAGACATAGAACAACGACGTGGTTTCTGCCATTGGCAAAACTTTATTATAAACAAGCAGCGTCCTATCTTTACTTGGAAATTTAAACCAATGCATTTATGGCCTCAACTGGTTTGCAAAATTGGATACAAAATGGGGTTTTCAGTAGGTAGTTTGTTCAACTTCGTGCAACTTCTCATAAAACAAGTGAAGCCTTCTTAGAAAGCAAACAACTCAATCCTTTTCACATTAGTAGAAAAAGAGCAGATTTGTTTTCACCGAAAATGACTCCCCGTTGCTGACTGCCAAATAAATACAATTGCTGTGAAATGCTTGTACTTCAACACAATGTCAGATTTAACGTATAATATCAAATGACATGGAATTAGTTTCTCTATGTACCCCAGCCATTTCATTATGGTCTTTGCTTTCACCAGCACTCAGCTGGTGTCAATTGATTTTGTTCACTTTGATTTCACCAATTGTTCAATTTTAGTTGAACTTAAATTTACAGCCGCCTTGCCCAGAAAAATTGAAATTTTCATAAATGGTGAAAAAGCGAGCATCTTTTTCATAGACTCTGCCCAAAGAGTTTCCAAAATTATATTCTTAAAAGTTGATGGATGAAAACAAAATTGGCAACCTCGTTCGCGGATGAAAAGTTTAAAAGTACACGTTTGTGGGTGTCTTCGCAGCTGACAAATTCACTGTTACTATATCTCAGAACAGCTTCAGTATAGTGAATGTATCGACTTTCAATGAACTGTAACAGATTGGAAACTTATTTTTCAAAAATCGAAAAGTCTTTTTTCCACTCCACTGGGAAAAAACCTCAACAAGCTGTTGATTGGAGGAACAAAGGAATACTCCTACAAAAAACTTCTTCATCAATGCTTCAAATATAAGCAAATCTTCAACCAAGGGAGAACTCTTCGACAAATCTGATTAACCTTTTGTGTAGTAAATATAAATAATCGCAAAGCTAGACTTTTACCAATTTTCGTTCTAACAAAACTCACATATTTTAAGTCTTTTCTAGTAGGGAAACATAAAAAAAACAAGACTGAATCAAATATATTTGGAAGCAATGACAAACATTGCAAGGTTTTGAGAAGTGAGAGACCTTTTTGTTAACACTGCTTACAATATAAAACAGGGAATCTGATTAGAGAAAAATTTTCCATGTCTAATAAACCTAATTTTATATTCTATAATAAAACAACTGGAAAAAACCAGCCTCTGAAGTTTTTATTTAATTGATCTTATTTTTTCAAGCATGATATAGAAAATGTTGAAACAACTGTAACCTTAGAACCAGAAAAAAAGGGGTGTTGTAATATTTTAAATTTATCTTAATGTTTTGAACAAAATTTAAAAACAAAATGTTGTAAGCATATTTTTGTCCTAAACTCAAACACTTTGCAAGCGATTTTTGATTTGTTATAATTATTTAATAGAGGCGTTAAAAGAAAACGCGAATCACCATTTAAAAAAACCCAGAGAAAAAATTTTTTTGAACAATTTTTTTGTAATATTATTCCATGAAATTGCAGAACACCATTCCCATATATCGTAAAATCATTAAAATGGCGTTTTAGTTTTTGAACTTAGGTAAGTTCAACTGTATACCAAAACTGGGCAAGTTAAACGGTAAAACAGACTTTTGTTCAGTTATATTTTTACAGGAAGAACCAAGAGATTTAAGTGAAAACCCCAGAATAATTTCACGGTTAGTTCAGTTGCATTAGTACAAATACCTGTTATCAGTTTTCTGATAAGAAATTTCATAATTGCCTGCAAAAATTTTGTTTTTGAAATATAAATCCAATATTTACAATGTTACAAATTTAAAAATTATCAGCTCAAAAAATTTGTTAAAAACTAAATCAAACGTTGTAGAGCATACAAAACCCCAGCTTTGACAACAATTGAGCGTTCACATTTGAATAACGTACCATTTTAAATAGTTATAATTAACAGATTTCAAAAATTTCAAACTCAAGCCAGGTTTCCCAGTCTTGGTATTATTTTTTTATGTTGTTTCAGTCCAACAATTTTATTTCACTGCAGTTATTCCAACGTTTCGAAACATTTTTTAGAAAGCTTTTTTTTACTAATTATCTATAGTATTACTTTGAACACTTTCCTTTTTTTGTGAATATTCATATATTCGGAAATTTCTTTTTCATAGAGAACCTTTTTATGCAACTACAATACACAGATTGTTCTATGTAGTTGAGCGATAGACGAGCCCTAAAAACATAAAAGGCAAACCTAACATCTTTCATGATGGGTTAACATTCAGTTTCCCGAAACATTCGGCAGAACAAAACAGCCTACCGTTGTTAGACAAGCATTCAATCACTTACCACCAACAGAAGCCGATGACTAAAAAATGTTATTCATGTCGAATCGTATTCCAATCAAATCTGATGATGCACGCCATTTCAACAATGGAGACGGTCTACATATTGATGTCACGGCTCTCAACGAAGTGTAAAACCAACGGTTACTTCGATCAATGGCGTCATCATCTATTGTGAGATCATCCCTGACTCAACTAGTTGGGGATTACGAAGTACTTTTTCGAAAAACACGAAAAAATTCAGACCTTGTGAGAAAACACACAACGAGTATCTACACTAACTGCAACTTACCGTCGAGCTGAGTATCCAAAAACTTACAGCCGAGCAAAACCAGAGAGTTACAATTTGCTTCAAAACTAGCATAGTATCCTTGCAAGACACTGGACTTACAAATGAAACGTATAAAGAGCTAGTGGACTGTTTTGCTAGAAAATCTATTTCAACTCTAGCAACGGAAGCGGCTGGCAGTTGTTGTATGTTGATAAAGTTAACCTGGAGCTGGAACTGTTTGTACTTGTACTTGGCAGCGGTTTCATGCATTTTTCAGAAAGTCAATTGTTATGAAGAGTTTCAAAGCTTCAAAACTTCCGCAACGGAAATACTGATAACTGTTTCCTGTATTGCTATTTTCGTTCTAACAAAACTCACATATTTTAAGTCTTTTCTAGTAGGGAAACATAAAAAAAACAAGACTGAATCAAATATATTTGGAAGCAATGACAAACATTGCAAGGTTTTGAGAAGTGAGAGACCTTTTTGTTAACACTGCTTACAATATAAAACAGGGAATCTGATTAGAGAAAAATTTTCCATGTCTAATAAACCTAATTTTATATTCTATAATAAAACAACTGGAAAAAACCAGCCTCTGAAGTTTTTATTTAATTGATCTTATTTTTTCAAGCATGATATAGAAAATGTTGAAACAACTGTAACCTTAGAACCAGAAAAAAAGGGGTGTTGTAATATTTTAAATTTATCTTAATGTTTTGAACAAAATTTAAAAACAAAATGTTGTAAGCATATTTTTGTCCTAAACTCAAACACTTTGCAAGCGATTTTTGATTTGTTATAATTATTTAATAGAGGCGTTAAAAGAAAACGCGAATCACCATTTAAAAAAAACCCAGAGAAAAAATTTTTTTGAACAATTTTTTTGTAATATTATTCCATGAAATTGCAGAACACCATTCCCATATATCGTAAAATCATTAAAATGGCGTTTTAGTTTTTGAACTAAGGTAAGTTCAACTGTATACCAAAACTGGACAAGTTAAACGGTAAAACAGACTTTTGTTCAGTTATATTTTTACAGGAAGAACCAAGAGATTTAAGTGAAAACCCCAGAATAATTTCACGGTTAGTTCAGTTGCATTAGTACAAATACCTGTTATCAGTTTTCTGATAAGAAATTTCATAATTGCCTGCAAAAATTTTGTTTTTGAAATATAAATCCAATATTTACAATGTTACAAATTTAAAAATTATCAGCTCAAAAAATTTGTTAAAAACTAAATCAAACGTTGTAGAGCATACAAAACCCCAGCTTTGACAACAATTGAGCGTTCACATTTGAATAACGTACCATTTTAAATAGTTATAATTAACAGATTTCAAAAATTTCAAACTCAGGCCAGGTTTCCCAGTCTTGGTATTATTTTTTTATGTTGTTTCAGTCCAACAATTTTATTTCACTGCAGTTATTCCAACGTTTCGAAACATTTTTTAGAAAGCTTTTTTTTACTAATTATCTATAGTATTACTTTGAACACTTTCCTTTTTTTGTGAATATTCATATATTCGGAAATTTCTTTTTCATAGAGAACCTTTTTATGGAACTACAATACACAGATTGTTCTATGTAGTTGAGCGATAGACGAGCCCTAAAAACATAAAAGGCAAACCTAACATCTTTCCTGATGGGTTAACATTCAGTTTCCCGAAACATTCGGCAGAACAAAACAGCCTACCGTTGTTAGACAAGCATTCAATCACTTACCACCAACAGAAGCCGATGACTAAAAAATGTTATTCATGTCGAATCGTATTCCAATCAAATCTGATGATGCACGCCATTTCAACAATGGAGACGGTCTACATATTGATGTCACGGCTCTCAACGAAGTGTAAAACCAACGGTTACTTCGATCAATGGCGTCATCATCTATTGTGAGATCATCCCTGATTCAACTAGTTGGGGATTACGAAGTACTTTTTCGAAAAACACGAAAAAATTCAGACCTTGTGAGAAAACACACAACGAGTATCTACACTAACTGCAACTTACCGTCGAGCTGAGTATCCAAAAACTTACAGCCGAGCAAAACCAGAGAGTTACAATTTGCTTCAAAACTAGCATAGTATCCTTGCAAGACACTGGACTTTCAAATGAAACGTATAAAGAGCTAGTGGACTGTTTTGCTAGAAAATCTATTTCAACTCTAGCAACGGAAGCGGCTGGCAGTTGTTGTATGTTGATAAAGTTAACCTGGAGCTGGAACTGTTTGTATTTGTACTTGGCAGCGGTTTCATGCATTTTTCAGAAAGTCAATTGTTATGAAGAGTTTCAAAGCTTCAAAACTTCCGCAACGGAAATACTGATAACTGTTTCCTGTATTGCTAAACTGCAGAATACCATCTGGCTTAGAAAAAAGAAACACGGAAGCTACCTCCTAAATCTTTTATATTTCCATGATATTTTGGTTTTTCGAAATGTCCTACATTTGATATGTCCATGAGCTGGAGGGACGTTTCAGAATTTGAGGACATGGACGAAATTCAAATAAATGTGTTCAAGCAAGAAAATATGAAACCAATTTTGACAGTCCTTATTAGTGGAAATTAAAACTCTTATCAAAAATAAAAAGGATTGCTGACATTCGTCTCTAGGAAACAAAAACGGAACAATGGATAATCCCTCGCGTTTATTTAAGTTTTCATGAGAAAGAACTTCTACAGCTTCGATTATCGAGACGGCTGGTATTTTCTACGGCTGGAAAAACCTTTCCCTTCATACTTGATTCTCTGCTTCTCAGCAATGGTGAAAATTATTACTATGAGTTAATCATCGGTTTACTGAAGCTGGTTTCAAATATCGGTGGTAAAGAACGTCGTGATAGAAACTTTCTCTGCCGAATAAGTGTTCACGTCAGTACATCCGAAGAATCAAAAACATCAAAAAACTTGTTACGATAATGCCTTAGTACAAACCACAATGCATGAGCCAGGACAAACAGACTGGTGTTCGTCAATAATGCAGCCAGATTATTCTCTCCATTTGTAAATTACCTTGACTTAAAGTCCTATGATTATACCTGTGGCCACAGTCAAGAACAGATAAGAGATTTCTAGTACATGCGTTTTTGAACAAGAACAACCCTGCAGTTACTCTATTATGGTAATTGAGCAAAACAATCCTACACTAATCGTTTTTGAAATATATACAAGACCTGAATTCATGGACAGTTTTTGGCTAGATTAGAAAAAAATGGCAAGCTTTACCCACAAACCGGAGCATAAATTCATTGTTTGCTAGTATTTGGGGTTCATATGCAAAATCCAATTTATGGCTAGCAGCTTAGATAAGCTAACCCAAACCTTACCTGCAAACAAATTTACTATATTAGAGAACTTCAACAGGGGATAATCAGCCAACCAGCAAAAATCGTTGAAAAAGGGGGGTAGTTTCCGCTACTCATGGATAATAAAGTGCCTCAATGAAAAAAATTGATATCGCGGAATAACAACTGGTACAATTTAGAAAGTTGTTTGAGGAGTTCAATTGTTCAAATCAAAAACAGTTTCATAAGCTCGACTTGTCAAACGATGTCCCTCAACCCAATTGCTGGCTTGAATAGTAGAAGATTGTTGGTTATGAGACCTACTGACTCAATTTGTCTAGTTCATTACTTTTTGGAACTTGTCAGGAAGTGCCTGCCTCAATGTTTGTCAGCCCGATCATGAATTGCTGACGAGTTGAACACTAACATCTTAGATTTTACGGGGAGTGATCCCAGGTGATTTGGCATTAGTGTACAGCTCTGGCTGAGAAATTATTCTTTAGCAATCACGATGAGACAAAAGAACCATCGTCTATACTGTACGTTGATGCCAAACACCTCTACGGTGAAGTCGTGCTAGACTTTTCTCTTCCACTAAAGAACGTTAAATTGTGGAGAAAATCAGCATAGAAGAGATTCTATACACTGATGATGAGCGGCTACAGAATATATTGTAGAAGTTGACCTTCATTACCTTGATTGACTACATGACGAACACAGCGACTTTCCCTTAATATCGGACAAAGAACCTCTTGACCCTATAGAGTTGAGGGATTATCAATCAGAGCCGAAAACTGCTTTCAAACTACCAAACAGTAATATAAAAAAACTGAGATCAACATATCACCCAAAAATGAACTAGGTAACTCATTATTGGAACCTTAAAATTGTTGTAGGGAATAAAAGTCAACAAGGTGCATCGCGCAGTCAGATTCTGTTGATCGAAATGACTTTCGACCAATATTTAAGTGAACACTAACAAATGTCAGCTAGCTGAGTCAGAATTGAATCAAGACTTTTATAAATTAATGTCGCTTTCTATTTTCAGAAAAATGCTTGAAAGCCTGAGAAAAAGGGTAACTTTTACTTTTGTCGGTAATGATGTTGAACTAGTCAACGCCACCTCACAAGGGATAATTTCTTCAACCAAAATTGTGGATCAAGCCTTTTTCTTTATTACCATTGAGAAAAAGTGAATTACTTTACAAAACCTACAATAGTAGGACCTAGCATATTAGAACTAGCCAAGTTCTTTATGCGAGAATTTTACTACCAACTTAGGAAGAAAACGAAGAATCAACTTTTGTGTTCTGACACATTTGTTCTTCACAAAAAAGTTCGAATTTCTATAAAGATTTTGCCAAAAACCCAATGTTGGGGAGCCATTTCGATCTTTCAAACATTCATGAAAACCATGAAATGTATAATCGCTCTAATATAAAACTGTCCAGAAATTCAAAGACGAACTTGCAGGTACACCAATTGAGGAGTTTTGCGCTGTGAATCTTTTAAAACTTGAAAACATAAAATTTTCCTCGGATAAGCATCAAATTCAAATCATCTGTCTAAACAAGGTTGCCTGAAGTGCATACGATGATATAAAACATATCAACACAACACTTACAACAACACAACCGTCCGGACTTTACAGTCTGGGAGACAAGCTATTTGCAAAAAATGTTTTGAGAGTTTTGATCGGGGAGCAGAATCCCCTGAAATATATTGCGTTTCAACTGCCAGAAAGAGAAAAACAGTCCGGTTGGGAGACCCTTGATCTTGGCTTCCATCAACCCTGATAAACAAACGAAGAACTCAATGATGTTGTTGGTTTAAATCGGATATCCGATCAAGATGATGAAACCAATCATGAGACTCTCAATCCTATTTTGATTGAAGTGGAAGAAAACCCGACCACATCAACGAGTACTGAAAACTTCACGATGGAATCAATCAGAAAAAGAAACGCTCAATCAATCAATGAACGGAAGAAACAATTAGCAGCGAGATTTAATCACCAATTTCTCGAGAAGCACAAAAATCGACCTTTTAAAGCAGTCAGGGTTCCCCACTATTGCTCAAAAAACGCAACCGTGTTTCTATTGATGACTCTGACACTGATTGAATTGTTGTTTGTTTTTTGTTTTGTATGAGTAATTCTTTAAAAGAAAGGAAAATTTCGAAATTACAATGAATAAAAAACTGTTTATCAAATGGTCTTTTTTCAAGAACTTTTTCAGTATTTATTTAATTAGAGTCCAAATCATATAGAACAGCAGATCAACAGAAATCGTTTTTTGAATGCTCTTTTATAGCGCAAAATCCATTTCAGACCATTTCAAAACCTAATTTATTATTCGGAAATCTGTTGAAAATTTTTTAGTGTTTCGACCCCCATACTGCATCGAAAGTCAACAAAAGATTTTTTTTGAGAACTCTTTTATAGCACAAACCATTTCGGAGCCAACTTTTCCATCCACAGCATCTTATTTTTTTATTTTCGGAGCCCTCTAAAATGTAGGTGAATAAAATGAAATTCACAAAAAATTACATTTGAGTGTTCTTTTATAGCGCAACATCCTTTTCACAGAGTTTTACGACTCCGAAGAATATTAAAAAACTTTCAAAAAAATTATTTCAAAATTTGAGGCTTCTGATGTCTTCCTTAGAATTTTTAAAAATTTCCCCAAAAACATAATGAGAGTCTAGGACTTGAGTAACATACATTTTCTTCAGCAGGAAACCTTGAAACAGCGGTAAGTTGTCATTTGCTTTTAAGTTGGGGGCTTGGACCCCACCTCCTACAAGAACTTTTACCTCTCAAAAATTGATATCTTTTTGTGATACGAAGTTTGCTTCAAGTTTCAGCAGTCAACTTCACACCGAAAGATGTCCCAAGACTGCTGAAACTTGAACAAATCTTCGTTCACGACAAGATATCAGTTTTTCAGAGGTAAAAGTTCTTGCAGGGGGTGGGGTCCAAGCCCTTCCCCACTACAAGCATATGGCTTCTTCGTATAATACTGCTATCTGTTAACAAAAAACTATTTTTTAAACCAACATACCAGTTTTTTCGCTAAGATATCTTTTGGTTAGGTCTCCTGTTAACAGGAAGTTCTTTTAGCGATTTTTTTTTACTATCTGTGAAATTTAATTAAAATAACTATAGCCAAGAATCATTATATTCAGCAATTGTAGAAAAAGGCTTCACTTCAAAGATACAAAAACAATAATTGCAGAAAATTTGCAGTTCCATTTTAATGAGTTCAGTGAATCACCATCATTTGAACAATTGAACAGAACATATTTCGAATAGCAGCCTCCTCAATGTAAAAAGTATATCATTGCGTTTCTGCAGCGACAAAGAACTACAAAATTCGAAACGGAAAAGAAATGGAGAGGGAGTTGCAACATTGCTTAGAAGGACCACAAACTAAAATCGTAAACGAACTGAAAGCGATTGTCTTCAGAGCAGACACAAAAAGTTATACTTAGCAAAAAGTGGAAAAATAACTTTATTAGTCCATTCTATGTGGAACATCAAATTGTCAAGTCCGTGACCTTCTGGGCCAAAATGAAGACGTCATTTGATATGCAGACCCAAAAAAGTGGTTCTAATATTTTATGTTGCCAATTAGTTGGGTGGTAGTCAAGCAAACCGATGGGCCAACAAGCCGAGTTTAGAAAAATGGGTCGAGCAAGCCCAATTTTTTTGTGATGGTTAAAAGTTGATTCTTGTGGGGCGGAAGCCGCGCTTCGGTGGTTTCCGGATTTCATCCCACAGCGGATGAGAGGCATGGCCATGGACAGCGGCCCGCTGAGTCCCGCAACCAAAAAATGTCTAAGGCATGACGTATCTTTGTTCCTTTGCTACCATGGGATACACTATCATTTAAAATACCATGCGCAGTCTTTCTAACGGTTAAAAATGTATAATTTCTGATCGATTACATAAATATTGCAAAACTTTCGGCTGGCTTTGATGTCGGCTTACTTTTACGTCGTCTCACTTTGAGTTCACCAAGTAAAGCTGAGCAACTTGGAAAAGAGCAACGTATTATTTGAGTATTCGAAATGCTTATAATACGTTTCATTTTACGATAGAATGCTCCGGTACATAGAATGATCCAAAAAAGCTCGTTTAAAATAATTTAACTAAACGTAAACATAAAAACCTATCATTTAAGACAAGTTTGCACTTAAAAACTTTCAGTTTTTTGAACGTTTGGGATTAGTGACCGCTTTTAATATGAGACAAAGACCTAAACACAAAAACTAGGTTTCCCGAGCTCTGGTTAGGTGCTTTTTGCTTTGACGCTAAAATACTCAAAAGCTGGTTCTCTACGTGGGCTATGAATTGTGATTCTTTGGGCTGTGTGTTTTATCATGAACACTGATAAAGTTGACAGTAAGAAAAAGTGCGATTGAAATTTTTGTTTCTCAAGAGATATTTTGAACTGAAATTCAAGAGAGTTGATAGACCGACATGAATAAATTGAACAATGAAAAGTTAAAAAGACGTGAGTTTAGCCAGTGTATCAAAAGAAACGTATGATGAAAAAAACAATGGAAAATGTCATTATATAGTAAATGTTAAAAAATGTACATTGAAATAATAGAATCACAAAAAAATGCCAACGCCCCTGGCAAGTGGTACAAAAAAACTTCTTTGAGTGGAAAAGAGCATAGAACCTGATTTAGAAACGAAAGTTAGAGAAAAACAGATTATAAAGAAGCTAATGGCAGAAAAATTGTTTAATCGTTGTTTGTATATGTACAGCAAAGACCCTAATCGTATTCCTAATTCGGTAGTACCGTAACTAGATTCAGGAAAACTTTCAGTTTTGTAGATCTAAAATCTCGACCGACTTAAAACTGAGATGGTAGATTGTTGACTTTCATACACCTCAAGATGAGTGATGGGTTTCGCTAAATACTAACAAACTTATATGAATTAGTGGTTGTTACAAAAGGTTAAGGCTTTTTATTTCATAATTTAGGTTATTAGATTATATTAGTTCCATAGACAAGGTTCTAATATAATTCATAGTGAGAAGAAAGAGTAAACGAATTTATTTGGAAAAAAATACAGCAGACGTAATTGGATAAGAACAAACGAAGGCTTGTCAGAAGCAGAAAACCTAAAATAATTTTTAGAAGGAAAAACAAATCCCAGGGACTTGTAGACCGTCAATATTCAACATGGAAAGTGAAACTAGCGCCGTGAATTTGTTGTTAACGATGGACTACAGCCTGCGTTTTTGAGATCCTACGATAAGTTTTTTACATTGATCCTATAAATTGAGCTCGGTATTTAATTCAATGTTTTAATGAAATTTCAACGAATAATTTTTTGTAGGCATTCAACGTACCAGTTACTACAGCCTTCTGATTCAAGGAACAGCCACAAATATTAGCTGGTTAATTTTGGAGAAGTACCATAAAAAGATTTGAAAAAATGCCTTAATTTGAGGAAACAAAAGCGTTTATTAAAAATCTCCCTTGGGAGTTTGCTCCCAAGTCGTTTGATTCTTGTACAATTAAAAACCAATTCTACCTAGAATTTTCACAGACGATTTCAATTGTAACATACAACTCCAGTCTGTGAAGAAATAGAACCTTCTGTCTGTCCGCTTCGAAGTCTGGTTTATAAACAGTTCTTAATCAGAGCAGTATGACTCTTGTGCGGTTTTATGGCTGTGCGAACGTATACCAATTCTGTTTACCAAGAAAAGTTTCAGTATAGTCTGTCCAATATGTTACATGATGTGCAGTCTAAAAACATCTAAAATTAAAAATTTCTAAAATCCTGGAATTTTTACATGCCTGATAAAACCGGTGAATTAAAAGCGCGGTAACGTGCCTTCATTTTCTATAGCAAGACTGGGCCAATATGAGTCAAAACTGCTGTGACGCTGCCTACTGGGCGTTACAGCCAAATACTGCTGATGTGGCACCGTATATTGGTGAATTTTCATCTTGTTCTACCGCTAAAAAAACGCATCCTGACTTGACTACTACTGTATCTTGACTTGCGGTGCATTGAGTGCCGATCATTCAGCGTTCTCGGGAACTAATAAACTGTTCAGAACAATTAAGTATCCGCTGTTTCGGAGGAGCGACCAGCAGAGAATGTTCGCAGCATCAGTACCTGTAGCTTCATTGGTTTCAGACACTTCACAAAATGTCTCATAACATTGACTGCATTAATATATGCGTATACTCTTGTGGGAAATGCACAAGGATATTCAAAAAAATGAACCACTGAATTTTTTTAGGTAGCTGCCTGCTCTCTGTTCTCAGGTTAACCGAAAAAAGTACTTAGATCTTTTTGAGGTCTCAACGTTTACTACTTCAGAGATATTATAATTTTTGGGACCAATTTGGAACATGATATGCGTGGTATCTTCTCACAAAACTCTGAACATATAATAAAAATTAAATTTCTAAAACTTTAGTTTGGGAAAAAAAATTTCCTAAAGTTTTTATTTTTTTTCGGATTACTTTGCTTCTGAACAAATCACTGGTTTTATCACTTGACAATGAACTTGAGTGTTTTCAGCCACGTTCTTATAGTGTACGTATGTTAAAATTTTTGGGGAAAATGATAAATGATAAAAAAAATGATTAAAAAATGATAAAAAAATGATAAAAATGATAAAAAAGAAAGTTTTCAAAATAAAATGTCTGCTGATTTGAGTTCAATAAAAGTTGATCTGCAATCAGTCAAAAATTGCAAGAAAAACTGCATCAACAGTCTGCGTTGGATAAGCTTCCTATCTTCTAAAATTTTGATTTTCTAAACCATTTAAGAGAAAAATTTTTGGTTGATTTTCAACTCAGTTTATCGTTTTTATGCTCAGCTATTGATTTTTCCTGACGCTTCAAAAAACTTTATTTAAAGAAAAATTTAGTTTTTTGAAAAAAAAATTAATACAAACACTCTCATTTTGTCTTATTCATTACAATGCCAATGTCCAGAAAACCAGGTTTCATTAAATTTGACGTAAGTTTGACCTAAATTAAGCTAGTGACACTCGTTTTAACAGACGATTACAAATTTATCTTACAACATGTCTCGAAAAACACCCCGACGAAATCGAGAATACGTATTCGATTTTTGGCCATTCGTCACGTAATGTTTATAGTGTCCTTAAGTGAACGTAGATTCTCAAATTGTTGCTCGAATAAATTATTTGACATAACGCAAGACCACGCCATTTGTCTGAATTTCCAGCTTTTGATATCTTCGAAAACTACGGCTTTTGGTTTTTACCCTGAATTCATTTTTCGTAAATATGAACAATTATTTAAAAAAAATGCGAATTCTCTTGGTGTTTGTCGAAGTGTCGGGGCAACATCGGATTTTTTTTTACAGTTATTCAAAGCTCATCACTCTGTTGACTTGATTATTGAAAATAAATTTAATTTTCAAAGAATTGGAAGATGGTGATTCTGACTGCATTAAATTTGGCCAGTTAGAATAAAAAATGGAGATAATCCACAGACGAGTAAAATGTCACGATTAGAGCAATGCATTTTCAGGTTTTTAACCAACAAGAAAGACAGGATGCTTCTTCTAAATGATAGTTCTGAAATAAAACTGTTCAAGTTATATGATAATTAAAATTAATAGTTTTTCTTTTTTACAATTGTTGTTTATGAAGGCAAAGTTGGGAAAAATTAGGAGAGAACAATTGCGCAAGCCATAATTATCACATTTTTTCCTTATTTTTTTGTGGCCTTGATAATCAAAATAAACCTTGATCAACTTGGATTATGTATGTATAGTTAGGCGGCACTTAGATGGATATACATATACTGTTTTAGCAGAGTCCACTGCTTTTTGAGTTTTTATTTCATCAATTTGAAGAGATTTTGAAACTAAATTATCAGAACATTTTTTCATCATCTATATTAATTTTGCAGTTTTAGAGTCTAAACAAAATTTTGTGGGTCTTCAAGAACAACATTATAAAAATTTTACAAACGTCACAATTATTAAGTAGAAATGAAAGTTCGCGGTTTAAGTACCCTCCAGAAAATTGGTAGCACTTAAGTCCCCCCGCCCCGACTATTGTACAAGGCTTGCCGGGTAAACCTGAAAAACTCACTGTAAAGCATTTTTTGAAAATTTCCAGTAGAAACCATTTATAAAGAGTCAAACAAACTTTTATCGCAACCAAGTTGTATTTTTGAACGTTTTAGAACAAAAATGTTTCGGTCGTTAATACAAAATCAAAATATACGAAAAAATGTTTTTAGTTCTTGATCATGTATTCGTTTTTAGAGAGTTTATTTGAATTCGTCTTTGAATGATATCAAATACCAAAACTTCAGCAAAAAAATAAGAGCAATGACAGTATCTTCGATAAAATACATCTCGTAATATCAAAGGCCAACAATGTTTAACAATTTATAGGTTTATGGCATTAAATAATAAGACAAAGTTTTAACCATAGCTGTGAAAGTCAAAAACTAAATTGGACTCAAATTCCAAATTTGTTCGTTCGATTTTATTTTTTTCCAAAACGTTGATATTTTTCTGAAACAATTCTGTACGAATCATAGCGCAATAAATTAATGTATTGTATGTCGCAAAAAAAACTGGGGGCATTATGGGAGAAGAGACAAACATTTTATCACAACCGTTAGTTTTCCGCCTAATGGTTTTCAAGAAACATACGTATCTAGAGTTGCATACCTGTTTGAGCTTCGTGAAAATAGTTGTCATTCTTGCTCTGTCTCCTCTTGCTTTAGCTGAGAAGGATACGTAAGCACGATAAATTATTTCTGATTTTCTTTGGCATTCAAAATATTAAATATGATTCCTAAGTTAGAAAGCGGTGGCCTGCTTTTGTGGGGCTTGGTTCAAAAAAGCTGTTCAAAAAACCCCTGCTTGGCTAATTTTGCTCTGCATGACAATTCAGTTGAGCTCCTATTGCTGATACAACTTTTAAAATAGTTTAAATTAGTGGAATATATTTGCAAAGCCGTATAAACTCCTCTATTCTGCATATATTTATTTATTTATGTATATATATATATATATATATATATATATATATATACAAACACACACACAAACACACACACACACACACACACACACACATATATATATATATATATATATATATATATATATATGGAATATATACTGAGCTTGTTTGCATCGGTCAAACTTTTTATTGTTTTTGCACCGCAATGAAAAACAAGAAAAACATCTCCTTGTTGCCTCCAAAACCGGGTTTTGAGTTACAGTAAATTTTCTTGTCTTTGCTACCAATTAGAAAATAGAGAAGACTTTACGTTTTTGAAGGTAAACTCGAAAATAGACAAAGGGAAAAGAATAGATTTGCGGAAATTCTGTAGTTTGTAACAAAATTTTTCAGCTTTCACTCAATCACAAGGAAAATGATTTCATGCGAATTGCAGTTTCCTTTTATATTCGAATATTGATTTATTGGAAAGCATATCAATTATCTCAAGAAAGGGATAAAGAAAGACAAGATTGGAAATGGCACTAGTCCTTCGTTGATTTATCAAAAACTAAGAAAATGATCTTTTTCAATTTTGCAGAGTATCGGAAAGCAGCCAACAGATTATAATCAATGTACGAAAAAAGTTAGAGTACCATACAAGTTAGATAGAAACAGGTACAGAATTTAGTTGACGAAATTATGCCAGCTAAATAATTAAGGAGTAATAGGAAATTGGGAAACAATAGACCTTTACACATAGTCTGTTATGACTTGCCCGATTGCATTGCACAAAATTTTTTTGTTAGAGACTTTAATAACGCAAATCAGTTTCTTTGACCGTTAAATTATGTTGAATAAGCTTATGTTTCAAGGAACAAAGTTCTTATTGTTGAGTCATGTAATTTACATATAATCAAAACTTTATAAGACTATAATAGGACTCACAAGAATTGTTACCAGAAAAGAAAGATCGAGAAAAGTTGTCAAGCGCGTAACTTTAGTCACGAGAGGAAGTCATTCAAAAATATTTTATTCCCTCGGCTGTCCTGTGTGAACAAATGTAAAACGAAAAAGAGTCGTCAGTCAACAAAAAATGAAGACCACGGTTACCACATAATAGTTACACTCGGCATAATTCTTCGTTGAGCGTAAAGCAACCCAAACCAGATTTCGTCACTATGGGGGTTGACAAGAACCTTCAGAAAATTCTTTCAGGAACTACAAAATGTTTTCAACTGCACCTTTAACTTACTGTTTGGGGTTATATAACAAAAATATAGCGTCTCCTCTTTGATCTGTTAAGATCTTAATTGAAAAATTAAAAAAAACAGAGAATTCAGATATTGCACACTTCCAGAAAGAAAGCCTTGAATTTCTTTTTCGTGATCAGATAACAATTCGTATGATCAACCGACAGGCGGAAGTTATAGCATATAGATCCTCCCCTGTCTGATATGATTGTCTGATTATAAATGCCAATATAGAGTTAAATTACCTGTCCAGAGAAACAATTTCGCCTAATATCTAATTTTGTAGAAATTTGATGATGTAGAACTTTCATTGTTTAGAAATCTAGTTTTAAAGAAAGCTAAAAATCTGATTTGGTAGAAATATAACTTTGTAGGAATTTAATTTATAGGGTACCTTTTGTATAAATTGAACACAGTGAAATCTATCTTCGACTTCTTACCTCTTCTGCAGAGTGATGAGACATAATCCTAGATGAAGTGTTGTGCTTCCTCAAACTTCCACGAGGTGTCAAAGAAATCAACGAATTCTGGGAAGACGAAACTGCACTGGGTACTGGGGTGCCTGGAAAATTACAGTCCAAATGTTGCCCAAAACTACCCTGGAACTTCAAGTTGAAAGTCGGGATCCCAAT
Source organism: Convolutriloba macropyga (assembly GCF_964194025.1). Taxonomy (NCBI): domain Eukaryota; kingdom Metazoa; phylum Xenacoelomorpha; order Acoela; family Convolutidae; genus Convolutriloba; species Convolutriloba macropyga. The sequence continues at coordinate 45,755,357 of NC_134477.1, forward strand.
TTGTTCAGGGAATTGACTGAAAGTTAAATTTGGGCTGGATTTTTCCCCACAAGGAAGCGAGTTTTTGTGTGGTTGTTGATTGTTGTTGTTTGTTTGTCGAGGTGGTGAAACAGTGCTTGATATATTTTGTAATCTGTTGTTTGTGTTATTGTTTGTTGTGACTGCTCGTCTGTTTGAAGATGAGGGATAATTTTTCAAAACATTTTGCTGGCCAAAATCAAGGGATTTAAAACCTCCCCCACCTGCGTAGGGAGAACAATAAGCTGATACGTTATTAGAACGAGATCTGTAATAACTAGAATGGTTATTATTTCTTTGTTTTTGCCGTACCGATTTAGACCTGGCTCTCAAACTTAAATTCGGACTGTTATTTCGTCTCAAATAATAGAAGTTGTTTGCGCCGTAACTTGAAGTTAAGTTAAGACCCGAATTCAAGGAGTCGGCAGGCGGATATAGCTGTATTAATGGATTTGTAGTCGATACTGTATAACTTCTATTTAAAGGTCGTTTCGAATTCGTTTCCAGGTTCAAATTCTGACCACCTTGATCAATAAATTCGCTCTGCAAGCTTTCGAAATTTTGTTTGGTCTTTAGTGCCGAGATTTCTGGTTTCGAATTGGAATTCTGGCGTTCTTGGTTGGCGGGTGAATTGGTGGTGTTGAGTGTATACTGCTTTTTGTATAAACTTTTGGATCTATTATTTGAAATGTTTGAAGTTTTCCCTGGTTTTGATTTGTACTGTGATTTGCTTCGCTGCAGGCAATTGACGTTGTTTCTGGGCGAACCTTCCGGAGTTGAAATTTGCACCGAAAGTGGACGGTTTCCACGCTCACCGGATTTGCCCTCAATTTTTATACCCGATTTTAAACCCGACCCGGGTTGAACTGCAGGTGGTTTCAAGCTATCTTGTTGCACTGGGGCAATTTCTTCAGTATTTTCCACTGCAATTAATTCGCCCAAATTTATTTGCGTATCTTCAGTTTTGGAAACCATTTTAGGGCTAATTTCATTTGTGAAATCTTCCGTTTCAACTTTGAAAGTGACGTCATTTGTTGCAGAAATACAATCTTGCAAATCTAAATTGGATAATAGTTCTGTATTTTGAGCAGAAGAATTATTCTGTTTGATAGAAGTAGAATTTGAATTCCCACTTTCTGGGTAATTTTGGTTGGTGTCGAGTAAAGATTGAAGAACAGTGGGCTGCAATGTTTTCTGATAGACCAAGCACGGGGGCTTACTTTTATAAGTTCTGGCTGTTCTGTTAGTCTCAGCGGCGATATCTTGTAATTTTGTATAAGAATTGATTAAATGCGCCGAATTTGATTTTGGTAGTGATATTTGTGTCTTAAGCGGCTTCGCAGACAGGTTTAATTCACGTTTTTCCAATTCTTTTGCACGTGTTTTTGGTTTGGTTTCAGTTGGTACTTTTGAAATTGAAGTTGAATCTTGACTTTGAGTTGACATTTCAGCAGCTGGATCTGAGCATGTTTTACCGTCACTTTTGTTTACCTTGGAATAAATATTTTCCGAATCCTTCCGTTTTTCCATTTCGCAATAAATTTGTGATCGCATAAAAGTGACGCTTACATTTCTACCAATTGAAGTTATAATTTGTAGAATCGGTCGTAAATTTCTCAGTTGCGTGACTTCTGTTTTGTTCACGATGACGTACAACGGATATATTCAATTAGCTAAAAAGCATTCTAATTAAAAATACAAGAGCTGGGAAATGTTATGACGGTATGTTATTGTATGACCAAAATTCAGGGACAAAAATTATGAATAGCCTTCAAAGCTAGAAGGACTCCTTTAGAAAGCAGATTAATCAATTATTTATTAAAAATTGAAGTACAAGTTTACTTTCATATTAAAATTCCAGTCCATTGTTATTCATAAATGTTCAACAGCGCGATCTTGAACAATATTAAGAAAAGAAAAAAAACGTTGGGCAAATGGGTCAAAATATTTTCATCTGATCTCTAGCATATAATATCACCAAAAAGGTATATAATTAAAAGCACATCTGAAATACGATCTGTTTTTTCCTGGTTTTGGTGGCTAATGAGTCGGAAAAATCAGTGTAATAAACTGTTAAAATTTTGTAAAATAGTGAACCAAGTTTTATCAATACAACGTATTTAAGCACGCATGTTCCAACGTTTTATGAAAGAGAATAATAAATTGTCTGAGCTCAAATTGCTCAAATGAAATAGCAAAGTATAACACTTGGAATGTTTTTACCGCCCATCTCTAAATTGAATCAATTATGAAAAATTCTGTTTTTATACTGACGCAAAATTTAGGGGGCTGGATTTCGTTGGAGGATGTCGGCACAGTTTTGAAGCGGAAAAATAATATTTTAACAAACCAGCACCCGGCATGAAATTGCTTTGCTATTTGGAAACATCGAAAAACAGAGCCAGATAAAATTTGTAAGGATGTTTGATTATCTTGGTTTGATTATCTCTATGTTAGGTCCGAAACGAAAATATTTTTTGGTTCTATTGACGACTTTGGTCTGAATGTAATAAACATCGGACTGATCTATTTAGAAATGGTGGAATTAGTCGTTTATTTTAGGTTTTCAAAAAAGACCAGACCAAAAAACTCATACGTTAATTACCAAAACAAAACACCGACACGGAACGGTAAAACAGGGGTTAAGATTTAGTTTTCTAATAATGAACTGCAGTGACTTTTTTGCAAAAAAACTTGTCAAGTTTGGTTTGTCATATAATTATATCCTGAAATAAAGTGGAATTACACGTAAGTCATGAAGAAATTTTATGCGTGACCAAAACAAGGTATCCGATACGGCTGCTCATAATTTCTGAAGAGGCTGTCAGTATGTCACAAAGGCCAACGTGATGTCCAACACGAATCAAGTTTTTGCTACTGTAAATTTTCTCATATCTTCCTGGTGCAATGAGCTGTAAGTAGCAGCACATTTAAAAAATTGAATGAAATCGTTTTTTCATGTCGATATTGAATTTATTATTTATTATTTACTTGATCCTTTCGTGTACTAAATTCAACACAGTTTTCGCACAATTTTTCACAAAAAATTTCCAGAGAAGGTAAAAATTGGAGAACTAAAATCTGGAAAACTTGTCAATTGGAAAACATAATCAGAAGCGGGGTTTCAATGTTTCAAAAAATTGTTTCGGTTCAAGTTTTAATAATTTACAGCTGCTCATGCAACTTTGAGAAAAGTAAAACAATTTGCATTTCAATAGAAGAGCCGATGAAGAAACGGTTTATTATTTCTTTTGCATTGCCAATAGCATATATATATATATATATATATATATATATATATATATATATGTGTGTGTATTGAAAAAGGGAGAAACTACTTTAGGGGACAGTTGAGAACTGAGTATTTTAAAAAATATTTCATTCTATTTATGGCCTTTAAAAATCAACTTTTCAAAATCTGTCAAATTGAATAGTTTGTTTGGAAACTGCCATCCATCCAACTTTAAAAACTCGTTCCAAAACTTTCTCTTTTTGTAAAGGTAAACCAGAATTTTCATATTTTGCCATCCTTTCCATGATCTTTTCAATATGATAATCCTGCCTTTTAACAAAATTTGAGTTTTCCACCTAATAAATTGTGCACCAGGTTGACTGAATTATGCGAAAAAAGGAAGAAAGAGGATACAGAAAACTGAAACTTGTACAGGGACAATCTTTTAATTTTATACAAATTTTCGGATTTTTTTAGCACACCGCTCCCCTTTAGCGGTCAAAATACCTTGCCACGCCAACTGTTGTATTTGCTATTTTTTACATTTTCTTATGTTATATAATGATACATATTTTGTGACCCGGGATCAAAAATGGAAACATAATAGATTGAGGATGTTCCTTTTTATAATGCTTATTAGTTGTGTTAGTTAGCCGCCTTAAATGTTTTTTGTTATTTTTGCCTCCCAAGTAGTGGTCATATATTTTACCCCTCCAAAAGGAATAGGTTCTTTCTTGCAGATGAATATGCTATATGAGAACACATAACTTGCAAGTAGGGGTCATAAAAGCACGCGCGCTATTTAGAAAAATCGTTGTTTGAAAACGAAAAAAAATTGTCGGAATTTTTGGGTTTAATTAGACAAAAGCGACAAAATGCCTCATGTTTTCCTTGGTATTGTCATTATGTTTGGTTTATAAACATTTGAAATTGTCGGTGTCTTCGGTTTTTAAACATAAGGAATCGTTGGTTTGCTCTGTTTCTAGGATTCCGTATATTCTCTTGTAAGCGTAAAAAATCGTTTATATGGTCGGTTTCAATCTACAGGAAATCATGAGAAAATGACTTGTATATTTCTTATCTCATGATCATCTGAAGACTCAGTGAATATTAATGAAGTGAATATCAACAAGTTCGTTAACTTTTCAACATGATAAACAAAGAAAAAATATCATATTTGTCTATCTGTTTATATAATTGAGATAAAAAAAGTTATCCAATTTTTACTTTTTGACGAAGAAACTCTCTCCACGAGGTAATTCTGAAACTTGTGCGCTTAGAAAGTGATCATAACATTTGACTACATTAGAAACAAAAAACTTGCGGAGAAACTTTTACGGAGAAAACCGTAATTTTCTTACGCTTCAAACCGAACATACCAAAACTAAGAAACCGAAAGCACAGACGATTTCCTACGTTTTGAACTTGAACATACCGAAAATTTCTTGCTTCGTTTTTGTCGGTTTTCCTTCTGGAAGTGGTAGGTATTGGGAGGTTCAGGGCAAAATAGATCTGTTTAACCACTGCCAAGGAACCTACAACATACGATTGGATTGCCGCTGGTGAAGTGTTATTAAATACAATTATCTTCGGCGCTGGTAAAGTACAATCAAGGTATGCATGTGCATCCAAGGATGCGATAGAGTGCTCGAACTTTGCGAGAGTTAATTCAATTCAGTTCAATTTTCAAATATAGTGGTATATATACATCAAAAGTAAATTGCCTGAAAATTTTGTTGAGGTTGAGGTAACAGCACCGATATCGAGGTTAAATTTAACTGGAAATAGAACAAAACTTCTTCATTCTACAAGATACAGCAAACTGGCCATTGATATTAAGGTAAAATGGAGTAAAATGCTGGAAATGAATGAATAAGTTGTACTTAGCTATAAAAAGATTGCTTTGTTCTTCATTTTGGAGTCTGATTTTTCATTCTAATTGTCTGGAGAAAAATGTTTGGCAAAGTGGAAAGCAATATAGAGAAAAGAAAGTGTCTGAAAAAGAGGCGCCATGCATTTCTATCCACATATCTGCCCCTCTCCCCTCCCCCTCCCCCTCACCTCAAATCTTGAGTACCATAATGGGAAATGGCTATAACATGAACCAAGGCTCGTGATGTTTGTTCCTTTTTATGGCTGACATTGGACAGGACGCTACGTCATCATATCGCTATTTTCAGGCTGTGCAGCTTAATAATTTGCTCTTTAGATTTGTGCTCCGATTTCGGAATATACTGTTTTTTTTTCGCAAATATTAATTTTATGAAAGGCACAACAGACGCCACTCTCAACAAATTAAACTTAAAACTCAGAAGTATGCCAGAAATCGGTGAATATGCTGATTGCATATAATATAAAATAATAACAGCTTTGGCTTCTATCTATTTTTCTTACTTGTATACAAGATTTCGGTCAATGCGTGCAAAAATACTCGCAGCTTTGACCGCCATCTTTGCTTGTATGTAATTTTAATCATTTCTCTCTTTTGATACAGATCAGTTGATAATCTTGTTTATAATGAAACAAGATGTTAAATCTATTCACAGAAAAAAAAACAGACGATAGTAATTTCAAGTTGTGGATAGTTTCTGAAATTGATTATTCACCGCTGTCGTGGCCATCCCGAAAGACATTTATTGGCAGCCTGGAGGGTCCCGTGTTAGGTCTTCCTTCCTCTAAAGTCTTTCAGCGTGAAAAGTTTAAAAAATGTGTTCTGTGGTTACGTTCACCCTAAATAACAGAAACAACTGTATGTTCCACAGCAATTTGAAACACTTGAGTAATATTTATCAAATGTTAAAAAATATTAAATTAAATTAAAAGAAATTTAAAAAAATTAAAAGAAATTGTACGCAAAAAAAAGATTGAGTCTTACCTCTCTGATCACCAGTGATCATCAATGACGCGCCGTCATTGTTTTTGGAAATATTGTCCAAAACCAAAAGTCAACAATCAATACTGCTGATATAAAAAACTCTATCAATAGAACGAATTTTATTTAAGAATACTATCATAGTCACAATTCCACAAATCTCTTTCGAACATTTAGAATAAGTTTTAATGCCTCTCCACTCGGATTGATATTCTATCGTTCTCGATGTTATTATTAATCAAAATAAACAAAAACAAAATAAATGGTGACCCGAGGATTAGAACTATGCCAGGTTCTAAATTGAACTAATTAGTTACTTGGTCCTCCAGTAAACTTAAAACAAGATTTCAGATGGCGTGAAAAGCTCGTTGGTGTTCACTCCATTAAACGTCTAGACGAAACTTACTGCACTTGGAAAAAACGCCAAGCCATTGTACATCAGGTAATTAGAGTTATTGCAGATCTTGGTAAGTCTACTTGTTTCGCTCGTCCTACATGTTTTAACCTGGCTTGCCAAGTCTTCTACGAGTAGGCAACTTTAATCTCAAAAAGGTTTCAATTAATCGTCTACTTTGAGGAGCGCAGCTTGTTAATACGATGCGAATCAGTCGTCTTGGCGGTGGCCACAGTGGTCTCTGCTGTACTCCTGAATTCTCTTCCTAACTTAAACTAGTTAATGAATGGCTGACCGTTTTGTTTTCAACTGAGCAATCAACTGAACTTTTTCGAATATACGAAGCTGTACTTGAATAGTTAGGTTGCACTATAAATAAGTGATGTCATTAATTCTTATTTAATTGTCCACAGTTCCTCCATAAGAGTACTAAAATTAAATAGGAACCAACTATTGTCCAACCACCTAGTGAACAAGGTTCAGTCTAATGGCTCTTAGATTTTTATTTCGTGGGTCAGAATTTGAAGGTAGGTCTGCAGTTGAATCCTTGTCAATTCAAATTACTTCAAGCAATATTATCTCTATATTGGTAAAGCTGGGAACTTGCTTTCTTCTTGGGAACATTTCAAGATTAGTATAAATTTCTCTCTACTTTTAATAATGTGGAAGTTAATTTTTTTGTGCCTACAGTCAATGTGTTTGGAAAAGTTATCCAATATCCAAGGTAATCAGTTAAAGATTATTACCTTTTTATGATAGTTGATATGATGTTTCTGACAGAAAGACAGTTTGAATCAGCCCATTTTTATGTCAATTAAGCGTTCAATGTTAAATTTAAAGTTGATGAACTTGGTTAAGAGGTTGTGTAAAACAGAGAATACGATAAAATTGTGTTACATTATTCGAAAATTATGTATATTATTCAAAAATGAATGGAAATGTTTTTTTCCATCCCAAGCAACTTTGAATTGGAGGATTGACAATTTTTTTGCTGTAATGAATTCTTTGCAAATCTTTGAGACCTGGTTCTTCTCCCAGGAACACAATTTAGTGGTTCACTTTGCTGAGAGCCTGAATGTAGCATCTCAATCGGTCAAAATTGAATTGGAGCGAAAAAAATACATGGTGGAATAAAACTAATGACAACGAACCGAGAATTAGTTACTGTATAGTTTGTTAATACTAAACAATATCAAAATATGAGCAGATAAGACAAGAGGATTCATAAATAAACATAAGTATATAGTATTTGTAAAAGAAAACCACACAAATAGAAAATATTGTTTACTCCATTTTGCTGTAAAACTTGTTGATAATCTGAACTAAGGGTAAATATTGTTCCTGTAAATAAGACCCTGTGCTTATATGAGAAAGAGCAAAAAAAAACTGCAGAAAAAAAACCACCCATTGTGAGAGGATATACAAATTTCAAGGAAAGGAAACATCAACTTTTGATCAAAAATATATCCAGCCGATTTTGGTGGGATAATTTAATTTCCGATTTTGCTATTCAGCACCAACGCGTGAATAAAAAACTGATTAAACCCAAGGCAGTTGAACAAGTCAAGAGCCTCTAGTGATAATACGTACCACCCACACCCGCTTGAGTGATATGGTTGAACAGTTATAATCCAGGTTAAAACTTAGGATATAAATCCGGGTAATATATATTTATATTTCCTTAAGAAGGCTGGTTTTATTTTTGCCCCACTTTTTGGGTGTTTTACATGTATTGCATTTTAATATGCAAATGGAGTGTAAAAAATAAAATAAGAGCGAAAGGGCCCAAAATTGTTTCCAAGTTTTAACCAAATATATTCCTTATAGCAAACACTAAAAAAATTCTATTCGAAAAGAAAATTTGTCATTATTCCATTTAGATTTAGACTAACTCTTTACCTTTTAAGTCAAAATGTGCTTTGAAATTTCTGAAGTTTGTTCAATACGATCCTTTAAACTTCTTTAAAAGGTGTGAAAGACTTATTAGCATTTAAAATTTAGGAAGTCATTTATAACTTCCTAATATTGGTTAAACATAATTTCCACGTCTGAGTTTGGTTTTTTAGAAACCGTTTCGGGGTCAAATTTCATGCGTTGACTATCGAATTGACTTGGTAAAGGGACTTTTAACAAATCTAAGCTCAATCAGCCAACTTAATTTTTTACAAATTATTCAACTCAGCTGAACAATATTAGACGAATACAGGTGAAAAGCTGCTATGGCGACAATCGGTGAACTTGATGCGAAGAAAAAATGACATTCATAGCTTTTTACCTAAACCTAAAAAATGGATCACAAGCAAAAAGGTAAATAGGTACTTACATTATCTTGTATGGATGCTGGAACCGATCAAAAAGGTCATAAAACTCACTCGTAAAAGGCTAGAATGACAAAAAATAGCAGCGCCGGTAATTAAATTATATAATTCTAGTCCAATACTAGAAGCAAGTTAATAAAGGGCTTATTAAGTTATAAATAATAATCAGTATTTCGCATGTCTTCTCAAATAAAGAGGTAACAAAATTGGAAACCTAGAGAGAGGAAATGGCAACGCATTGAATGAAGAATTTTAACAATAGCATCTCCGTAAGAAAGACAAACAAAATTGCTCCATCAATTGTTCTTTTTTGTTGGAATCTTGTGTTTGTTCACACGTTTAGTGGACAAACACAAAAGGCCAGCATTGTAAACCTTTTTGACGTTCGTTTTATGGCGCAATGGCGCCGTGGGAAATTTTTCTCATAGGGTCGTAAAAATTAATCAAAATACTCCATGGTAACAGACATTTACAAGCTAGTAAAGTTATAACAAGTTCCCACATGTAAGGTACAGCATTTCCATTGAAAGAACTTTTGTCCTAAATTAATGGGATACAGTGGTAAAATTATCAGAAAACGTCGCTTAACGGGGGAAAAATTGAAGTATGACGTCACAGATAGTCAGAGATATGTCATGTTATCGTGTGCGCGATCAATCGGAAAATACTCGAAAACAAGGGAGCTTTTCCTACCAAATCAGGCCATTTCAATATGCGTCAAAAATTACAAAGGAAAAAATCAGGGCATAAATATGGGCAAACATTTTATGGACGGACCTTAAATTGTGGAAGGTTGCTGTTTTGCAAATTTTTAATGGAAGCTTGCTTTATATCTTTGATGGATAGGTTTTTGATTATATTACTTATTCATTAATTTCAAGGATATTTGCATAAACCTCGTTGAAAATAAGAGAGGTAAAAAATGAAAGCAGTGCAAGAAAAGTCTGTCCTCATATAACTGACAGACTAAGACAAATTGCAGCCCCCGACCCAGAATTAAAAACTGGAGTTAATTACTACCAACTGGAGGTGACCTCTAAACTTTGACAGCAAATCAATTAAGATGATCAAGGCTAAAGTTGCCAAAATCAGGACATAGAAAGTTTTTTTTGTCGCATTGAGTTTTCCTTAAGACCTCTCAGGCAAATTGTGTGGGAAAATTGTTGGGTTATGGACTTTCGCTAGCGGAATAAAAAGCGTTTTTAACTAAGTAAAAGAATTAATTTCTCAAAAATGAGAGAAAAACAAAATGATATTTTATAGTAGAATTTAGAGATTTACAGGAGAGATATGATTATTAGATCAAGACGGTGATTTGAATTTGGGGATGAAAAAGGACTCAAAAATCAGCTGTACATATACCCATTATCAGTGTGAAAAAGTCAAGATACAAAACTAATCTTAGCACCTTGATTTATAGTGGGGGTCGCAAAGGTTACCCAATATGGTTTGCTTCTGCAAATCAGTCGCAAAGGGAACCATAAATGGAATGCATTTGCACTTTTCTAAGAATTCATTCACACTTCCGGAGATATCATCATCATTTAATACATGCTGGAAAGATTTTACATCACTTAATCTAACTCTAATAATAGTTATCTAGATTCACCAATTTGAACCGAATATTGATTCTCAGCACCATTTCATGACGATTCATTTATATAATTTCTTTGATCGAAGTCATATTGCTTGTTTTTCTAATCTGGTAAGTCAAACTTTCTTTTTAATTCTCACTAATTTTAAGACTATAGTTTGATCGATATTCTAACACCCCCACTCAGACTTGAGCTGATTGCGTAGAGTCTGTTCCCATCAAAACTGCTCTGAATGTTTCCACTTTGGAAACGAATACGGACTTTGTGAAGATGTCCGCTGCCATTTTGTCTGTAGGAACGTAATGAATTGAAATAGTCCCATCCTCCGTCTTGTCACGAATGAAGTGGAACTTTGTCTCGATGCGCTTGCTCCTCTTGTGCATGACTGGGTTTTGGCAAAGTCTGATACAACTCTGGTTGTCCTCTCCAAATGCTATTGGACGTTTCTGTTGGATGCCAAAATCCTCTAGAAGTTGTTTCAGGTAGAGTGCTTCCTGAACTGCTGCTGCCATATCCTGATATTCTGCTTCTGATGAAGAAAGAGCAACTGTGGCCTGCTTCTTGACACCCCAGCTGAGTGCTGCGCCACGTCCGTTGAGCTTGAAGTTATAGCCCGTTGTTGATTTTCTGTCGTTCACGTCTCCAGACCAGTCTGCATCACTTTCCCCCACTAAATCATACCTAGTCTCTTGTGTAAGTAAGTTTTAAACCTTTTGAACCTTGAAGATATCGAAGAAGTCGTTTTCCGCACATCCAGTGTTGATTGGTAGGTGCATTCATGTGTCTAGACAGAATGTTGACTGTGAACATGATGTCTGGCCTCGTCTGTTTGGCCAGATACAGAAGTGATCCAACCAAGCTTCTCTAGATCCTCTGGTCCACTTCTTCGTCTCCGTTCTGTGCTGTCTGAAGTTTCAAATTCAAATCAGCTTGAGTTCTTGAGGGTTTGCATTGATCCAATTGAAACCGCTCAAGCATTGTTTCTATTAAGCGTTTCTGGTCGACTGTGACTTTGCCTTCTTCTCGTCTGATTCTTAGACCCAGAAACCAGTGTAGTCTCCCTCTGTCTTCCATGTGAAAGGTTGCTTCTAGTGCCTTCTTGACATCAGAGACCACTGTCATACTTCTTGATGCTACTATGATGTCGCCAACCCAGAGCAAGATGAAGGTGTGATCCACTGCCTCTGATCTTGCAAACAAGTTGTGATCGTTCCTGCTTCTGGTGAACCCCTGTCTCAGTTGGAAGTTTGTCAGCTCTTTGTACCAGTTGTTAGCAGCCTGTTTCAAACCATAAATTGATTTATTTAGTCGACATACTAACTTCTCCCCATCTGATCCGCGTTTTACAAACTCCTGTGGCTGTTCCAGATACACTTCTTCCTCGATTGGTGAGTGCAGGAAAGCAGTCTTGACATCAAATTGGTGCATCACATGGCCCTGCTTCGCTGATAGCTGAAGTAGAATCCTGAATGTCTCTGGCTTACAGGTAGGCGCAAAAGTCTCAAAGTAGTCCAGTCCTTCCACTTGTTTGAAGCCTTTCGCCACATAGCGCGCTTTGTATTTGTCCAATTGACCACTGGGTGCCAATTTCACTTTGTAAACCCATTTGCACGGTATGACGTCCCTGTCTGTGGGTGGTCTCACTAGGTTCCAAGTCTCGTTGTCTTGGAGTGCCTTGACCTCGTCCTTCATTGCCCGGTGCCACTGGTCCCAATCGTCACCTTGCTTGGCTTCGTAGACTGTTTTGGGTTCCACATAGTCGCCCTCAGTCACAGCAAGATGGGTCCTGACTTCTCCAAAAAATTGCGGAACATTCCTTGCTCGTGTCCTTCGTCTGGGCTCTGCTCTGTCCGCGTGTTCCAGTGCATCTTCATTGAAGCCAACTGTCTCTTACTGTGAGAAGTCTTCTGTGTCACTGTCTTCCAGTGAATCTGAGTCTCTGTGACTCCCTCTTGTTGCAGTAGATTCTTCATTTAGTGCTGTTTCTCCAACATCCGAGGCCTTTTGTCTCAGTGTTGTTTCTTGAGTATTCCCGCTCCCTGAGTCATGCTACTCCTCCTTTATTGCAATAGATGTGTCCTGTCGTTCTCTGTTGTCATCGTCTTGATGACCATCATCTGGGTGCCAGATTCCCAGTTTCGACCCATCATCTAGAAGGTCAGCGTTTCTTTGTTGTCAGAGATTGAGCCCACTTCAGACTCCTTAATGATCACATCTCGAACTGCCATCACCTTGCGTGTGTTGGGTATGTACACCAGGTATCCGTTTTCTCCTTCAGTGTAACCCACAAACATTTCTTTCCAGTGCCTTGGGTTCAAGTTTGCTGACTTCTCTGTCCCTCTTCCTCATGAAGACTGTGCAACCAAAAATAGATAACTTACTAATTGGAAGCTTAGGTTTTATACCTCTCATCAGCTCTGATGGGCATTTTTCTTCTCCTCGTCTCACAACCAAGTTTCTGATCCTTGCTGCGTGAAGAATTGCTGCCCCCACATCATCTTGGGAAGTCCTGAGTCAATGAGCAAACGTCTTGCCATCTCCAGCAGTGTCCTGTTGCACCTCTCAGCTAACCCAATCTGTTGTGGCGTCTCTGGCATGGTCTTTTCCTGTAGAATGCCTGCATCTAAGCAGTACGTCTTGAACTGCTCTGAGAGAAACTCCTTGGCATTGTCTTGCCTCAGCTTCTTGGGCGTCCCCACACTGAGAACAAATTTCTTCAGGCTGGCCAGTGCTTCACTCTTTGCCTTAAGCAAGTCCACAAACACAAACTTCGTGAACTGGTCTGCAAACACGATGCAGAACCGGAACCCTGACAGTGACTCTACTCTGAAAGGTCCCATCACGTCTATGAACACCCTCTCCAGCTTCTCTTCTGCTTGGGTCTCTGCCACTCTTGGTACTGGAGTCTTTGTGATCTTGCCAATGCACACACATTGCATACATCATCGAGTTCCCCCACTGTCTCTGGTGCATTCCTGACCACATCCGCTTGATTCAGATGACCCCATTGTCTGTGCCACTTACTTGCACTGTCAAGTTTCACGCTGTTGGAACTCATCTTGAATTCTAGAACGCTGCAGTAAGTAAAACAAATTATTTTCTTGTGTTAGTTTTACCCGAGTTCCCTTCTGGAGTTTCATGAAGCTGTTTCCTCTCTCGAAAGTGAAGCTATGTCCCCACTCCGTGCATCTTGAGACTGATAGGAGGTTTGAAGAATAGTCCGGCACACACAGAACATTTTTGAGTTCGCATTGGAATTCCCCTTTGTTTGAGGGTATGCTGATCCTCACACAGCCTCTGCCCACCACTCTGGAAGCCTCTCCGTAGGGATTTCTGACCACTGATTGAATGGGCACAAAGTCCAGAAACGCATCGATGTTCGTCACTATGTGATCTGTACAACCACTGTCCAACAGCATGACTGCTGTCTTCCACTGGGTAAGAGCTGCCCAGCATTCCTCGTCTGGTGTAGCCAATGTTGGACCCATTGCCACTGACTCATGTTTGCCTCCATCTCTTTGTCTCTTGCATGCCCTGTCTAGGTGACCCTTCTCACCACACTTGCTACATTGTGCTGTCTCCTTCTTCCTGCAGTCCTTGGCAAAGTGTCCAGGGATCCCACACACAACGCAGTTTCCTTTCTTGGGTCCCTTCTTGAAGTCACGCTTCACTGCCAGTGCCACTGAACCACTTTGTCCCTTGTGTCTCTGCACCGTGCTCTCATGAATGTTCTGCAGCCTTTTCCTCAACTCTGTGAAGTTCGTTGCCGGGTTGAAGTTTTCCTGTATAACAAAACTTTCATACCTCATTGGCAGACCATTGAGGACCAAGGCGTTGAAGCTGGTCTCTGAGACTGCTTCCCCTGCTTCTTGTAGCCTTGTGAGCAACTCCTGTCCTCTGATGAAGAAGCAGTCTAAATCCTCAGAATCCTCGAGCTGCAGTCGAGCAAGCTGTGCCACTAAAGTCACCACTGTCGGGGTCTCCACACTCTGAAATCTCTCTTGCAAAAGCTTCCAAGCCTTTTCTCCATCTCCAATGCCATCATCTTCCACACAGTCATGTCTCATCAGCATGAGTGTTGTTGCATCTAGAGTGAGTGCCAGATGGCACCACACATTGTTCCGTTTCTCCTTGATGTCTGCAACTTCCTTCTCATATGCATCCTTCAGCACCTTGTGGTTCTTCTTCTCATTATTGGTTGCCCCATTGGCCAGTGGCGCAGGCTCATTGGGTTGCTCCTCTGTCCCCAGTACTGATTTGTAGAGTCCCTTCGTCTGCATCATCGCCACAAATCTTGTGCTCCATATTGGAAAGTCCTGTGCCTTTCCTGTGTAGGTCAGCAGCTTCACTGTCTGTTGATCCATTGAAGTTTGAGCAGGCAAAACAATTGTGAAAAGAAAAGGTACTAAGCAGAAAAGGATTATGACTGTCAACAACAAATTGGTTTTGTTTTGGAAATCAATTTTATGAATTAGAAAATTGCTGGGCCCATAACCTGTTGGGTTATGGACTTTCGCAAGCGGAATAAAAAGCGTTTTTAACAAAGTAAAAGAATTAATTTCTCAAAAATGAGAGAATAACAAAATGATATTTTACAGTAGAATTTAGAGATTTACAGGAGAGATCTGATTATTAGATCAAGATGGTGATTTGAATTTGGGGATGAAAAAGGACTCAAAAATCAGCTGTACATATACCCATTATCAGTGTGAAAAAGTCAAGATACAAAACTAATCTTAGCACCTTGATTTATAGTGGGGTCGCAAAGGTTACCCAATATGGTTTGCTTCTGCAAATCAGTCGCGAAGGGAATCATAAATGGAATGCATTTGCACTTTTCTAAGAATTCGTTCACACTTCCGGAGATATCATCATCATTTAATACATGCTGAGAAGATTTTACATCACTTAATCTAATTCTAATAATAATTATCTAGATTCACCAATTTGAACCGAATATTGATTCTCAGCACCATTTCTTGACGATTCTTTTATATAATTTCTTTGATCGAAGTCATATTGCTTGTCTTTCTAATCTGGTAAGTCAAACTTTCTTTCTAATTCTCACTAAGTTTAAGTATAGTTTGATCGATATTCTAACAAAAGTTGTACAAACATACCATGGATGCATAACGGGGTTGAGGTAACGTATACGTTTTAAGCTCACACTCAGAAAAAGAAAACAAAAAAACCCTAAAAAAGATTAGATTTAGTCCGAGGAATGAATCATAAAGAAGCAAAGAAAAATTATTTGAGATAGGTGAGGGGTAAAGTTTTTAAAAGTTTAATGTTTTTGATTAATGTTGCGAACCAAGGTTAAAAGATAACAGTCATATCAACATAGAACCAATTCCAAGTAGCAAAACTAGTAAATTGAGGGTCCTCGGTGAAACCATCCTTGACACACCTTAATAACCCATGCGTGATCTTGACATCTTCTGCAAAACTTGGAACATATTTCTAAGAACTTGAATTACCAACTTTTCATGGTAAATAAATCATGATAAGAACTTGGTGAGATCGTATCAATATAAACCAAGTAAATTTTTTGATAGCACTTGATAAATTCTTGGCAAATCTTGATAACACTTTTCATCACTTTTAAGAGCTGTTTGATGTATCTCGTCCGGAGAAAAAAGAACAAAAATTCCTATGAATTCAAAGTAAAAAACGAGGGTAGAACGGATCAATGGCAATCCTCTGCGATAAATCCATCAATTTTATATAATCAGTTTTTTATCCATTCCAAAATTTTCATTTTGGAACAAATATGTACATAAAATTGAAGTACAGATAATAGTGGGTCTGTTTTATTAGGAATACCTAATTGTATAAAATCTGACCCTTACGTTTACTCGCTTAATTCATGTTGTTTGTTGTTCATTGCAAAATGATACCGAATGCGCCTCTTGTCTCACTCAAGTAGGTCACTGGTCAAGATACAAAAATCAGAACTTAGGAAAATGTGCATTTGTATTCCTTTTCTTTTGAGAGGTTTTAGGCAATTTATAAACTGAACTTTTGAAACCTAACTTAGTTGAGTCAATGAAATGAGAAAAATTTTACATGTCAACGTATAAAATGGTTAAAAGATTTAGCTTCAAATTTAACGTATCGTTTTCGACAACATATGCAGGATATTATTATAGTTGAACGTTTAAAAAAAGTTTTCATAGAAAAAACTTGTAGATTTTTGGAATCTTTGCTGTCTATGTTCGCCTGCATAGTAAGTTTTGCCCCCTCCCCCGGCGTTATGTCCACGAGTCATTACATACCAAACATTAGGTGAAAAATATGGCACATGCTCTTGATGGGTGCAATTATCATGCACCCACCGTGACAGGGGGACGGATACCATACAAAATTAAAACACAAAAGTTACATTTGCACTTTTTTCCAATAATGTTGCACAAAAAAGGGGGACAAAGTATCAAAAAAAACTTTTCATTTCTCTCTACGAATGAGCGGAGAGTCAAAATTGTAGTGATTATGACAAGATGCAGAAAACTAAAAAAATAACAGGACACAGAGGTAGAGATGAAAAAAAGGAACTCTTGAAGAAAACACGAGCAAGTTTTCGCTGATTAGGGATGTAATCCTTTTCAGTTTTTTTTAAATCAATTTGTATTCAAGTTTGATTTCGTCATGAGCTATTTTTCAGTTTGAATAAAAAAATTCAATCAATCAACATGGTTAATGAAATCTCGCGGGCCAATTATACACAATGAGTTGAATCGTGGAATCAGGCATTCTAAACAATAGTGTTAAATTTAGTTCTAAATATTGCTTTTATTCTAAACAAAAGTTTTAAAAGTCTGTTACGTTTAGTTTTTGCCAGTGCTCTCTTTTGACAAAAATGAAATTTTTTACCTTGTCCCAACCATCTGAATTTTACAGACCATTTTGCATCAATTATCAATGCCCCCGACCATTGGCTTAAGTCAATGTAGTTTTTTTGAACCTTAAAGTACCGGCTCCGTTTCGTTTGGTGAGAAAATTTAAAATTTTTGCATCAACTGGGAGCCTTTGAGAAATAAGTTGAACTTTATGGGGCTCTGGCCAGAAACTTTAAAGCAGGGTCTATATTTGCAACAAAGTAGAAGGATTCAGCGAGTCTGTTAAAAGCAGAGAAAAAATCCTTGAGACACATAACATCTATTTTGAACAAAAACTGCTGTTCCCTTTTTTTTTCTAGCACGGTAACAAAAATCCGCTAAAAAATTTTAAAGAAAGAGGCATGCGTGACATTCTTAACTCAAAAATCAAGGATCTATTCTGTTTTGCCTCCCCCCAGTGTTTTTTACGCCCCTAGTTACAAATTATATGTTGTTATATAGCACGTTACTATTAAAAAAATAGCAGGTGCGCTTGAGGGGGGGAGTCTTTTTTTGGGAAGTCTTTTCTCGTACAAGATTTTTGTTGAGTAAATTTGATTTTCACCCCCCTTACTTTGTCTCCCAGATGACCTCCGAATTAGTATCCATCAAAAAACCATTCTAAATTAGACTGTTAACAAGGCGATTCGCTAATGTGCGATCTCACATAAGGTTCCGACCCCGCTCATCCACAATTTTGGCTTGATTGTCTACCAAATGAGGAAATAGAAAAACCCAAAAATTCAAGTATTTAAAAGAAAAATTGGTGTATGAAAAAAAAGAAGGTCTCCAAAGCAAATAACTGTGGTGGAGTAAAAATTGCGCATTGTATTAAGAAAGCGATTCAAGACGAACAGCAAAATCGACCAATAGCAACAACAAAAATTAATTACATCAAAAACTTCATGTCCGTTTTAAAAAACAAAACTTAATAACAAAGTCAAAATAAAGTCAGATAAAACTGATATTAAACAAAATAACTTGTAATTCAACAGAAAAGATAAGGAAGTGGTCAATAAAAAAGCTTGGTAACAATTAGACAATAAAGAATAGAAACAGTAAAGTTGAAAAAATCATTTATTATTTTTTAAAACAATTAAATTCGAAATAATGAAAACCATTAGAAATCAAATAAAATATTCTACAGATGTACGATTACCAATGCTTCCATAGAAAGCATTAAGAGCTGCCGGTATTCAATTTTTTACGCGGTTACAAAAAGGACATATAGACAACAAACAAAAAAATCAATTAAAATTTGGCTGAAAACGCTTTCGAAACCGTAAATCCATACTATGGCCGTCAAAATGTGTTCAATTGCACTTTCTGCAACCATCGATAAAGTCTTATGTGACATCTCATTAATGAAGCTAGGTAACAAGTAGTCAAAAATGGAAAACAAATGCAAAGGTAAGTAACATTTTAATTTTTTTTCGAAAAAAAATATTGCCAAAGACATGAACACTATTAATTAAAGAATAAAAAAAATTAATTAGGTTCGTATATTCTTTCAAAAAAGCCCATGAGAATTGAAATTATCCAGAATATGTCTTATGTTTACAAAAAGAACGTCAAACATGACAAAAATCGAAAACAAATTTACTTTTTTTTCGTGTGGAAGCCAGTAAAGTCAACGCATTCTTTAAAAACATTTGATTGTGTGACACTAATCCCCTTTTGAAACCTTCCTTTGACAAAAATAATTTTATAATTGGTTTGTAATTAACGACACTAGATAACAAGCAGACAATAAAAGGAACAAATTTGCTAAGTTAAAAAGTGTTTTTTTTTAATTTGGAAAATAATTGTGTTCAGAGTCGTGAAAGCTATCAGCTATCTACTGAAATCAGAATATCGTCTCATCAATTCTTCCATAAAAAGGCAATGGAACCGGGTCACTGTACAGTAAAATTTCATACGACTAAAAAGACAAAGTAAAAACGGCAGTTAAAGACAATTTAAAAAAATCAATTAAATTTTTCGAGAAAGTAGTGTTGAAGCCGTTAATATCATAATCTATATCTCCGAGCATTTTAATAATATCAATTGTGCCTTATTTTGGAAAACCAAAAATGTGATATATGAACTGTCAATAACGTGATAATGTGACAAAACTACAAAACGTGAAAAATGGGCAAATACATAAAAATTAAGAAAAATTGACATCTAGTTGTATCCAAGCCAGTAGCCATAACTTCAGGCGTAAAACCTTAAAAAAGATTGAATTTGATTTCAAGAGAAAGAAGAGGCATTTTTCATTGCGAACAATAAGCTACAAGTTGACCAAAGAAAGAGAAAACTAGAGGCAAATGTTCAATAAGTCATTATTTATTTGAAAATCAAATAGTTTTAAAAGTCAAGAGGACCATAAGCTTTCAATTAATCAATTAGATACAAAAATGTGGAGCTAATTAGGATCCCAATTGGAACGATCATTAGTGAGTTTTTTTTGAAATGTTCTGTTATTTAATTATTGTAGAAGAGATCGAAGTTTTTTTTTAAAAAAAAGACCGAATGTTTATAATCCAAGTTATTTTTGGATTTTACCAGTCCAAGATTTGTCCAAAACTAGCCCTGCTAATGCTGTTTGTTCTTTAAGAACACTTAATTATTCGAATGTTATAGATATTGATTTTTTTTAGTTAAAAAATCAAATACAGATGCTGCGTGTTTGATAATCAACGAATAAATTTAGCAAAAAACGGCTAAGTTTCAATTACAGAGCACTAACAGCGGAAATTGAAGTAAAAAAAGCCAGTTTTTGAGTCTACAAAAATTGCGTTAGTGGTGTTTGGGTCTGTACTTCCTGTAAATTTAATCAAATTGGACTAGAGAAACTTATTTCGTGCTATTTTTGAAGAAAAAGTCATAATTTTGAAATATTTAGCCAGAGTTTTTGACGAAAAAAAAATTAAAAAAGCCTACAATAATCTTGTGATTTTTACAAATAAAAATCAACGACGTTTTAATAGAAAGTAACAAATTTTAGCAAGAAAAAGTTTTCAAAAATTCCGGAAAAAGTGAATAAAATCTCGCTGGAATTCACACTATTTTCTCAAAATTTAAACCTCGATAACTCCTTGTAAAAAACGGAAAGAAAAAAAATCTTTTTAATTCCATATTCTACGCTGGACAAGCTTTCTAATGATACCAGTCTCAACTCTCTACGATGAATATATCGATCGGCCAAAATTGACTGAACAAAAAAAATCCGTTTGAGTATATAGTTCCTTCCCCCTCAAGAGGGGTCGGAACAAAAAATTCCACGTGTGTATAGGACAAAATCCTCCGGTTTTATTGACCAAACTAGTTAGCGATAAACTACATAGAGTTTGAGCCGCTTTTCTTCAACAAACACTCCCTGTTGTCTGCATTGACGAATCGAGTTATTGCGTTTAGATAAATTTTAAATACAACAGATGTTCAAGGTCTATTGTTTTTCATTAAATTAATTTTTTTTATATAATTTATATTTATTTCTTGTATAAAGCTCCATGAAATGTTTCCACTGACCCAAGTTTTTCTGCATCAACAAACTTTGATCAAATGAAATCTTTCTGAAGGTAAAAATTGTACTTTTAACAAATTTTTGTACTAAATTGTACTAAATTCAAAGATTTTGTGGTTCTGACAAGGAACAAAAAAGATCAAATTGCATACCACCTGAGGAATAATAATTGGCTCAAATAACGAAAATGTCACTCCTGAAAATGGGAAACAAAGAATGCTTAACAATTCAAAATAAAATGTGAAAAAAAATAAAGTTTTTTTGCATTTAGTATAATGACGTTGGAGACAACAAATATTTTAAACTTTTTTGGATAATTTCCCTTTTACGCAAAGGCCAGCGTCGATAAACCTAGCCTTACCCCATTAAAATAGATCTCGTTAACACAATTGTGTGGAAGTTAACACAGTTTTTATAATCAGCTAATAAATGATCGCATCTTTGCTGAGATGAAAAAAAAAACAGCTTTCTACTAAAACGGTTTGTAGTTGCAAATTGGATTCATCTGTGTGCATTTCCACCACTTCCTAGGCAAGAACAAATTCGCCCTACCCTGAACGAAACAATGACTCTAAAAGGGAAATTGAAAGCGCCATGTCTTCCGAGTTAATCGTCTGCCAGTTTCGTTATCCAAGGAATTAGGTACTTAAATTCATTTTTACAAGTGGCTTGTCTTGGTTAAAAATACTTAATCGTTTACATTCTATCCTTTACGTTTAGTGAATTAATATAGGTTGTTTTGAATAATTCAACAACAAAAGTTAAGCGGAAAGGCAATGAACGGAATTATTGCATTCTGTGAGTTTTTAGGGTGTAAATAAATAAAACAAATTGTCT
This sequence comes from Convolutriloba macropyga, assembly GCF_964194025.1. Classification (NCBI taxonomy): domain Eukaryota; kingdom Metazoa; phylum Xenacoelomorpha; order Acoela; family Convolutidae; genus Convolutriloba; species Convolutriloba macropyga. The sequence continues at coordinate 45,777,006 of NC_134477.1, forward strand.
CTTTTTGACGAGAAAAAATATGAGAGATAACTCGCTTAGTATTGAAAAAAAGGATTTGGTTTTGACTGTTTTTACTAGTTATATCTTTTAATCAGATCCTGGCCGAAATCAAAACATTACAAGATGCTGCACTTTTTTTGCAGAAAATTTTTGGCACTTATGAGATCTCACCTGAATAAATTTTGCCGCACCAGTACGAGAATTTTGAGAATACTCTAGTCGAGGTCACGATATATGAAAAGACCGTCCTCAACCAATATTAGGCATGCCAAGACCGTCTGCGGTCGATAATTGTTATTGCAAAAACTTTGCTGTCCTCGAGTTTGGCTCGACAAAAAAATTTGTCCTCAACTTTGTCTCGATCTAAATTTTGGATCAAAACGACATAATGTTAAACACTTGTCAAAATGCATTATTTTTCATAATATTTTAGTCAGAAGTTCACTTATTTTACTGTCACGTTCCCACCATCACGTTAAGAGGCAATATAATTTATTATTTAATATTTATGGCTATCTCATTACTCAGTTATGACGGAGTCAATTAACTTTCTTTATATTTTCTAATATTGTTAACTTTCGTCTGTACATTTAACTTAAAATTTCTGGAAAATTACGATTTCGAAGAGGAGTGACATCTAAAATATTTCTACGATTTTTGGAAAATTTTGAATATATCCGTACACATTGGGCCATATATTAGGAAAACTGATACAAAATTACTGTATAGTATCTCTCAAATTATTGATTTCATTAGGGCCCTAACTTGAGAGAGACGGAAAAAAATCTTTTTTTTTTAATTTGACAAAACATTTTATCGCTGCTACAAGCTATTATTTTAATCCGAAAGTTAATATAGTGCTTCAATTATGGTGTTTAAAATTTTTTTAGTAAAATAAGTGAAATTTAATAGCGTTGATGGTCAAAGTTTGACTGTAGTGCACTCTTCTATTTAAAAAAACACACTCCCCGCAGTGCGTATTTAATTTTCTCATAATTAACGCGCAACTCAACCTGGAATGAGTTGGATTATTCTAAATGATTGATATTTCATGCAAAAACTTGAAACCACATTAGCAGTTTGTTCTGCGTTGCATCACCTTTAACACTTCTTCCAACTCAATTTGCTCGTCATCTTGATAGTTGGCGTAATTCCATATAGCTGATCAACCTCTCATAGACGGGAGATTTACGCTAATAAGCAATCTTGCGGCAAAAAGTAATAGACCTATAATTGATGTGCGAATCGTTGTATGCATTATTTTCGATGGCCATAGAAATTTAAGAAAGCCATGAGTTTTTATACTGGCCCTTGCTATTAGTAATGAAACACGAATCATCAAATGAAATTTCTCATTGCTGAAAACACAGATCAGAAAGCAAGCTCTATCTATTAGGATAATTAAAATCATAAATCAAAAAAGAAATTAATAAAAAATTCAAAAAAGAAGTCAATTATTTAGGATGTTAGTGATCAACACGTTGACTGTAGTGCACTCGTCTGTCTAAGAAAAACACAATCCCTCCACTAATACTTCTTCCATTTTCATTTTCGTTGGCTTCAATTTCTTTTTGTTTATTTTTGGTTTCCGGCAGCAACAAAACCGGAATAATGATTGCGTCAGACAATATGGTCAAATCTCAATTGGTTTTTTTCGCAAGAGTTCATCAATCTCTGCATCAATGAAATCAATACACTTACAAGCAATATCCCAAGTAATGACTGTACACGTACTACTGTTGTTCAAATTGTTGTAATAATTTCTCTTGCAGGCCATAGAAATATTGGAAAGCTTGGATTTTCTATACAGACCCTTGCAATTAATGAAAATCACCTATAAAAATTTTTTAGTGGTGGAAATACGGAGCAGGAAGCCGAAACTAACTCTGAAAAACTTAATACCGTTCAGTATTTGTTTTCGCTAATTTTGCTCGAATAACATTTGTTTTAGTTTGCTTTTTCGCATATTTAATTTGTGCATATTGGACTCGTTCGAACTCTTGTTGCTAAATGGTGCGAATTTTCTTGAATTTTCATATTGTGCCTTTTTCAGAAAAAGAATTCACATCGTAACAAAAGAAAAAAGGATGCTTTCCAGTCAGAATTTGACCCATTAGATTAGATTAGATAAAATTTGAACTGCCATACGCTGTATAAAAAGTACTATGCATTAGCACAATGAGCGTATGAGAGACATTCAAATAGGCCGGAACCTGTCGAGTAATGTCTCTTTACAAGAACATTGATTGAATTGAAACATAACCTGAAAAGCTAATTTACTGTCCCCTGCCAAATTTGTTTTAAAACGACTTGGTTTCCTTGTATGTAATCATCCCTAAGTTTATGTAAAAAAATTGGAAGTTCTGTTTCGGATAAAAAAGTTTCGAATATAATTTTTTTGAAAATTATTTTGATGTCCAGTTTTACCAATGCACTAAATATCGTACGCACTAAAGTTACCAATGACTTTTTTCAGTTTGTTGTCAATTTCACCAAAAGTTTCTGCTCAGTCTTTCCAGCCTCTCCATTTAAAACCTTTCTAAATCCAAAATTGTTAATGGCGTTGTTCAAAAAATAGTGTAGTGAGTCGTGTTAAGGAACAGTGGAAAGTACTTTAATTAGTTCTTAGAGGTGAAGTTCCTGTGCATTCAAAAATTGGGGCACTTCTTTTAGCCTCAAAACTTTTTCATTTTAACGGAGACTGAAAATAATTATTATGATATAATTTTCGAAACAATTAGTTTTTTATATTCAGATACACTTGCAGTGCCATATAATAAGACTCCATATCGCAGAATTGTTTGATCATACGTTTTGTACAAGAGTCAAAAAGTTCTAAACTTGAAGTGTTAAGCAATACTGATAAAAAAAATTTAAGTTTAGTCCAGAGTATGACAACAATTCTAACAATTTTGAACTGTTTCTTCTTTTTTTCTAAACAATATCAAACAAAAATATCCTGATCAATATGTTTTCTTTGTTTGCTTACATCTAGGGACATTATATGATCCGATAGGCATGAAATTGCTAATTTCGTTAAATGGGTAATTTGGTAATATTTTGTTCCTTGTTATAAAAAATTTATCATTTTTGTAAATTTTTTTAAATTTGAAACTTCAACATTTCGTCACTGCTCATCGTGTTTATTATTCTCTACTTGTCTGACAAAAATAAACCTACACCTCTAGCCAATCTGTCTAAATTGCATTTTTCTATTTGAGTATACGTTAAAAAAGTATAAGCTCCAGTTTGGACATCATCACTTGTCCAGTTATCTGTTGAAACAATTGCAAGTGGTTTTTTGTCTAAGTCTTCCATATAAACTTCAAGTTGCTAGCTTGTCAACGGTCTGATATTAACCAGGCAAATTTGATCGCTCATTCATTTTGTCACTTGCGTTTGTTTTTGTATAATTGCTGTCTCTTGTATATATGTGCGCCACACCAAAGATGTCAAAAAAAACAAAATAAATAGGAAAAACTAATATGGACCATATATAAATATATATATATATATATATATATATATATATGTAAATATATATATATATATATATATATATATATATATATTTATAGATTTATATATATATATATATATATATATATATATATGAAAAAAACAGATATTTATATGGAAAAAGAAAAAATCGAAAAAATATGAAAAAATTCCTCCTCTTCAGTTTTCCCTCCTTTTCTTCCCCTCTTGCCTTCATCCCCTTTTTCCTCTTTTTCTTTTCGCCTACCTTTTTTTCCTCAATCCCTCCCTTTATTCCCCACCCTCAATCAATATTTTTGATAGTTGATTAGGGAAAAATTGGAAAAAAAAGAAAAATCGCGAAAAACTGTGTCCGTGGAAGTGGGAGAAACCGTTTTAGTTTTTGTTTCTTTTTCTTTGTCTCGAGCACCTTCTTCGCGGAAGTCACAAATTAGACCCATTTATTGCAATGGTTACCTTCGAAAACTTTTTCGACATTTTTTTGGTCTTTTTGCTTCTTGAAAAATGAGGACAAAAGAGAAAACAACTGTCCACGGAGGTCGCAGAACAATTTGAAACCCTATTAATTATAGTTTCTTCATCTAGAGTTCTTTTCCGTATAAATTGCAGATTCGACTCATCTATTGCTTTGGTTACCTTTGAAAAATTTTTTCGGAAAACTTTTGGTGTATTTGTTTCTGAAAAGGTGGTGACAAAAGAGAAAAAAGTTGTGTCCGTAGAAAAAGCAGAAAGTTTGAGATCTTATTGTTTATAATATCTTTATCTAGAGTTCTCTTTCCACGGAAGTTGCAGATTTGACTCATTTATTGCTTCGGTTACATTCGAAGACTTGTTTCGGAAAATCCTGTGATATATTTGTTTTTGGAAAAAGGTGAAAAAAGAACTGTGACTGCTGAAAACGCAGAACAGTTTGAGATCTTATTGTTTATGTTTTTATATCTAGAAATCCTTTTCCGAAGAAAAAGCAGATTTGACTCGTTCATTGCTCTGGTTATCTTCAAAAACATTTTTGGGAGATCTCTTGGTATATTGGTTTTTGGAAAAGGTGGACAAAAAGAAAACAACTGTGTCCGCGGAAGTCGCAGAAAAGTTTGAGCGCTTGTTGTTTATTTTTTTCGTCGGAAGTCGCAGGTAGGTTAGGCTTAGGCTCCCTTTTTGCTTGGCTTTTTTTAAAATTTTTTCTTCAGATAAAGAAAAATTTTGCAAAATTTTTTGGGAAAAGGAAAAAGAGTAAGCAACTCTCTTTCTTTTCCGTTGAAATTGCAGATTCGACTCATCTATTGCTTTGGTTACTTTCGAAAACTTTCTTCGGAAAAATTTTTGGTGTATTTGTTTCTGGAAAAACGGGGACAAAGGAGAAAAAAGTTTTGTCCTTAGAAAAAGCAGAAAGTTTGAGATCTTATTGTTTATATTATCTTTATCTAGAGTTCTCTTTCCGCGGAAGTTGCATATTTGACTCATTTATTGCTTCGGTTACCTGCGAAGACTTTTATCGGAAAATCTTATTTTTCAGAACTTATTTTAATATAAACATCAGCTTAAACGGCTTTTAATTAGGTGACCTCATTTTTTATTTTAATTACTCTTTGTTTACTTTCTTCAATTTACTCGAAGAACAACTTTGAGGTTTGATAGTTTGAATTTTGAACGAAAAGTAAAAGTATTTTTGAGGAGTGACATTATTTCACTTCATTTAAAAAATGGTTAGAAACGTTTGTTTGAATAAACTTTTGGTTTTCGAGAGCCATTTTTTGCGTTTGGTGGTGTGATCTTCCTTCGCCACTTTTCTCTTATTTTTGTCCACGAGTAATGATGATGAGAGGACATCTACAAGAAAGGATGACATCTATTGTTGTCTAAAATTTCGCTGTTAATTTCCATTTTTAATGAAGGCCCGTGGTTGGTTTTCATGAATTGTCATTAATTGTTTTTATTAAAAATGAGGTTAAAAAAGAAGGGGCCTATTTTTAGTTACGTTCGTTGTGTTGTCTCTTAGTCTCATTAATGACTTGTCCCACTGGCCCTGTTTCAACAATTTTTGAGTTAATTTTGTTTTTTTTTTCAACGTTCATATTCACTTTGAAGCTACCTGCTTTAAAAAAATACCTAAACTAGGCTCTCTGCTGAAACTTTATAGAATCTTTTTAATGGCTGCAATTCATACCTAACATATTTTTAATGTGTTTGATCTTATTTACTTTCAAAAATTATTACTATTTTCTTCTTTTTGGCCCGTTCTTTTTGTTATCATATCCATTGATGTCATTAATAGCAGGTTGGATTGGCTCTCTCATTAGGAAAAATTGAAAGCATGCAAGTTTCAAAGATTTTGACATAAGTTGTTTTCAAAAACTATCGGGAAATTTTAAAACTCCGTTTTTAAAATTATTTTCCATATGCTATCAGTCACATTAATTACTGCTATTATATAAATTGTCTAAAATAATTAGGATAAATTTGTTCAAGTTTTAAAGTTAATTTAAAACGTGTAGAGCGACTTAGAGAACATGTGTTCTTAAAAAGATAAGTGAATTGTTTGCGTTTTTGACGTACGGGTTGGTCTTGTTTTTTAGTAGAAGTAGTGACAGGTCTCAAACTTTTTGATGGATTGAAGGTTTATTTGAAGCAATTTTTGTTGCAACTGGTTATTATTTGTTTATAGTGCGTTTCTTTTTCTTAGTTTCTTTTTTATTTATTGTGCTTGTTTATTGTTTCCTTAGTAGTCTCAATTTTGATATGTCTGAGTGACTTGCATTTTAAACTACTTTGAATCTATTTTAGGACCCATGTTTACAGCTGTTTGTTTTTAGCTTGCAGAAAACTCGTCTTGAAAAGCATTTAGTGAGTTTTCTATTACAGCTGCTTTTGTTGTTACTTTTGTTCTGAGATCCCTGGATTGCAATTTTCAACGTTTTCTGTGTTTTTAATAGACGAGTTTTTTAAGGATATGATGTCCTGGATACGTGTGTAAATGATCATCGATGCGATTTTTTTTCTCGAAGCGTTTGGCGACACTCTAATTTCATCATATTTCATATCTGTTTCCTTTATTTTTCACTCATTTCTGTTGATTAAAGATCGTGGTTTTGTCTAAATTCTCCTTTTGAGAACGTTTAATATATATGTTGATGTTTGTTCTACTGGTTCTGTTTACACAAGTTATCTAAAAATAGGGAGTGGGCTTTCAACTATTTTCATTTTTGTTTGATTTAGTATATGCTCTGTTGACTTTCAATGAGTGCTCTTTTCGTTGAGTTCGTTTTGGTATGTCCTCTGCTGACTATCGAAGGTTGTTTTCATATTGACGTTGTTGATCTGATCGTAATTTTGAATAATTTTGACCTTAAATTTGATTTCAAATTTGAAAATCCGTCCGGGAATTGTTTGGAATTTGGGACTTGTTCTGCTATATTTTTCTATTCGCTTGATTAGATTTCTGGTCACACCATAGTTTTTTCCTCAGTCTCAATTGACATTTGTCTATCTTATTCGGAGGTGCTCCCACCAACTTTTGATAGTTTTCTTCAACTGACAATTTTGAGGGAAACCTCTAGAAGCTGTTGAATTTTAACAATTCTAGTGTACTGGGTGCTGCTTTTTCTCATCATTTTTTGAAGACACATGCCTGTATCTACATAGCACCCGCCGCTTTTTTATTACAATACACCAGCTAAATACTTTATTTCTGCTCCATTTGACAACTGCTCGACCTTTTGCTTCAAACACTTGAGTTGGATGAGTTGGATTAGATGCTGTAGTGGGAACAGCAGACCGTCGTAATTAGTTTTTTATTACTTTAATTTAAAACAAATTACAAACATTTTACTTTACAAGATATTTTTTTTCAAGTAATAGCGGTTGTAGTAAACAGCAAGATGTTTTCTAAACTCCTGTACTTTCGCAGGTGTTGAGTAATTAATCTGTTCTCATATTTTGTGACAAACCTTTGAAAACAAAATTTTGGTTCGAAATACATAAATGATCGTTTTTTTGTCGGTATTTTTTGGGAAAAACGGTTAACGAATTTGTTTTTAACAAGCTTAAACGTTTTTGATCGCTTTTTCGACATGGGTAGTGATTGTTTTTGAGCTATCAAATTTGGCTGGGCTGCTACAGATCACACAATACGGGATCTCTTTATGTATGCCAGTCAAATTTGACAAAAGATATAACAAATCGAAGGCAAAGATATATGCCTAAGACCTGTCTGTGTTATAAGTCTCAATTTAAAATTGTTGGGGGCTAAAAAGTTCAATTAATTAAATAGATGGTTTAAATAAACAAGCTTACACTGAGCAGTATTTAACCGGGTTGAGCTGTTACTTGGTTGTGTTGTTGTTAAGTGAGTGCGTCGTTGAAACTTCTTCAAGTCGGTTTCTCGTAAGAATGTTCGGTTTGAAAATTAGAAAATGTTCTTCTAAGTTAGAAGTCTTTTATATAATTTCTTCTCTGTTTGAATTTTGAAATTTATTTTGTAGGAAAAAATGAAGCAGTTGTCTGCTGCTGGTCGTTGGCTCTGTTATTTGTCTCTCTAATTTTATTCCGTCCCACTTCGCTGAGAGAAACAATTAATTCCTCTCAGCTCCGTTTGGGCCGATAGGGAGCGAATCACAAACTCACGTTCATAGTGAGGTGCTTCTTTATTTTCCTTTTGGCCGAGAAAGCAAGAAAATTAACTCTTTTTTATCTCACGGAAAAATTATTGAAACTCTAAAAAATAATAAAAATCTAAAAAGCTGAGAGCATCAATTATTGATTTCGTAGGCGCCTGTTTTCTGCTTTTCCCCTCTTTTAAAACCGCAACAATTATGGTTTTCTTGGGGGCTTTTTATGAGACTCTATTGTCTTTTCCCCTGAAGCAATCTGCTTCATCTTTATTGAACTTGGTGGGAAAGATCTGCATTGCAACTGTCAGAAGCAGATGTAATTTAAATCAAAAGAAACTGTGGTTTTACAGGCCGCCTACGTTCAACAACGTACATTTTCTGTCCTGGATATAAGCGAGGAGATCCAGGCCTAAAGTTGTGTTGTTTAAATAAGTCGAACTGATTTGTTTAAATACTTGTGTACTGGTAGTCTTAACAAGCGTTAGTTTATTTAGCACGCGGCGGAAGAATGGTTAATTAGCGCCTAAATACGTTCGCTCTAATGCGGGATTAATTATCCGTTCATTTGTAACGGCTCTCGTAATACTACAGCTCACCCCGATTTTAAGATAGAAAAGAAAATGATTAAAAGAAAGAAATATACTGCATCGTATATAATTTTAGTGCGCTTGGAACATATAAAGGAGTTACTACAAGTTCAGACAGTTATGAAATTAATCGCAAAGGGCGATAATGGTATGCTATAAAATTGATCGCAAAGGGCGATAGGTACAAATGATTTACAAAGGGCCGTGGCCATGTCAGTTGAAAAATTCTGGTGGTAGGATGACCGGGCTCGTTACAGGACTGTCACCGTCGTCCAATAAATCAAACACTTCCACCACTTCTTCAGTTTGTATAGTCAGTTCCACAGGTGATGATGCCGCCATTTCCACAGGTTTTTTGCCTGTTTTCCTTGTGGTTTTTAGTTGGCGTCTTTCTTCTCGCTTAATTTTTCGAGTTTTCTTGTCCTTCATTTTTCTTAGTTCGCGATTGAGCTCTTTAATCTTTTGCACTAGCTTTTTATTTTCAATTCCGAGCTTTTGATTCGCTGATGTGATTTCTAGATGTTTTTGGGCGTACACCTTATTTATTTGTTTTAGATTGCTATCTTCAGTCTTCTGGAGTTGTTTGGTAATTACATACTGACGTCTCCAGTAGTCATCGCTGGTAGTTTTTTCTTTTTCATTGCTCTCCATTTTAAGGTTCTCAAATTTTATTTGCAATTCTTGCAATTCCGTTTCTTTTATGAAGAGCTCTTGCTTGAAGCGGTTGTTTTCTGTGATGAGACTTTCCGTGGATGTTTCGCCACAATGGTCTTCTGCTGAAGGGAATGCGGTTATAGCATCATAAGGGTTGTTAATGTAGACATCCAGCTGGTGATTCCTTAAGTTATACGTTTTTGTTTCTGGATCTCTGTTCTCTATTCTCCACGTGTTGGATTCGCTGCTTAAGCTAAAATGTTTTACGAGAGGCAATTCGTCTGATTTCATGAAGCAACCCTCATTCGTAGTATCGTTTCTAACTTTCACCCGTTCTAATGTTGTGAACTTGTTCTAATTTGCTTTGAGCGTGTATTTCAGATGGTTGAGAAATCTCGAGTTCTCAGGATTTAGGTCTAACTCTCTGCTTCGTTGTACGCTCAAGCAGTAGTGTTTGTTTTTCCTATCTTCTTCAGATAAGAGGTCATCAATGTTGGCTAGTTTTCGGATCTTTTCCGCGTGGTTATTTTTTATAGTTTGTGAGGGGCATCTTTTGCGGTTTATTTTCCAGTTAACTTCAGGGTCGTATTGGTTAGAAGTTGATGGAGTGTCCAGTTATGTTTTAATGGGTGCAAATGGAGGAGTTGATGTTTTGCTTGGATGGCCAGTTCTCCTAATTTGATTTGGGTGTGCTGCAGATTGTTCGTGGGGAGTGTAGATTGTTCGTGTAGAGGACATGTTGACAGTCTAATTTTGATTAGTTGTGGTGATCACACTCTTAAGTGCTGCTCGGCTGTTCATTGTGATGTGTGGGATCTACAATTATTTTTGATTATTTTTCCTGTGTCTTAATTATCACACATTATGGCTTCTTTTCAAGTTTGCAATTGTATTGCTAATATAAAAAAGTATTGTACTGTAAAAATGTTTTTGTATGGTTTTGTTGCTAACTGCTTTATTTAAAAATTATAATGCTAAATGCATTTGATATTAAAGTTTGATAGAAAAGTTTTTGTTTTGCTAAATGCAAAGTTAACTTTAATAAAAGAAGGGGGGAAATAATAAAAAATTTTTATACTTATGCCAGGCGGGCAGCCCTGGCACAAGTACGTCTTTCTCCGCTGCCCGGAGGTGTGAGTCTTGGGGCGTGCGTCACACTAACACGGCTGCAACGACCCGTGCAGCTGGGGAGACAACCTTGCTGAGCTGAAAGAAAAATTTTTCGGGTCATTTTTGAAAATTTCAGTTATCGTGTTAGTGTTCTGAATTATTTAGGTTCAAAAGCCAGGGGGGCGGGCTGGAGAAAGCTGAGGTAACCCCTTCCCGAGGAAAAGTTAAAAGAGAAAAAAAAGATCGTTTGTACTTGAGTTGTTTTTGGTTTATTAGACAACGTCGTCTAAAAAAAATTTTTGCAAATGGGACATTTTGTCAGCTTATTTATGCACACCCGACAGAATCGGTGTTTGTCATGTTGGGAAAAATGTGGGTGTTTTGTTACTCCTAATTCTGTTTTCTTTTTTTTTTGCATAAATTGCAATGAAAGTAGGATGTGATCAGGACGGGAAGACAAGGTCGAAGACAAATGGGACATTTAGGGTTTGTGTATGTTTTAAAAAGTGCCTTTCTGCAAGGAAGACATACATAGTGAGGATTTTCTCTGGGAAATTGCTTATGTAGTTTTTCTACAATAACGGTTTTTCGTGAACATATGGGGCAGATAAGGTCCTTATGGGGATAGAACCAACGGAAACCGTCGAATAGGGATTGTAAAAGACCCATCGAGTGACTGTTCTTTTATTTTCCTTATACAAAAACAAGAAAACCTCTCAGAAACTGCAGTAGGATGAGATTAATAAGGAACGATATTGCAAGCAAGGTAATTAGGATTAGGATAAATATTTTTGTGGATAGGTCTAGATTGGTCATTTTCCGTATCTGGATAAAATTTGGCCAATTTCGGAAAGGAGGTAGTGATTAATATAAAGGGATATTGCCAATGCGCATAAGAGAACAAAAAGAAGAATAAACAATGTTACGGGGTGCATTTTGTTAATTCAATGAGTAGTGTAGAACTAGGGTGAAGGAGGTGATTTGCTCCTGGTAAAAACTGAATTGAATTAGGGATATCGAGTGGATCAAAAATAAAAGCAGGAAAAGAATTAAAATTTTGGAAGTTCTTGGACGCATTATGTAATTATTTTTTCGCAACGAGGGCATAATTTATAGTCTTCTACGCAAAATTTACAAAAGTTGACGGGCTTGTGATCACTGCGATGAAACGTTTTTGCAACAGAGTATTGAAATCTTGTTTGTTTGCAAATATCACATTGAAACCAGTTAAAGATTGAAAAGATAACATTAAATTGAGAGCATTTAGAACAAAAATCATAGCCCATATCTTTTATAACAAATTGGTAACAGAGCAGAAACATTACGTGGGGTAGTTCGTTAGGGGGGTTCTCGTGTAATTTCTTGAAAACAATTGTTTCACGTCTGCAGCATAAACAAATTAATGAGACCGGTTTGGATTCTATAGTATTGGTTTCTTTGTCAATTGTATTCATTTTTGAAAGGTTGTTATTGGAAGGAATTATGGGACTGGCACGGTTGGAGGATTTGGTTGTCGATTATTTTGGGATTTTTTTGTTTGGTCTATTACTAATATAATTATGAACATCAAAAAGTTGAAAGGAATACTTACAACTGCGAGGAAAACGGTTAAAACGAAGGAGAAGGCTGCTGCAATATTCATAAGGGCCATTAATAAAAAATCAAGTAATGTGGGGTTAAACATTTTGGATATTTTGTGAACGTAGTTTTGAATTGAGGATTTTACCGCGGGTTGTTTGGGTCAATTGTTTGTTTGCATAAAGGGCATTTAGTAGTTGTGAAAGTCATACAATGCAAACAAATTGATTTTTTAGGGTGTAGGCTTTTGAAGAGGCTGTGGCAAGTGGATAACTTTTTGATTTCTTGACAAGAATCACACTGGAAATAATGGCAATGACTGATTTTATAAATGGGAGTTACACAAATGGGGCATTTAGGTTGGTTCCAATATTTAAATAATTCATTTCTACAGGGAATGCAAGCAAAATGGGGGGGGGTTGACCGTTTGGATTTTTGTGCAATTTTTTAAATTGACAACAAGGGAGATAACAAATAGGACATTCGATTTTTGGGGTTGAATCAATTTGTGGTTGCTGAGATAATATTTTCAAAACGTTTCCCATTATATGGATAAATCAGAGATATCTGGGTATGCAACTTCTAATCCATGGTGTTCAAGTTCGTTTGGGATAGTTACATTTAAATCTGCAATAGCAAAAAATAAGTTCCAGTGTTTCTCGTTTGGATAGATGTGATAATGATTAAAGGTACCTGTGCTTAGGAACATATAAGTTATTTTGATACATGCTTTATATTGTATAAAACAGATAGTAAACCATCTTTCTGCTTTAACAATTTTAACTTTTTCCTTACCAGTGAACAAAATCATTTTATTTTTAACAATTTGGAAAGAATTGAGGGAAAAGGGACAAATTGATTAGAAAAAAGAAATAATGAGCAGGGAAAAAATTTTTTTTTTTGGGGAGAGAAAGTTATGTGAAACAATTTACTTTACTGAAGAGCGCCCAAGTTGACTGGGAAATGCTCTTCGATATCAATGAGTGCAAGAAAGAATTCCCAGTGCATCATTCCCATGGTGACTCGAGTAGAACCCTCACATCCACGCTCGTAGTCAGTATAGTGTATAATTATACAGGGTTTAATCTCTGCTGTGGAAGTTTCAATGAAAGATCTCTCGAGGGACTCTACTTTGACTAGGCGCTCACCAAAGTGGAACAGCATTATAGAAGCTCTAAATTAAAAGGGATTTTAGAACCATTTAAAGCTTGGGATATATTTATAAAGAATGTCCAATAGGGGGAAGATGGTGTTAAGGTAATGGTTCCATCAGTCCAAGTGTTTAAATATTCAAAATGGAGTATTAGTTATGGGATTACTCTGTTGCTTTTTGTCATGACAAATGATTTTTCGAAAAATTGTACTTGTATAAGGCAGTTTTGGTATGAGAATATCATTGCTGCTTTTAATTGTTAATAGTTTCCAACTCTTTAAGGATTGAATCGTTTTGGCAAGAATCAGTTTTTGGGTAATCAAAATAAATATTGTGAGGTACACAGTTTGGATTTTCTAGAATAAATAGGAAGAATTTCCAGTGAACTCAGAGAGGATTAATACTTATTAAACAAATTTTTTCACTTTGGATTTCTTTGAGCGTTACTAGCATAGTAGGTACAGGAGTTGGGTATGCATCAAAAGATCGTTGAATTTTTGTAATTCTACAAATTTATTGTTAACTGCAAATATCATAGTTTAGAATGATACCTAAGCAATGCAGATTGGATGTTGTACTTGAAATACCGAGTTCTCTTTGAATGCTAGAAAAATGGTGAAATCGGCGAACTGAGGATGAGTAATGAAAATAGTTAAAAGTCTGTAAATATTTGTCATGGGTTTTTTTGCGAAAGTCATTATACTTATAGCGGAAACAGAGTATACGGCTAATAGCTCAAAATTTTGGTTTCCGATTCTGATTTGTAAGTTTCTATTAGTTAAATGAATCATGTTGCTGATCTAGCTCATTTGGCAAACTATTAGGGTCGAATTGTGCTAAATACACGAAATAATTCCAATACAACGAATGAGGGATTAAAATCACAGTATCGTTTTCCCAAGTGTCCCAAAACTCAAAATTTATAACAATTTGAGGGAAAATGTCTCCGTGTTGTTCTTCAAAGTTTTTCTTTATTTGATAAATTGTAACAAGTCTATCTTGAAAGAAAAAGTACATCAATGGAAGCGTTTTAGTTGTTAATTAACTTAGTGTTCTTCATTTCAAAATAGGCATTAAAATAAATTTTAAAAAAAGGATAAAAAGGAGTGTGAATTATTTCTAAAAACAGGATTATTGACAACGATTGATATTTATAGATAATATATCAATCGGATTCACTGTAGTAAAATCGGAGTAGGGGGAGAGTGCAGGCAATAGCTAGATAAACATAGTTGGGATTGCATAGTTGAAACTGGATTATAGAAATAAAAAGAAAGAAAGAAATTCAAACATGTCTCTCAATGTTAAACTTACAAGAGAATTCAAAATCTAGTAATATTTTTCTTCAGGTGCTTTGAAACAATTTCGGATTCGATTCCAATGTTTACAAAAGCAATTGTGTTATCAATCAGGGCTCTTAACAATGAGAAGTATTGAAAATTTGGATGTGGTACATCCAGATCAATGATGTCACTGAAGTAGAAAGATGCAACTCTAATAGTTACAGTAGTTTTCAAGGCGGAAATACTTGATGATAATATTTGTCCGGTGTATTGTCCAAATCGAATGAATAAAGCGTTAGGCTGTTTTATGAATTTGGGCTGCATAACATAGCATCCTTGAGGTGTATCTAAACAAGATATTAACTAACTTACAGAGTCTAATACAAATAATTTTTATTATTTTTGAGACAAATTATTTTTTTATGAAAAGGATGATTTTTAGTCACAGCTTTAAGGAGGTGCCACCACACTTCGAATGGTTGCATCATTTTGTGGTTGTGGTTGATATGACGCCAGAATTGGGTAGTCTGCTTTATTATTTTCTGTATGACAATGCTCATCAATTTTATTTTCTCTTGGTTGATCCTCAACGCATTTGTAAGTTTTTTCTATTGTGCTGTAAGGTTGATAATTACTAAGCGGTAAAAAATGATTTTTGTTCAGTGGGGCCGACAGTTTGGTTTCGTTAGAGAATACCGGTGTAAAGAACGATAAGATACAAAGATGATATGTTGCTCCTAATAGAATTTTCCCAAAACCCATTGTTTTGTTGGATATTTTGTGGATTTCGAACGCTCTTATGATTGTTACGATTACATCAGTTAAGAATTTTATGCACAAGAAACAAGCAAAATAAACTCCAATTTTTTTCCAGATAAAAAGTGATGATTCCAAAAGTGCCTTTGAACTGGTCTGTAAAAAATGTAGGTGAAAGAAGAGAATCTAGATAAATTTGTCTGTTAATTCCCATTGCTGACGCATAGATATCTTTTTGAGAATAGTCTATGCTTCCTTCTAGAACTTCTCCTGAAATTTTTGTCAAAACAGATTTTGAAGCTTTGAATGCAAGATATTGTCCCAAAACGATTTAAGTTGATTTGGTGTGTAAATTCCGGCACGTTGAGATTCGTAACCGGTAAATTTTGGAATAGAACTAATAACTCTTGAAGAGAATGTTTTTGGCGGTTGTAAAGGAACAAGTGCTGGCATCAAATGGTACCATGAGTTTTCATTACCAATATCTAATTGGTAGGCATTTTTATAGCCTCCAACACAATCTACTTCGTTTGCAAATGGGTAGGTTTGTCGAGTAATTGGGTCGACGAACATTGCCATACCATCATAATGAATAGGAATTCTATCATAACACTGCTCAAGAACCTGAAGTGGTGAGTTTCGTTTTGGACAGTGGTACAGCCAACCTATGCTACCATCTGTGTCTAAGAACATCGAGCGGTTGCCGGTTAACATGTATCCAGCTAAACGATTACTTTGGATAGACTGCATAAGTATCATTTGTTACTGAGTTCGATCAAGTTCGCATTGCTCTATGACCAAACTTTTCCATGCTTGTTTTATTTGCATGTAATTATGATATATGACAAAATCCATTTTTACCGCAAGGTTAAGATCATAGTCTAACTTGTCTTTGTCTAAGTGTTCCCATGCAACAAAACGATTGTCGGATGTTCGGATCTGTTCATCTGAAGGCTTCATATTAAACCCATTTACACTTAGGCTATTGTCAGGTTCAACACAAAGGTTATGAAAAAATTGTTGAGTTTTTGTTTTATAAGGTTTGCCAGTCTTCATATTAAATCCACCTTTATAAGAAACCTATAAAGAATCTAAATTTGTTCTGTAGATAAATTCTGGTTTTCCACACACCTTTTCTTTTTCATCAATTACTCTAATTTTTATGTCCATTTCAGCAGGAGAATACGTTCCTGGTCCTTCATAGGGCGTCTCCGGTTATTCATCACTCACTATGAAATACTGTACGTTACCAAGTTCGTTTCCATGTTTTAGCATTTTTGCGTTTTGTGAAAATCTTTTAGTAACAGTACAATTTTCCGGTGCCTCCCAATTGTATGCAAAGGGGTCGAGTGATGTCGAATGAAAACCTCCTTCTGAGAGGGCACAAGGAAGTTTCAGTCCTTGACTGTTATAGACAGTTCTGTCATTAAGATCAATATCGAGTACAGTTTCTTGCATCAGGGTTTCAAAAGAGATTTGACCACGATTATCACAAGATGTTGATGAATCACCTTCAAGATCAACTCCCTGGTTTTTTTAGGAGACAGTTTTTATTCCATGTTTTATGTCAATTTCCATCTCATCATCGTCAAATTCGGTAACAGTAATTTTTCCAGTTTTATTAGCATTTAGGCATTGTTCGGGTGAAACAATAATATCGTATGTTATTATTGGAGCGTTGTGTACAATTGATGAATGGGAAAACATACCACAATTATAACGAATGAGCATTGCAGTGACTTTGCACATAAGAGCTTTAACAAAGGTCCGATAAGACATGTGTATCATGTGTATCAACCATCTGAATGTTTCCGGGTGTAATTTTGCAAGGAGAAACTTGTGTTAAAGCATACATTTTATTTTCTTTCATTTTAGAACAGTCATAATGAATGACCCTAAGTTTGTTAGATACGTCATTAATATCCTCAAAAGGAGGTCCAGTAGAGTTAATAACTATAGAAAGAGTACAAAAGTAGAAAAGACTTATAAGTAAATAAGAAAAATAGAGTTTTTCAAAACAAGGATATCTTTTCATCCTGTTCTCTTTTCTAGCGCTTCAAGTCGGGAATTAAGGCTATGAGTTGTAGTAATAGGCACTGCCAGTAAATGTTGACTGGATTTATTGCTACCTAAAACAAAATTAAGTAAATCCGGCTTGATAGCGTGATGGCGGCTTGGCCGAGCGACTAGAAGTTCGCCTATTATTATTGTTATTTTCTAAAGTTTGTAAATTAGAAGGTCCTTGTTCCGATGTATTAGGGCGGAGAGGACTTAAATTAGGGTCTAGAGGTATTCTTGAATTGTGCTGTGGGCAAGGAGTTGAACTTCTTGTCCGACTACCGCTAGGCAGGTGTGTATGGACTGGAGGTGGGTTGTCACGACCACCTGAACTTGCTTCGTTGAATCCAGAATCAAAATTGGTAGAAGTTCGGTCAGCGTCAAAGTTCTGCACAGGGGAGTCTCTTCGTATGAAATTCTCCACGGGGAAATATTCGGTGTCAGTGGGGCTTTGGAAGGAGAATTTAGTCAAAGGACTGTTGAGTTTATTCATCTGACTTGTCATTAGATTATTACAAAATGTATCACAATTATTTTTATCTATACCATATTCTAGGGTTAACTCTGGTATAGTTTCAGTAGCTGGTTAGTACTCGACTAGGTGATTTCTATGAGCGACCTTCCTGGTGGCCGGGTTGCTATCTAAAATTAATTCATAGTTAACATTGGTTAGTTTTTTTTCTACAGTATAAGGACCTGATCTTAGTTCATGTAGTTTTTTTGACTTTCCTAACTCAATTTGATGGATTTCCATTAGAACTTTTTGTCCAACCTCAAGTGGCTTGCCTAATTTGTGTTTTTTTTCTATGTTTATGTGCGTGGTTATTATTTTCTAAGCTCTTTTTATAAGCGTTATTGTATATTTGGTTGAATTGGTTTTCTCGCGTAAGCAACGAACTGTTAATAGTCGGTTTTAGAAGTTTGTCAATTTCGGTGTTTTTTGAAGTTTGCAAGGTATGCCTGTGAAGAGGCAGATCTTTGCAAAACTCGGAAGAGCATGTGAGTTGTGAGTTTCGTAGGAGTCCTAACTTAAGTGACAGAGGTATCTGTGGTTTTTGTCCGAACACAATTTCATAAGGTGAGATTCCAGTACTAGCATTTGGAACCGTGTTATGAAAAAAAGCAAATTTTGGTGCCAGTTCATCCCATTTACCTCGAGCTTGTTCTAGAAAAATTCGGAAATGTGCTCCTAGATGTTTGTTTTGGATCTCGACTTTACCATTAGTCCAAGGCGCATAAACAGTTCGAGGTGCGGGTGTTATACCTAATTCATGAATGTAACTCGCACAATCTTGGTTCATGAATGCCGAACCCTTATCATAAACAAGTTTTTGTGGTATCCCAAAAGACAAGATGAACTTTTCTAAAGCTTTTATGGTGTCTACTGCGTCTGTGGAATGTACAGGATATACTTGAATGAAACGCGAAAATGAATCGACAATAACTAAACAATGGTGTTTACCGTTCAATGGAGGATTTAAAGGTCCTTTGTGATCAATATGGACCGTATGAAAGGGGAATGGGACTGTATCAGTCCACTTTTCGAGAGGTGCTTCGTTGATGTCTCTCCGTTTTTGTTAATTTTTTTGGCATTCAAGGCAGTCAGCAATTAGGTTTTCAATCCATTTAAACATTCCGGGCCAATAAAAAAATCGTTTTACATTAGCAAGTGTTTTATCTAAACCTACATGACCTGACAGTTCGCAATGAGCTAGCTGAAAAACTTTAAAGAACAATGACAGTGGTACACAAATTCTTAAGTATTCAATATCTGGTTCGTTTGTTTGTTGTTGAACACATAAGATGTTACCTACAAAACTCAGTTTCTCAAAATTATTAATATACGACATTATGGCTTTAGATTGTCGGAATTCAATTTTCTTTTCATCTTTGTTATTGTTCGTCCTTAATTGGCGAATTTGTTGTATCGCTGGGTCTGTTAATTGTTCTTGACAAATTACCGATTTATTTAAATCAACTTCTTTAGAGAAGATTGTCAGTTTATTGATGAGTTCTCTTGCATCTTGTATTTTTGTATTTTCGGGAATTTTTTTTTTTGCTAATTCGGTTTTATCTATACAAGTGCTATTTTTCACGAGAAATACTTTATCGTATTCTAGAGGGAATCTGTACTCCGAGTCTGTGGTATTAGTTTGATCAATGTAGAGTTTGTCAAAATCTAATTCCGGTGACTGGTTCTCATTGAACAGTTCAAATTCCGAAATTGGGTCAAAATTTTGTTCGGTTATTCTTTCATCAGGGTAGGAATCAATTTCTGTATAGTGATCAGACGTTTCGTCTTCCTCCTGTTCTGATACAGGGGTTATTTCATGTTTGCGGTGACGCCTATAGTGGTTAATTGATGAACCATACGAGAAATCTTCCGAAATATTGTTTATTGAGCAAAGTCTGTTTTGATTATTGTCGTACTTTTGCTTTATCATTTTGTCATTTTTGAAAGTGAATTTGTCGATACCCGTTATGCTTTGTTTTAGGTTTGGAAAAAAATCATCTGCCGGTCCCTTTTCATTATCACGCAAAATGAAGTATTTTTCCTCGTTACCATGCTCGTCGTAAAAACTAATGTCTTTTGGTATCTTTTTGTGTTTAAGTTGATACTTGTCCAGATCTTTAAGTTTTACATTGCGACTTAGGATGTCGGGAAAAGCTAAGTTTTTTCCTTCAGTCCAAATAATTTTCAAGTTCTGGAATTGAGAAATTACTAACTGAAATCCAAAAAACCTGTGAGAGTTTTCCTCTTCTACCCCATAGATACATTAAAGGTTTATGGTCTGTGTACACATATACGGGATGGGGAGAACCAATTAGGTAATGCTCATAAGTTTGCAATGCCGATATTACACCGCAAAGTTCGCGTGCTGTGGTACTCATTTTTTGTTCCTCTTTGGTGTAAATTCTAGAATTAAAAGACACTATTCGTTTCCCTTCTGGAAATTCTTGAACGAGAATTGAGCCTACTCCTATAGAAGAAGCGTTCACATGCACGTGGAAAGGGTGTTTAGTATCATGTATTGCTAAAATAGTATCTTCGCTAATTCTGTTTTTAATGTCGTTAAACAGTTTTTCGTGTTCCGTTGTCCAAACAAATTTAGTTTCTGTGCGGGTAAAGTCATAGAATGGTTTGCAGTCAACATGCAAATTTTTGATGTACATGCTGTAGAATCCTAAACAACCTAGAACTCTCATGACGTCACGTTTGTTTTCGGGCGACTAGAGTGCTTTTAAATCTGCTACTCGCTTCTTGACTGGTTGTATTCCATCTTTACTTACTACGTGTCCTAAGAACTGTACTTTCCTAAGGAAAACTTTAGTCTTTTCAGGTTGAGCTTTTAATCCTGATTCCCTTAAGAGTTCATGATACATGCCAGTTATTTCAAACATTTCGCTTTCATCTTGTGCTTGCATGATGGTGTCATCAATATACGTTATAGCTTGTTTTTTTTCTGATTAATGGTGCAAAATGAATAGTCATTATACGACTGAAGAAATTAGGTAGACCGCATAGACCGTAAAATCCGCGTTCAAATGTGTATTGCTTTGGACCAATTACAAAGCTTAACAGCTGTTTGGTTTCCTCAGTTAGTGGGACTTGGTTATAAGCTGAACAAAGATCACTGGTTGTGAAGAAATTACCTTTAAGTCTAGTTAATAGGCTTCCGATTGGCTCGAGTGGCCATGAATATCGGCTAGGATCTGTTAATGAATTCAAATATTGGGCATCTATATCCAGTTTTACTGTGTTCCCCTTGGGTAGGATTATGATTGGATTAATAAATTGTGAGCCCATTTCTTTATCATCACCCATTTCCCGAATTATACCTGTTTTACAGAGTTGTTCCAAAAGGTTTTCAAGTTTTTGCTGATAATGTAATGGTACTTTGGATGGTCTCTGTTTTGTTAAAGTTGAATTAGGTAAAAGTTTAACATGAAACTTTTGCTTTATCTTTCCAAGATAGTATTTGTGTTGAGAATAAACGTCCTTATTTTTAGTTAAAGTCCTCAGTAACTTGTCTAAGTTTTCGTCATTGATGTCAGCTTGACTGAAATCAAATTTTTTGAGAAACGCCTGATCGGTCTTGTCAAATCTGTTACGTTTTTCTTTGGGAAGTTCAACGGGTCTGATGTTTTCATCAGTTGTTTCTAATTGTGGCTTAAGATCCTTGAGATCGTCGCTAAAGTCTGTTTCTAATTCGTAGTTTCTAGTAAAATCATGTTGTCTTTTTCGCTGTTCTGTTTTCTGTTGTTTTTCAGGAGTTTTGTTTGCGAATAAATTTTGAATTTTTGAAATTTTTGGACCCTGTTTTTCACTAACATGGAATATTTGATCCCAATTTGTGTCACTATTCATTAGGTGGTTTATGAATGCAACGTTGTCAACTACAGAAAGTTCTGGGTCTTGTCTAAATTCAATGTCTTCTAAAGTGTGCCCAATAGGACCCTTTTGGATGATAACCTTGTTATTTTGAGGGTTGTTTATCATTATTGGTAATTCTTTTTCTTATCTAAAACACTGAACGTTGTAAGTATAATTTCCTTGAGCTTGCAGTTCACTTCCAATTACGAAGGAGGTTCCCTTCCTAAAAAATTCATTTGGTGGTCTAATTGATATTACTCGAGTTGATGTTGGTGCTAATGGTAGTTGCTGGTCAAGAGTTACCATTTTGTAAGAACTAATGTATGGATAGCTTTTTGTTTGGTATCTAGATAATGTGACGGCTACTTCAGGGTAAGTTTTTAAATCAATTTTTGGATTGGTTAGGTCAATAGATTTTACTGTAGATTCAAGAAAATCCATTCCCAACAAATTCGGCTTGCAACCATCTTTGGCTGAAACCCATGCGGTAACTTCCACTTGATACTTTCCTTCAATGTCGAAAGAAGTTTTGAAAGTAATTTGACCTAGAAGTTTTAGTTTCTCACCATTAACCGCTAAAGTATGATTTTTTGAAGCTTTCATTTCAATGTGTTGTAATTTACATAGCTCAAGATAAGTGTGGTAATTAATTATAGAGCTTGATGCTCCTGTGTCCAACAAAAACTGTGTTTCTAAGCCGTTATTTTTATTTTTGTCTCCGACGGATTGGTATAAATTAAAATAAATATGTGAGTAACTTGCTTTGTTATCAGTAGTGTTTATGAACGGAGACCTGTTTAGTTTAAATACTCGTCGTTGTGATTCTCATTATTGTAATAGTCTCCGGAAGTTTCACTGGTAAAGTGAACTCGAGGGCTTCGGCCTTCACTGTTATCTCTTGAATGAGTATTATGGTTTTGTCTAGTAGGTGTCCTATCCCGGTCATCGTCTCTACTCCTATCACGATATCGATTATCTGATCTTGGAGGACCGTTGATTTGTCTGTCCATACTATTTTGCCTATTGCTATCTCTGTAAGAGTTGTTTCTATAGTTACTTTGTCGTTCCTGTGACCGGCCATCGTTGGATGATGATCGATAATTGGTTGAAGAGTTTGATGGGTACGATGAGCGATGTCTGTATTCAGACCTAGAATTGTTTTGATAATTGGATTGATTTTGGTTATAACTATCTCTCTGTCTGTCCCTAGAATTTCGATTGTCATAATTGTTTGATTTGTAATTTTGATGACCTGGTAAATGGCTCCTACTGCGTTTATAATTATCTGTGAACTTTTCTCGTTGTTGAGGTGGGTTTCGGTTTTCGTTTTTAAAGTCCTTGTAATTAAAGCAGAAAGCTATTGTGTGACCTGAACGTTTGCAAAACTTGCAGAATCTAGTCTGGTTTTGTTTGAATCTGGGATTGTCGTTGTTGTATGTGGCGTTTATTTTATGATCTTTCATTAGATTTGCAATTTCTGTGAGTTGGTTTTTTAACTCTTCTATTTCTATTTCATTGTTGATACTACTTGAGGCAGTACCCGTGAATTCACTGCTAACAGAAAAACTTAAGTCTTTAGTTGCTACATGATCCTGTAATTGTTGCCAATTTGTAGCTGGGTTTTCTATTAACCGCTGATTTGCCTTTTGCTTGAGTGCAGGTGGCGTTAATCCTCTTACAAAGTACTCCATTCACTTAGCGTTACGCTGGTCGTTGTTAAAATCTGGATCTGGCCATCCTTTTTCAACTGCTTTTGTTACTCGGTGTGTATAGCTTTTTATCAATTCATCTGGTTGCCTTTTAATACTCTCGACTTCAATTCTTTTCCTATACTTGTCTTTTGCATCAGTAAAACGGGCAATGAACTGATTTCCAACTTCGTTCCATGCTAAACCTGGTGCTAAGGTTTCAAACCATTGGGCTGCGTGCCCGCGCAAAACCGAACCAAACAACGCTTTTTGTCTAGCGTCGTATGCTGCTTGCAAATCAGCATCCGCAGGATCTCTGGTTCCTAGCGAGAATTGGATTTTTCTTTGTATTAAACTAAAGAATTCCTGGGCATCTTCAGATGGATTTAAACCTGTAAATTGCACTAACGCTATGTCGGGGTACGCAACAACGTTCGCTGCCATGTTTTATTTTAGTGTACGAAAAGAATATTTTATACGAAAGTATTATTAGTTTGCGTAATTAGTGTAGAAAATATTTTTGTTATAACAATTAAGTAATAAAACGCTAATACTAAAGTATAAAGTTGATTTGTTTGTTTTGTAATATGAATTTTATTTGTTTAGGACCGTTTAATGATTGTATTTTAAATTCAAAGTTTTTGCCGTTATCAGTGCTAAAAATTTCAACCCAAGAGTAAATATCGGTTTGCTCAACGGTAAAATTTAATAACTAAGGATAAGTGCTTTCAGAGTGTTTAAATTCAACAGAGTATTGGTGAAATCTGTTTATTTTTGAAAATCTAATTTGTGTGACAAATTCTGTTTTTATAAGTAATTTAACTCTATCTGGTAAACTCGGATCGTCAGGAGAAACGTTGATGTATTTGGGTTTAATGATTTTTAAGATTTGTAAACCAAACGGGGAAATTTTATTTTGGTGGCTCATCCACACGCAAGATGATAACGTTTATGCTAATTCTATCACACTGTTCTGATTTCTTAGAGCACACAAAAGTTCATTAAAGTTTGGGTTGGTCCACTTGTAAGTTATGTAGATTTCAGTTTCTGTTTCGCTAGAAGAGTGATGGTAAATGC
The DNA here is from genome assembly GCF_964194025.1 of Convolutriloba macropyga. NCBI lineage: Eukaryota > Metazoa > Xenacoelomorpha > Acoela > Convolutidae > Convolutriloba > Convolutriloba macropyga. Next base: position 45,801,430 of record NC_134477.1, read on the forward strand.
ATAAAAAGTTTCTGTTCTGATCAGTTAAATAATATGAAACTTTGCCTATTTTGTTATGTACTTTAATACTTATATTTAAATCTAGAACGTTTACTTTAATATATGACATATAAATATCATAGAACAATTGTTTTTGTTGTTTTATTAATGTATTTTTGTATGAAATTACACAGAAGACAGTATAAAAACGTTTAGTACGGGATGTTTAGTACATCAGTAGTAGTATTTTTGTAGCTATTATTGTGTTTAAATATTGTTTCTAAAATGCTTGAGTCTGTTAATGACCGTATTTTATCATGAGACAACAACTTTTCTATGATAAATTTCTGTACAAATTGGGTTAAAAAGGCTAGTTTACGCTCTTTTAATTAATTATTGGCTAAATTTTCTGCGGGAATCTCGATCACACTGTTTTCAGTTTTTTAAAAAGTTAGTAACTTCTGAAATTTAGGGTTCTCAGATGCATAGGTTTTATAAAAATTAGCTGGGGAATTATGCTCAAACACGTAGAAAATAGCTACAAAGGTAATTCCGTCAGTAATAAATCGTGTTATTTTACCCCTTCTAGTGTTTTTTTTTCTATTGCTGTTAAATTAAGATGTTCTACAATAACTATTCCAGTTTGGTCCATGCACTGTTTAAAACCTCTATTGGTGAAAATGTTCGTGAGAAACCGGCTAAACTGGGGAAATTCTCATCAACTTAGTTATCTCCAGGCAACAAATCTGTGTTGGGGGGATAATATAATGTAAAAATGACGCTAAATTGGCTAAATTTTATGTAAAATTGATTAAAATTGGATAAAATTGATGTTGTTACAGCCTAAATCTGATTAGTTTCCCTTAAATTTTAATAAAAATGACGTTAATTTTGTTAAATTCTGGTTAATATTTGAGAGTTTAGGTCAAAATGATGTTTATTTGGTTAAAAGTTGATTAATATTACCCCACCCGGGTCAAGGAATTGATAAAACAGAGTGAATATTCAACTAAGGAAGGCTTATAATTAACCAAAATTGGGTTAGTTAATGTGAAAATGCAACAACGTGTGCTTAATTGTGTTGAAAATTAGATATAAATTACACTAAACACGTATTGGGGGGATGAATTCTGGTTAAATTTACGTTAAATTGTTTGAAAATGCTATGTTTTGGTCAAAAATTCAGTAAACATTAGACGTATGTTACTCTAAATATGATTTGGGGGGATGATTTCCGGTTAAAAATGGGCTATTTCGTGTGAAAATGCTAAAATTCTACTGTGAATTTGGTGAAAATCGGCTAAAGTTTAGTTTAATTAGGTGTTGGGGCGGTGAACTTTGGATAATTTTTGGTTATTTGGAGTGCATATGCTAAAATTTAACCATAAATTTGGTCCAAATTGGGTCAGAAATAGTCTAAACAAGTTTTGGGGGGACAAATTCTGTATAAAATTTGATTATTTAGTGTGAAAATACTAAAATTTAAGCATAAATTTGGTCAAAATTGGGTTAGAAATAGACTAAACAGGTTATGGGGGGATGAACTTTGTATAACTTTCAATTATTTAGAGTGAAAATACTAAAATTCAACCATAAATTTGGTGAAAATTGGGTTAAAATCAAATTAAATGTGTTTTGGGGGGGTGAAATCTGGTTGAATTTCGGCTATTTAAAGTGTAAATACTAAAATTTGACCATAAATTTGATGAAAATTGGGTGAAAATTAGGCTAAATAGGTTTTGGGGGATGGTTTTTGGTTAAATTTCGACTAAAAAATGAGAAAGTACTTCAATTATTATATAAATAAACTAAAAATCGGACATAGATTACCCCCACCCGGGTCAGAACAATTTTACAAGAGCAAAGAATCAGTTGCCTGTTACTATTTTAATGTAAATTTACTGTATTTCGGCCGTAAATTTGATATAAATTACACTATTTGTTTGTCTATTAGTGTGCTTTCACTACTGTGGTAGTGGTTATTTTACTATTTTAATCCGATCGGATAGAAAAACAAAGATTCAGGCGTGATTCTTTCCTCTGGGCGCACCAGTTATCAAATTTGGCTGGGCTGCTACAGATCACACAATACGGGATTTCTTTATGTATGCCAGTCAAACATGACAAAAGATATAACAAATCGAAGGCAAAGATATATGCCTAAGAACTGTCTGTGCTATAAGTCTCAATTTAAAATTGTTGGGGGGCTGAAAAGTTCAATTAATTAAATAGATAGTTTAAATAAACAAGCTTACACTGAGCAGTATTTAACCGGGTTGAGCTGTTACTTGATTGTGTTGTTGTTAAGTGAGTGCGTCGTTGAAACTTCTTCAAGTCGGTTTCTCGTAAGAATGTTCTGTTTGAAAATTAGAAAATGTTCTTCTAAGTTAGAAATCTTTTATATAATTTCTTCTCTGTTTGATTTTTGAAATTTATTTTGTAGGAAAAAATGAAGCAGTTGTCTGCTGCTGATCGTTGGCTCTGTTATTTGTCTCTCTAATTTTATTCCGTCCCATTTCGCTGAGAGAAACAATTAATTCCTCTCAGCTCCGTTTGGGCCGATAGGGAGCGAATCACAAACTCACGTTCATAGTGAGGTGTTTCTTAATTTTCCTATTGGCCGAGAAAGCAAGAAAATTAACTCTTTTTTATCTCACGGAAAAATTATTGAAACTCTAAAAAAAATAAAAATCTAAAAAGCTGGGAGCATCAATTATTGATTTCGTAGGCGCCTGTTTTCTGCTTTTCCCCTATTTTAAAACCGCAACAATTATGTTTTTCTTGGGGGCTTTTTATGAGACTCTATTGTCTTTTCCCCTGAAGCAATCTGCTTCATCTTTATTGAACTTGGGGGGAAAGATCTGCATTGCAACTGTCAGAAGCAGAAGTAATTTAAATCAAAAGAAACTGTGGTTTTACAGGCCGCCTACGTTCAACAACGTACATTTTCTGTCCTGGATATAAGCGAGGAGATCCAGGCCTAAAGTTGTGTTATTTAAATAAGTCGAACTGAGTTGTTTAAATACTTGTGTACTGGTAGTCTTAACAAGCGTTAGTTTATTTAGTACGCGGCGGAAGAATGGTTAATTAGCGCCTAAATACGTTCGCTCTAATGCGGGATTAATTATCCGTTCATTTGTAACGGCTCTCGTAATACTACAGAGCGTTTATTTTAGGGGAGGGACATTTTTGAGCTTTTTTATAATTCTCTTTCTCAATAGAGAGATTGCAAACATTTGCGGAACAATGCTTTAAAGCAGATTAAGAATATTATACTTTTTTCTTGCAAAAATCTCCTACGACAACAGGTCGTGAAGAAATACTGGCGAAACTTGTGAGCATTGCCAGCACGAAAGCGACGTTTTATTATATTACCATACGGTTGTGATCGCCACCGAAAAGTCATAAAATTTTGAGGCAAAACCGATTTATTGTATCACTTCGAGAGATAAAAACCATCAGTTTCAAAATAGTTCCAAAATTTTGTAGTATTCCTTGGGCGCTAACAATCTATTTCATTCATGTTTCGCACTTGTTTTTTTATTGCAACAAGAGTTTATTAAAGTCAGGCTAGCAATAGATTTGCTTTTGCTTTTACGAATTGATTATTGTACGTCACATAATCGGGACGAGGAAAAGCAGATTTCAAGCGAAGTTCGGCACATCAGTGTGGCTTTAAAACTGGTTCTTTCATTTTTAGAACAAGTGATTAATTAAGCAATATGTAGTGACATCCACTTTTTGCAATTTCTGATGTAAACAGTTGAACACAACTATTCTCAAAACCGCAAGTGATCAATTCCAACTCAAAATCAAACAAAAACAACACAACAATGAGCGCAGTTTTCTATAGTTTGCTATTGGAAAAGAGCCAGATGATGAAAAAAAAATCAGTTCTAAGATATGGTTAAAATCGAACCATTTAAATGACTAATTTTAAAATTGACTACACGTTGATGATAACACATTTTTTTGCAAGACCGAGAATGATATAGCCGCTAGAAACAACCAGATTTTCAAACCACCTCTTTTTTAACCAAACTCTTTTTTTCAAATCATTGTAGTTTCTCATTTGCAATAGCAAATGTATAAGTGATTTGTCAAGGTTTTCCATTAGAAGCTCAAAAATAATTTAAACGAACGTTCAGTCATTTTTAATTGAAGTTTTTTTCCAAATTGTTAGACAATTTGTGTTTTTGTTTGTTGATAAGATTTGCTTGCATTTTATTGTGAATTTAGGTTTTAAATTTTGAGTATTCTTTAACTACTACAGATGCTTAGAAATTATTTTTCAAACAGTTTTGTGGAGGTTGCTAATCAATTTAAAGGGAAATTGCTAAATGCTAAATTGCTGAATGCTTAAGTAGGGAGGATTCGACTACGGTATTTTTGCATGTAATCCACTATTCTACGGATTGTTAAAAATTCTCATCCTTGCGTTTGTGTTGTAATTTTAAAATTAGGGTCGCCCTTTAAGTTCTCCTTTTAAAATGTAGTATTAAGAGAGCCGTTACAAATGAACGGATAATTAATCCCGCATTAGAGCGAACGTATTTAGGCGCTAATTAACCATTCTTTCGCCGCGCGCTAAACAAACTAACGCTTATTAAGACTACCAGTACACAAGTATTTAAACAACTCAGTTCGACTTATTTAAACAACACAACTTTAGGCCTGGATCTCCTCGCTTATATCCAGGACAGAAAATGTACGTTGTTGAACGTAGGCGGCCTGTAAAACCACAGTTTCTTTTGATTTAAATTACTTCTGCTTTTGACAGTTGCAATGCAGATCTTTTCCCCCAAGTTCAATAATAATGAAGCAGATTGCTTCAGGGGAAAAAACAATATTGCGGTTTTAGATGAAGGGAAAAGCAGAAAACAGGCGCCTACGAAATCAATAATTGATGCTCTCAGCGTTTTAGATTTTTTTTTATTTTTTGGAGTTTCAATAATTTTTCCGTGAGATAAAAAAGAGTTAATTCTCTTGCCTTCTCGGCCAATAGGAAAATTAAGAAGCACCTCACTATGAACGTGAGTTTGTGGTTCGCTCCCTATCGGCCCAAACGGAGCTGAGAGGAATTAATTGTTTCTCTCAGCGAAGTGGGACGGAATAAAATTAGAGAGACAAATAACAGAGCCAACGACCAGCAGCAGACAACTGCTTCATTTTTCCTACAAAATAAATTTCAAAATTCAAACAGAGATGAAATTAAATAAAAGACTTCTAACTTAGAAGAACATTTTCTAATTTTCAAACAGAACATTCTTACGAGAAACCGACTTGAAGAAGTTTCAACGACGCACTCACTTAACAACAACACAATCAAGTAACAGCTCAACCCGGTTAAATACTACTCAGTGTAAGCTTGTTTATTTAAACTATCTATTTAATTAATTGAACTTTTCAGCCCCCCAACAATTTTAAATTGAGACTTATAGCACAGACAGGTCTTAGGCATATATCTTTGCCTTCGATTTGTTATATCTTTTGTCAAGTTTGACTGGCATACATAAAGAGATCCCGTATTGTGTGATCTGTAGCAGCCCAGCCAAATTTGATAACTGGTGCGCCCAGAGGAAAGAATCACGCCTGAATTTTTGTTTTTCTATCCGATCGGATTAAAATAGTAAAATAACCACTACCACAGAAGTGAAAGCACACTAATAGACAAACAAATAGAGTAATATATATCAAATTTACGGCCAAAATACAGTAAATTTACATTAAAATAGTAACAGGCAACTGATTCTTTGCTCTTGTAAATTTGTTCTGACACGGGTGGGGGTAATCTATGTCCGATTTTAGGTTTATTTATGTAACAATTGAAGTACTTTCACATTTTATAGTCGAAATTTAACCAAGAATTTTCATCCCCCAAGACCTATTTAACCTAATTTTCACCCAGTTTTCATCAAATTTATGGTCAAATTTTAGTATTTACACTTTAAATAGCCAAAATTCAACCAGATTTCATCCCCCCAAAACACATTTAATTTGAATTTAACCCAATTTTCACCAAATTTATGGTTGAATTTTAGTAGTTTCACTCTAAATAATTGAAAGTTATACAAAATTCATCCGCCCATAACCTGTTTAGTCTATTTCTAACCCGATTTTGACCAAATTTATGCTTAAATTTTAGTATTTTCACACTAAATAATCGAAATTTATACAGAATTTATCCCCCCAAAACTTGTTTAGACTATTTCTGACCCGATTTGGACCAAATTTATGGTTAAATGTTAGCATATGCACTGCAAATAACCAAAAATTATCTAAATTTTACCTCCCCAACACCTAATTATACTAAACGTTAGCCGATTTTCACCAAATTCACAGTAGAATTTTAGCACTTTCACACTAAATAGCCGATTTTTAATCAGAAATCATCCCCCCAAATCATATTTAGAGTAACATATGTCTAATTTTTACTGAATTTTTGACCAAAATATAGCATTTTCAAACAATTTAACGTAAATTTAACCAGAATTCATCCCCCCAATACGTGTTTAGAGTAATTTATATCTAATTTTCTACACATTTAAGCACACGTTGTTGCATTTTCACATTAACTAACCCAATTTTGGTTAAATATAAGCCTTCCTTAGTTGAATATTCACTCTGTTTTATCAATTCCTTGACCCGGGTGGGGTAATATTAATCAAATTTTAACCAAATAAACATCATTTTGGCCTAAATTCTCAAATATTAACCAGAATTTAACAAAATTAACGTCATTTTTATTAAAATTTAAGGGAAACTAATCAGATTTAAGCTGTAACAACATCATTTTTATCCAATTTTATTCAATTTTACACAAAATCTAGCCAATTTAGCGTCATTTTTACATTATATTATCCCCCCAACATTTTTAGCCTGGAAATAACATAAATTGATGAGAATTTCCCCAGTTTAGCCGGTTTCACACGAACATTTTCACCAATAGAGGTTTTAAACAGTGCATGGACCAAACTGGAATAGTTACTGTAGAACATCTTAATCTAACAGCAATAGAAAACACTAGAAGGGGTAAAATAACACGATTTATTACTGACGGAATTACCTTTGTAGCTATTTTCTACGTGTTTGAGCATAATTCCCCAGCTAATTTTTATATAACTTATGCATCTCAGAACCCTAATTTTCAGAATTTACTAACTTTGTTAAAAACTAAAAACAGTGTGATCGAGATTCCCGCAGAAAATTTAGCCAATAATTAATTAAAAGAGCGTAAACTAGCCTTTTTAACCCAATTTGTACACAAATTTATCATAGAAAAGTTGTTGTCTCATGTTAAAATACGGTCATTAACAGACTCAAGCACTTTAGAAACAATATTTAAACACAATAATAGCTACAAAAATACTACTACTGATGTAGTAAATATCCCGTACTAAACGTTTTTATACTGTCTTCTGTGTAATTTCATACAAAAATACAATAATAAAACAACAAAAACAATTGTTCTATGTTATTTATATGTCATATATTAAAGTAAACGTTCAAGATTTAAATATAAGTATTAAAGTACATAACAAAATAGGCAAAGTTTCAGAGTATTTAACTAATCAGAACAGAAACTTTTTATGCATTTACCATCACTCTTCTAGCGAAACAGAGACTGAAATCTACAGAACTTACAAGTGGACCAACCCAAACTTTAATGAACTTTTGTGTGCTCTAAGAAATCAGAACAGTGTGATAGAATTAGCATAAACGTTATCATCTTGTGTGTGGATGAGCCACCAAAATAAAATTTCCCCATTTGGTTTACAAATCTTAAAAATCATTAAACCCAAATACATCAACGTTTCTCCTGACGATCCGAGTTTACCAGATAGAGTTAAATTACTTATAAAAACAGAATTTGTCACACAAATTAGATTTTCAAAATTAAACAGATTTCACCAATACTCTGTTGAATTTAAACACTCTGAAAGCACTTATCCTTGGTTATTAAATTTTACCGTTGAGCAAACCGATATTTACTCTTGGGTTGAAAATTTTAGCACTGATAACGGCAAAAACTTTGAATTTAAAATACAATCAGTAAACGGTCCTAAACAACTAAAATTCATATTACAAAACAAACAATTCAACTTTCTACTTTAGTATTAGCGTTTTATTACTTAATTGTTATAACAAAAATATTTTCTACACTAATTACCCAAACTAATAATACTGTCGTATAAAATATTCTTTTCGTACACTAAAATAAAACATGGCAGCGAACGTTGTTGCGTACCCCGACATAGCGTTAGAGAAATTTACAGGTTTAGATCCATCTGAAGATGCCCAGGAATTCTTTAGTTTAATACAAAGAAAAATCCAATTCTCACTAGGAACAAGAGATCCTGCGGATGCTGGCTTGCAAGCAGCATACGACGCTAGACAAAAAGCGTTGTTTGGTTCAGTAGTAGCTACAAAAATACTACTACTGATGTACTAAATATCCCGTACTAAACGTTTTCGTACTGTCTTCTGTGTAATTTCATACAAAAATACAATAATAAAACAACAAAAACAATTGTTCTATATTATTTATATGTCATATATTAAAGTAAACGTTCAAGATTTAAATATAAATATTAAAGTACGTAACAAAATAGGCAAAGTTTTATATTATTTAACTGATCAGAACAGAAACTTTTTATGCATTTACCATCACTCTTCTAGCGAAACAGAGACTGAAATCTACATAACTTACAAGTGGACCAACCCAAACTTTAATGAACTTTTGTGTGCTCTAAGAAATCAGAACAGTGTGATAGAATTAGCATAAACGTTATCGTCTTGTGTGTGGATGAGCCACCAAAATAAAATTTCCCCATTTGGTTTACAAATCTTAAAAATCATTAAACCCAAATACATCAACGTTTCTCCTGACGATCCGAGTTTACCAGATAGAGTTAAATTACTTATAAAAACAGAATTTGTCACACAAATTAGATTTTCAAAAATAAACAGATTTCACCAATACTCTGTTGAATTTAAACACTCTGAAAGCACTTATCCTTGGTTATTAAATTTTACCGTTGAGCAAACCGATATTTTCTCTTGGGTTGAAATTTTTAGCGCTGATAACGGCAAAAACTTTGAATTTAAAATACAATCAGTAAACGGTCCTAAACAACTAAAATTCATATTACAAAACAAACAATTCAATTTTCTACTTTAGTATTAGCGTTTTATTACTTAATTGTTATAACAAAAATATTTTCTACACTAATTACCCAAACTAAAAATACTGTCGCATAAAATATTCTTTTCGTACACTAAAATAAAACATGGCAGCGAACGTTGTTGCGTACCCCGACATAGCGTTAGAGAAATTTACAGGTTTAGATCCATCTGAAGATGCCCAGGAATTCTTTAGTTTAATACAAAGAAAAATCCAGTTCTCACTAGGAACAAGAGATCCTGCGGATGCTGGCTTGCAAGCAGCATACGACGCTAGACAAAAAGCGTTGTTTGGTTCAGTAGTAGCTACAAAAATACTACTACTGATGTACTAAATATCCCGTACTAAACGTTTTCGTACTGTCTTCTGTGTAATTTCATACAAAAATACAATAATAAAACAACAAAAACAATTGTTCTATATTATTTATATGTCATATATTAAAGTAAACGTTCAAGATTTAAATATAAATATTAAAGTACATAACAAAATAGGCAAAGTTTTATATTATTTAACTGATCAGAACAGAAACTTTTTATGCATTTACCATCACTCTTCTAGCGAAACAGAGACTGAAATCTACATAACTTACAAGTGGACCAACCCAAACTTTAATGAACTTTTGTGTGCTCTAAGAAATCAGAACAGTGTGATAGAATTAGCATAAACGTTATCGTCTTGTGTGTGGATGAGCCACCAAAATAAAATTTCCCCATTTGGTTTACAAATCTTAAAAATCATTAAACCCAAATACATCAACGTTTCTCCTGACGATCCGAGTTTACCAGATAGAGTTAAATTACTTATAAAAACAGAATTTGTCACACAAATTAGATTTTCAAAAATAAACAGATTTCACCAATACTCTGTTGAATTTAAACACTCTGAAAGCACTTATCCTTGGTTATTAAATTTTACCGTTGAGCAAACCGATATTTTCTCTTGGGTTGAAATTTTTAGCGCTGATAACGGCAAAAACTTTGAATTTAAAATACAATCATTAAACGGTCCTAAACAACTAAAATTCATATTACAAAGCAAACGATTCAACTTTCTACTTTAGTATTAGCGTTTTATTACTTAATTGTTATAACAAAAATATTTTCTACACTAATTACCAAAACTAATAATACATTCGTATAAAATATTCTTTTCGTACACTAAAATAAAACATGGCAGCGAACGTTGTTGCGTACCCGGACATAGCGTTAGAGAAATTTACAGGTTTAGATCCATCTGAAGATGCCCAGGAATTCTTTAGTTTAATACAAAGAAAAATCCAATTCTCACTAGGAACAAGAGATCCTGCGGATGCTGGCTTGCAAGCAGCATACGACGCCAGACAAAAAGCGTTGTTTGGTTCGGTTTTGCGTGGGCCCGCAGCCCAATGGTTTGAAACCTTAGCACCAGGTTTAGCATGGAACGAAGTTGGAAATCAGTTCATTGCCCGTTTTACTGATGCAAAAGACAAGTATAGGAAAAGAATTGAAGTCGAGAGTATTAAAAGGCAACCAGATGAATTGAGAAAAAGCTATACACACCGAATAACAAAAGCAGTTGAAAAAGGATGGCCAGATCCAGATTTTAACAACAACCAGCGTAACGCTAAGTGTATGGAGTACTTTGTAAGAGGATTAACGCCACCTGCACTCAAGCAAAAGGCACATCAGCGGTTAATAGAAAAACCAGCTACAACTTGGCAACAATTATAGGATCAAGTAGCAACTAAAGACTTAAGTTTTTCTGTTAGCAGTGAATTCATGGGTACTGCCTCAAGTAGTATCGACAATAAAATAGAAATAGAAGGATTAAAAAACAAACTCACAGAAATTGCAAATCTAATGAAAGATCATAAAATAAACGCCACATACAACAATGACAATCCCAGGTTCAAACAAAACCAGACTAGATTCTGCAAATTTTGCAAACGTTCAGGTCACACAATAGCTTTCTGCTTTAAGTACAAGGACTTTAAAAACGAAAACCGAAACCCACCTCAACAACGAGAAAAGTTCACAGATAATTATAAACGTAGTAGGAGCCATTCACCAGGTCAACAAAATTACAAATCAAACAATTATGACAATCGAAATTCTAGGGACAGACAGAGAAATAGTTATAACCAAAATCAATCCAATTATCAAAACAACTCTAGATCAGACTACCGACATCGATCACCGTAACCATCAAACTCTTCAAACATTTACCGATCATCTTCTTACGATAACCGATCACAGGAACGACAAAATAACCATCGAAACAACTCTTACAGAGATAACAATAAGCGAAATAGTAGGGATAGACAAAGCAACGGTCCTCAAAGATCAGATAATCGATATCGTGATAGGAGTAGAGACGATGACCGGGATAGGACACCTACTAGACAAAACCATAATACTCATTCAAGAGATAACAGTGAAGGCCGAAGCCCTCGAGTTCACTTTACCAGTGAAACTTCCGGAGACTATTACAATAATGAGAATCACAACAACGAGTATTTAATCTAGACAGGTCTCCGTTCATAAACACTACTGATAACAAAGCAAGTTACTCACATATTTATATAAATTTATACCAATCCATCGGAGACAAAAATAAAAATAACGGCTTAGAAACACAGTTTTTATTGGACACAGGAGCATCAAGCTCTATAATTAATTACAACACTTATCTTGAACTATGTAAATTACATCACATTGAGATGAAAGCTTCAAAAAATCATACTTTAGCGGTTAATGGTGAGAAACTAAAACTTCTAGCTCAAATTACTTTCAAAACTTCTTTCGACATTGAAGGAAAGTATTAAGTGGAAGTTACCACATGGGTTTCAGCCAAAGATGGTTGCAAGCCGAATTTGTTGGGAATGGATTTCCTTGAATCTACAGTAAAATCTATTGACCTAACCATTCCAAAAATTGATTTAAAAACTTACCCTGAAGTAGCCGTCACATTATCTAGATACCAAACGAAAAGCTATCCATACATTAGCTCTTACAAAAATGTAACTCTTGACCAGCAACTACCATTAGCACCAAAATCAACTCGAGTAATATCAATTAGACCTCCGAATGAATTCTTCAGAAAGGGTACCTCCTTCGTAATTGGAAGTGAACTGCAAGCTCAAGGGATTTATACTTACAACGTTCAGTGTTTTAGAAAAGAAAAGGAATTACCAATAATGCTAAACAATCCTCAAAACAACAAGGTTGTCATCCAAAAGGGTCCTATTGGGCACACTTTAGAAGACATTGAAATTAGACAAGACCCAGAATTTTCTGTAGTTGACAACGTTGCATTCATAAACCACCTAATGAATAGTGACACTAATTGGGATCAAATATTCCATGTTAGTGAAAAACAAGGTCCAAAAATTTCAAAAATTTAAAATTTCTTTGCGAGCAAAACTCCTGATAAACAAAAGAAAACAGAAAAGCGAAAAAGGCAACAAGATTTTACCAACAACTACGAATTAGAAACAGACTTTAGCGACCTCAAGAATCTTAGGTCACAATTAGAAACAACTGATGAAAATATCAGACCCGTTGAACTTCCCAAAGAAAAACTTAACAGATTTGACAAAACCGATCAAGCGTTTCTCAAAAAATTTGATTTCAGTCAAGCTGACATCAATGACGAAAACTTAGACAAATTATTGAAAACTCTGACAAAAAATAAGGACGTTTATTCTCAACACAAATACGATGTGGGAAAGATAAAGCAAAAATTTCATGTCAAACTTTTACCAAATTCAACTTTAACCAAACAGAGACCTTCCAAAGTACCATTACATTATCAAGAAAAACTAGAAAACCTTTTGGAACAACTGTGTAAAACAGGTATAATCCGGGAAATGGGTAATGATGAAGAAATGGGATCAGAATTTATTAATCCAATCGTAATCCTACCCAAGGGGAACACAGAATAACTGGTTATAGATGCCCGATATTTGAATTCAATAACAGATCTTAGTCGATATTCATGGCCACTAGAGCCAATCGGAAGCCTATTAACTAGACTTAAAGGTAATTTCTTCACAATCAGTGATCTCTGTTCAGCTTATAACCAAGTTCCTTTAACTGAGGAAAGCAAACAACTGGTAAGTTTCGTAATTGGTCCAAAGCAATACACATTTGAACGCGGATTTTATGGTCTAGGCGGTCTACCTAATTTCTTCTGTCGTATAATGACTATCCATTTTGCACCATTAATTAGAAAAAAAACAAGCTATAACCTACATTGATGACACCATCATGCAAGCGCAAGATGAAACCGAAATGTTTGAAATAATTGACAAGTACCATGAACTTTTAAGGAAATCAGGATTGAAAGCTCAACCTGAAAAGACTAAATTTTTCCTTAGGAAAGTACAGTTCTTGGGACACGTAGTAGGTAAAGATGGGATACAACCAGTCAAGAAGCGAGTAGCAGATTTAAAAGCACTCAAGTCGCCCGAAAACAAACGTGACGTTATGAGAGTTCTAGGTTGTTTAGGATTCTACAGCATGTACATCAGAAATTTACATGTTGACTGCAAACCATTCTATTACTTAACCCGCACAGAAACTAAATTTGTTTGGACAACGGAACACGAAAAACTGTTTAACGACATTAAAAACAGAATTAGCGAAGATATATTTTAGCAATACCTGATACTAAACACCCTTTCCACGTGCATGTAGACGCTTCTTCTATAGGAGTAGGCTCAATTCTCGTTCAAGAATTCCCAGAAGGGAAACGAATAGTGTCTTTTAATTCTAGAATTTACACTAAAAAGGAACAAAAAATGAATACAACAGTACGCGAACTTTGCGGTGTAATATCGGCATTACAAACTTATGAGCATTACCTAATTGGTTCTCCCCATCCCGTATATGTGTACACAGACCATAAGCCTTTAATGTATCTATGGGGTAGAAGAGGAACTCTCTCACAGGTTTTTTAGATACCAGTTAGTAATTTCTCAATTCCAGAACTTGAAAATTATTTGGACTGAAGGAAAAAACTTAGCTTTTCCCGACATCCTAAGTCGCAATGTAAAACTTAAAGATCTGGACAAGTATCAACTTAAACACAAAAAGATACCAAAAGACATTAGTTTTTACGACGAGCATGGTAACGAGGAAAAATACTTCATTTTGCGTGATAATGAAAAGGGACCAGCATATGATTTTTTTCCAATCCTAAAACAAAGCATAACGGGTATCGACAAATTCATTTTCAAAAATTACAAAATGGTAAAGCAAAAGTAAGACAATAATTAAAACAGACTTGGCTCAATAAACAATATTTCGGAAGATTTCTCGTATGGTTCATCAATTAACCACTATAGGCGTCACCGCAAACATGAAATAACCCCTGTATCAGAACAGGAGGAAGACGAAACGTCTGATCATTATACAGAAATTGATTACTACCCTGATGAAGGGATAGCCGAACAAAATTTTGACCCAATTTCGGAATTTGAATTGTTCAATGAGAACCAGTCACCGGAATTAGATTTTGACAAACTCTACATTGATCAAACTAATACCACAGACTCGGAGTACAGATTCCCTCTAGAATACGATAAAGTTTTTCTCGTGAAAAATAGCACTTGTATAGACAAAACCGAATTAGCAAAAAAATTTCCCGAAAATACAAAAATACAAGATGCAAGAGAACTCATCGATAAACTGACAATCTTCTCTAAAGAAGTTGATTTAAATACATCGGTAAATTGTCAAGAACAATTAAAAGACCCAGTGATACAACAAATTCGCCAATTAAGGACGAACAATAACAAATATGAAAAGGAATATGAATTCCGACAATGTAAGGCCATAATGTCGTACATTAATAACTTTGAGAAACTGAGTTTTGTAGGTAACATCTTATGTATTCAACAACAAAAAGACGAACCAGATATTGAATACTTAAAAATTTGTGTACCACTGTCATTGTTCTTTAAAGTTTTTCAGCTAGCTCATTGTGAACTGTCAGGTCATGTAGGTTTAGATAAAACACTTGCTAATGTAAAACGATTTTTTATTGGCCCGGAATGTATAAATGGATTGAAAACCTAATTGCTGATTGCCTTGAATGCCAAAAAATAAACAAAATTGGAGAGACATCCACGAGGTAGAAAAAAAACTAACCAATGTTAACTATGAATTAACTTTAGATAGCAACCCGGCCACCAGGAAGGTCGCTCATAGAAATCACCTAGTCGAGTACTACCCAGCTACTGAAATTATACCAGAGTTAACCCTAGAATATGGTATAGATAAAAATAATTGTGACACATTTTATAATAATCTAATGACAAGTCAGATGAATAATTTCAACAGTCCCTTGACTAAATTCTCCTTCCAAAGCCCCACTAGCACCGAATGTTTCCCCGTGGAGAATTTCATACGAAGAGACTCCCCTGTGCAGAACTTCGACCCTGACCGAACTCCTACCAATTTCGATTCTGGATTCAACGAAGCAAGCTCAGGTGGTCGTGACAACCCACCTCCAGTCCAAACACACCTGCCTAGCGGTAGTCGAACAAGAAGTTCAACTCCTTGCCCACAGCACAATTCTAGAATACCTCTAGACCCTAATTTAAGTCCTCTCCGCCCTAATACATCGGAACAAGGACCTTCATTTACAAACTTTAGAAAATAATAATAATAATAGGCGAACTTCTAATCGCTCGGCCAAACCGCCATCACGCTATCAAGCCGGATTTACTTAAATTTGTTTTAGGTAGCAATAAATCCAGTCAACATTTACTGGCAGTGCCTATTACTACAACTCATAGCCTTAATTCCCGACTTGAAGCGCTAAAAAAAGAACAGAATGAAAAGATATCCTTGTTTTGAAAAACTCTATTTTTCTTATTTACTTATAAGTCTTTTCTACTTTTGTACTCTTTCTATAGTTATTAACACTACTGGACCTCCTTTTCAGGATATTAATGACGTATCTAACAAACTTAGGGTCATTCATTATGACTGTTCCAAAATGAAAGAAAATAAAATGTATGCTTTAACACAAGTTTCTCCTTGCAAAATTACACCTGAAAACATTCAGATTGTTGATACACATGTAACACTTTATCAACGGTCTTATCGGACATTTGTTAAAGCTCTTATGTGCAAAGTCACTGCAATGCTCATTCGTTATAATTGTGGTATGTTTTCCCATTCATCAATTGTACACAACGCTCCAATAATAACATACGATATTATTTTTTCACCCGAACAATGCCTAAATGCTAATAAAACGGGAAAAATTACTGTTACCGAATTTGACGATGCTGACATGGAAATTGACATAAAACATGGAATAAAAACTGTGTCCTATAAAAACCGGGCAGTTGATCTTGAACGTGATTCATCAAAATCTTGTGATAATCGTGGTCAAATTAAACACTTCTCTTTTGAAACCCTGATGCAAGAAACTGTACTCGATATTGATCTTAATGACAGAACTGTCTATAACAGTCAAGGACTAAAACTTCCTTGTGCCCTCTCAGAAGGAGGTTGTCACTCGACATCACTCGAGCCCTTTGCATACATTTGGGAGGCACCGGAAAATTGTATTGTTACTAAAAGAATTTCACAAAACGCAAAAATGCTAAAACATGAAAACGAACTTGGTAACGTACAGTATTTCATAGTGAGTGATGAAAAACCGGAGACGCCCTATGAAGGACCAGGAACGTATTCTCCTGCTGAAATGGACATAAAAATTAGAGTAATTGATGAAAAAGAAAAGGTGTGTGGAAGACCAGAATTTATTTACAGAACAAATTTAGATTCTTTATATGTTTCTTATGAAGGTGGATTTAATATGAAGACCGGCAAACCTTATAGAACAAAAACTCAACAATTTTTTCATAAACTTTGTGTTGAACCTGACAATAGCCTAAGTTTAAATGGGTTTAATAGGAAGCCTTCAGATGAACAGATCCGAAAATCCGACAATGGTTTTGTTGCATGGGAACACTTAGACAAAGACAAGTTAGACTATGATCTTAACCTTGCGGTAAAAATGGATTTTGTCATATATCATTATTACATGCAAATAAAACAAGCATGGAAAGGGTTGGTCATAGAGCAATGCGAACTTGATCGAAATCAGAAACAAATGATACTTATGCAGGCTATCCAAAAAAATTGTTTAGCTGGATACATGTTAACCGGCAACCGCTCGATGTTCTTAGACACAGATGGTAGCATAGGTTGGCTGTACTACTGTCCAAAACGAAACTCACCACTTCAGGTTCTTGAGCAGTGTTATGATAGAATTCCTATTCATTATGATGGTAGGACAATGTTCGTCGACCCAATTACTCGACAAACCTACCCATTTGCAAACGAAGTAGATTGTGTTGGAGGCTATAAAAATGCCGACCAATTAGATATTGATAATGAAAATTCATGGTACCATTTGATGCCAGCACCTGTTCCTTTACAACCGCCAAAAATATTCTCTTCAAGAGTTATTAGTTCTATTCCAAAATTTACCGGTTACGAATCGCAACGTGCCGGAATTTACACACCAAATCAGCTTAAATCGTTTTGGGACAATATCTTGCATTCGGAAGCTTCAAAATCTGTTTTGACAAAAATTTCAAGAGAAGTTCTAGAAGGAAGAAGCATAGACTTTTCTCAAAAAGGTATCTATGCGTTAGCAATCGGAATTAACAGACAAATTTATCTAGATTCTCTTCTTTCACCTACATTTTTTACAGACCAGTTCAAAGGCACTTTTGGAATCATCACTTTTTATCTGGAAAAAATTGGAGTTTATTTTGCTTGTTTCTTGTGCATAAAATTCTTAACTGATGTAATCGTAACAATCATAAGAGCGTTCGAAATCCACAAAATATCCAACAAAAGAATGGGTTTTTGGAAAATTCTATGAGGAGCAACATATAATCTTTGTATCTTATCGTTCTTTACACCAGTATTCTCTAACGAAACCAAACCGTCGGCCCCACAGAACAACAATCATTTTTTACCGCTTAGTAATTATCAACCTTACAGCACAATAGAAAAAACTTACAAATGCGTTGAAGATCAACCAAGAGAAAATAAAATTGATGAGCATTGTCATACAGAAAATAATAAAGCAGAATACCCAAGTCTGGCGTCACATCAACCACAACCACAAAATGATGCAACCATTCGAAGTGTGGTGACACCTCCTTAAAGCTGTGACTATAAATCATCCTTTTTATAAAAAAATAATTTGTCTAAAAAATAATAAAAATTATTTGTATTAGACTCTGTAAGTTAGTTAATATCTTGTTTAGATACACCTCAAGGATGCTATGTTATGCAGCTCAAATTCATAAAACAGCCTAACGCTTTATTCATTCGATTTGGACAATACACCGGACAAATATTATCATCAAGTATTTCCGCTGTGAAAACTACTGTAACTATTAGAGTTGCATCTTTCTACTTTAGTGACATTATTGATCTGGATGTACCGCATTCAAATTTCCAATACTTCTCATTGTTAAGAGCCCTTATTGATAACACAATTACTTTTGTAAACATTGGAATCGAATACGAAATTGTTTTAAAGCACCTGAAGAAAAATATTACTAGATTTTGAATTCTCTTGTAAGTTCAACATTGAGAGACATGTATGGATTTCTTTCTTATAGTCCAGTTTCAACTATGTAATCCCAACTATGTTTATCTAGCTATTGCCTGCACTCTTCCCCTACTCCGATTTTGCTACAGTGAATCCGATTGATATATTATCTATAAATATCAATCGTTGTCAATAATCCTGTTTTTAGAAATAATTGACACTCCTTTTTATCCTTTTTTTAAAATCTATTTTAATACCTAATTTGAAATGAAGAACGCTAAGTTAATTAACAACTAAAACGCTTCCATTGATGTACTTTTTGTTTCAAGATAGACTTGTTACAATTTATCAAATAAAGAAAACCTTTGAAGAAAAACACGGAGACATTTTCCCTCAAATTGTTATAAATTTTGAGTTTTGGGACACTTGGGAAAACGATACTGCGATTTTAACCCCTCATTCGTTGTATTGGAATTATTTCGTGTATTTAGCACAATTCGACACTAATAGTTTGCCAAATGAGCTAGATCAGCAACATGATTCATTTAACTAATAGAAACTTACAAATCAGAATCGGAAACCAAAATTTTGAGCTGTTAGCCGTATACTATGTTTCCGCTATAAGTATAATGACTTTCGCAAAAAAACCCATGACAAATATTTACAGACTTTTAACTATTTTCATTACTCATCCTCAGTTCGCCGATTTCACCATTTTTCTAGCATTCAAAGAGAACTCGGTATTTCAAGTACAACATCCAATCTGCATTGCTTAGGTATCATTCTAAACTATGATATTTGCAGTTAACAATAAATTTGTAGAATTACAAAAATTCAACGATCTTTTGATGCATACCCAACTCCTGTACCTACTATGCTAGTAACGCTCAAAGAAATCCAAAGTGAAAAAATTTGTTTAATAAGTATTAATCCTCTCTGAGTTCACTGGAAATTCTTCCTATTTATTCTAGAAAATCCAAACTGTGTACCTCACAATATTTATTTTGATTACCCAAAAACTGATTCTTGCCAAAACGATTCAATCCTTAAAGAGTTGGAAACTATTAACAATTAAAAGCAGCAATGATATTCTCATACCAAAACTGCCTTATACAAGTACAATTTTTCGAAAAATCATTTGTCATGACAAAAAGCAACAGAGTAATCCCATAACTAATACTCCATTTTGAATATTTAAACACTTGGACTGATGGAACCATTACCTTAACACCATCTTCCCCCTATTGGACATTCTTTATAAATATATCCCAAGCTTTAAATGGTTCTAAAATCCCTTTTAATTTAGAGCTTCTATAATGCTGTTCCACTTTGGTGAGCGCCTAGTCAAAGTAGAGTCCCTCGAGAGATCTTTCATTGAAACTTCCACAGCAGAGATTAAACCCTGTATAATTATACACTATACTGACTACGAGCGTGGATGTGAGGGTTCTACTCGAGTCACCATGGGAATGATGCACTGGGAATTCTTTCTTGCACTCATTGATATCGAAGAGCATTTCCCAGTCAACTTGGGCGCTCTTCAGTAAAGTAATTTGTTTCACATAACTTTCTCTCCCCAAAAAAAATTTTTTTCCCTGCTCATTATTTCCTTTTTTTTTCTAATCAATTTGTCCCTTTTCCCTCATTTCTTTCCAAATTGTAAAAAATAAAATGATTTTGTTCATTGGTAAGGAAAAAGTTAAAATTGTTAAAGCAGAAAGATGGAATTTCTTTTTTGCTATGGCAGATCTAAATGTAACTATCCCCAACGAACTTGAACACCATGGATTAGAAGTCGCATACCCAGATCTCTCTGATTTATCCATATAATGGGAAACATTTTGAAAATATTATCTGAGCAACCACAAATTGACTCAACCCCAAAAATCGAATGTCCTATTTGTTACCTCCCTTGTCGTCAATTTAAAAAATTGCACAAAAACCCAAACGGTCAATCCCCCCATTTTGCTTGCATTCCCTGTAGAAATGAATTATTTAAATATTGGAACCAACCTAAATGCCCCATTTGCGTAACTCCCATTTATACAATCAGTCGTTGCCATTATTTCCAGTGTGATTCTTGTCAAGAAATCAAAAAGTTATCCAATTGCCACAGCCACTTCAAAAGCCTACACCCTAAAAAATCAATTTGTTTGCAGTGTATGACTTTCACAACTACTAAATGCCCTTTATGCAAACAAACAATTGACCCAAACAACCCGTGGTAAAATCCTCAATTCAAAACTACGTTCACAACCTATCCAAAATGTTTATCCCCACATTACTTGATTTTTTATTAATGGCCCTTATGATTATTGCAGCAGCCTTCTCCTTCGTTTTAACCGTTTTCCTCGTAGTTGTAAGTATTCCTTTCAACTTTTTGATGTTCATTATTATATTAGTAATAGACCAAACAATAAAATCCCAAAATAATCAACAACCAAATCCTCCAACCGTGCCAGTCCCATAATTCCTTCGAAAAACAATCTTTCAAAAATGAATACAATTGACAAAGAAACCAATACTATAGAACCCAAACCGGTCTCATTAATTTGTTTATGCTGCAGACGTGAACCAATTGTTTTCAAGAAATTACACGAGAACCCCCTGACGAACTACCCCACGTAATGTGTCTGCTCTGTTACCAATATGTTATAAAAGATATGGGCTATGATTTTTGTCCTAAATGCTCTAAATTTAATGTTATCTTCTCAATCTTTAACTGGTTTCAATGTGATATTTGCAAACAAAAAAGATTTCAAAATTCTGTTGCAAAAACGTTTCATCACAGTGATCATGAACCCGTCAACTTTTGTAAATTTTGCGTAGAAGATTATAAATTATGCCCTCGGTGCGAAAAAACAATCACAATCTAAAATGCGTCCAAGAACATCCAAAATTTTACTTCTTTCCCTAGTTTTATTTTTAATCCAATCGATATCCCTAATTCAACTCAGTTTTTACCAGGAGCAAGTCACCTCCTTCACCCTAGTTCTACACTACTCATTGAATTGACAAAATGCAACCCATAACATTGTTTATTCTTCTATTTGTTCTCTTATGCGCATTAGCAATATCCCTTTTTATTAATCACTTACCTCCTTTCCGAAATTCGCCAAATTTTATCCAGCTACGGAAAATGACCAATCTAGACCTATCCACAAAAATATTTATTCTAATCCTAATTACCTTGCTTGCAATATCGTTCCTTATTAATCTCATCCTACTGCAGTTTCTCAGAGGTTTTCCTGTTTTTGTATAAGGAAAATAAAAGAACAGTCACTCGATGGGTCTTTCACAATCCCTATTCGACGGTTTCCGTAGGTTCTATCCCCATAAGGACATTATCTGCCCCATATGTTCACGAAAAACCGTTATTGTAGAAAAACTACATAAGCAATTTCCCAGAGAAAATCCTCACTATGTATGTATTCCTTGCAGAAAGGCACTTTTAAAAGATACCCAAACCCTTAATGTCCCATCTGTCTTCGACCTTGTCTTCCCGTCCTGATCACATCCTACTTCCGATGCAATTTATGCAAAAAAATGAAAACAGAAATAGGAGTAACAAAACACCCACATTTTTTCCAACATGACGAACACCGATTCTGTCGGGTGTGCATAAATAAGCAAAAAAAATGTCCCATTTGCAAAAGTTTTTTAGACGACGTTGTCTAATAAACCAAAAACAACTCAAGTCCAAACGATCTTTTTTTCCTTTTAACTTTTCCTCGGGAAGGGGTTACCTCAGCTTTCTCCAGCCTGCCCCCTGGCTTTTGAACCTAAATAATTCAGAACACTAACACGATAACTGAAAATTCCAAAAATGACCCGAAAAATTTCTTTCTTTCAACTCAGCAAGGTTGTCTCCGCAGCTGCACGGGTCGTTGCAGCCGTGTTAGTGTGACGCACGCCCCAAGCCTCACACCTCCGGGCAGCGGAGAAAGACGTACTTGTGCCAGCGCTGCCCGCCTGGCATAAGTATAAAAATTTTTTTATTATTGCCCCCCTCCCTTTATTAAAGTTAACTTTGCATTTAGCAAAACAAAAACTTTTCTACCAAACTTTAATAACAAATGCATTTAGCATTATAATTTTTAAGTAAAGCAGTTAGCAACAAAACGTTACAAAAACATTTTTTACAATAGAAAACTTTTTTATATTAGCAATACAATTGCAAACTTGAAAAGAAGCCATAATGTGTGAAATTGATGACACAGGCTAACCAAAATCAAAACATTTTAGATCATCCACAAGGAAACACTTACAATGACTACCAGACCCACACTCGCAAGCGTAGTAATCCCCAGTCAACAGCAACAAGTGACAACACAACAAGAACAAACACAAACCCATTCTTCTCAGCCTCCTATTTTCTCAAAGCCTCCTTTTAAACCCCAGAACACAACAAGTTACTACAACTATTGCATCTCCATCAACTTCCAGTCAATATGATCCCGAAAACAACTGGCAAGTTAGCAGAAAGAGACAATTCCCAACCCAACAAATTAGCAATCACAAAAACAAAATTATTAAGATGAACAACATTGAAGATCTCGTTCCCGACGCTATCAGGAAAATACCCTCAGAATGTTTGAAACTGCAGAAACCGCGAGAGGAGAACATGAATAAAGAAAACCCGAGATACGTTAACACCCTCCTCTATTTCCTGAAACCAAACTACAACAAATTTGAGGTTGCTAATAAAATAAACATCATCCAGTCAAATGGACATCAACAGATACTAGTCAACAGCGAAAAGCTTCCAGTTCTGAAAACCTTCTCGCTTCCCGCAGAAAACAACAAATGGAGAATCAAAAATCGCGACCCTAAGAAGGGCACTTATACCCTTAAGAAAAATATGCTCGGCGCATATATTGAAGTCCCCTACGATGCCATTTCCGCTTTTCCTGTCGAGATGCCAGAACTATCAAATATCAACACCAGTAGTTTAATAGAGGAAAACACCACATTTGGGCAGGAACTATTTCAAAAGGAAACAGAGTTGCAAGAATTGCAACTGAAGTTCGAACAACTAAAATTGTAGTCACAGAAACCACCTGAGGAGAAGCAACTACCTAACGACTATTGGCGGCGCCAATATGTCGTTGCCCATCAACTCCAAAAAACCAGCGAATCGAATGCACAAACTATGTTAAAAACGTTTTCCTTGAAACATCTAGAAATAACAAACGCCACCAAAAAACTTGGAGAAAAGAATCTGGAGCTAGGAAAGAAAATAACACAATTAATGAAAGAGGGTTAAAGGAGGGTTAAAAAGCACAAAAAGCGACAGTCAATGGATAAGGACGAACCAACTGAGGACGATATACGAGAGGTTCTTTTGATCGAAGACGATGGTAACAGTCCGATGCCAAGCCCAGTCATTATACCACCAGAATTTTTAAACTAATATAGCACAACATTATCGCCCTTTGCGATTAATTTTATAGCATAACATTATCGCCCTTTGTGATTAATTTTATAAACTGTCTGAACTTGTAGTAACTCATTCATATGTCCCAAGCGCAATAAAATCATATACGATGCAGTATATTTCTTTCTTTTAATCATTTTCTTTTCTATCTTAAAATCGGGGTGAGCTGTAGTATTACGAGAGCCGTTACAAATGAACGGATAATTAATCCCGCATTAGAGCGAACGTATTTAGGCGCTAATTAACCATTCTTTCGCCGCGCGCTAAACAAACTAACGCTTATTAAGACTACCAGTACACAAGTATTTTAACAACTCAGTTCGACCTATTTAAACAACACAACTTTAGGCCTGGATCTCGCTTATATCCAGGACAGAAAATGTACGTTGTTGAACGTAGGCGGATTGTAAAACCACAGTTTCTTTTGATTTAAATTACTTCTGCTTTTGACAGTTGCAATGCAGATCTTTCCCCCCAAGTTCAATAAAGATGAAGCAGATTGCTTCAGGGGAAAAGACAGTAGAGTCTCATAAAAAGCCCCCAAGAAAACCATAATTGTTGCGGTTTTAGAAGAGTGGAAAAGCAGAAAACAGGCGCCTACGAAATCAATAATTGATGCTTTCAGCTTTTTAGATTTTTACTATTTTTTGGAGTTTCAATAATTTTTCCGTGAGATAAAAAAGAGTTAATTCTCTTGCCTTCTCGGCCAATAGGAAAATTAAGAAGCACCTCACTATGAACGTGAGTTTGTGATTCGCTCCCTATCGGCCCAAACGGAGCTGAGAGGAATTAATTGTTTCTCTCAGCGAAGTGGGACGGAATAAAATTAGAGAGACAAATAACAGAGCCAACGACCAGCAGCAGACAACTGCTTCATTTTTCCTACAAAATAAATTTCAAAATTCAAACAGAGAAGAAATTAAATAAAAGACTTCTAACTTAGAAGAACATTTTCTAATTTTCAAACAGAACATTCTTACGAGAAACCGACTTGAAGAAGTTTCAACGACGCACTCACTTAACAACAACACAATCAAGTAACAGCTCAACCCGGTTAAATACTACTCAGTGTAAGCTTGTTTATTTAATCTATCTATTTAATTAATTGAACTTTTCAGCCCCCCAACAATTTTAAATTGAGACTTATAGCACAGACAGGTCTTAGGCATATATCTTTGCCTTTGATTTGTTATATCTTTTGTCAAGTTTGACTGGCATACATAAAGAGATCCCGTATTGTGTGATCTGTAGCAGCCCAGCCAAATTTTATAAAAACAAAATAATTTTAAAGAGACTCTGGAGGGCACAGAATTTTAAAAACTTCAAATTGGTGACACTTTTTGCTTTTCGCTCTAAAAAGTATTGTCTTAGTACTTTTTCACCGAGAGAACAAACATCCACAGCGGCTAGGTTTTTGACAAATTTGGAAAAATCGACTTGCGTTTTAGTTGGAAGCAGCAAAAATACGGTAAAATAGACAGACTATTACAGCAGTTGTTTTGTTTTTTGTCTACTACAGAATAACAAGACCACAAAACATTGAAGCCCAAAAATTGAGTCTTTCTCTTTATGACACCCCAGCTTCCTGGCCATATAAAATATAGCCACATTTCCAATTACCGTGGACATACAATAGTTGGGGTTATATTTTCGTTGGGTGGGCTATGATTGGAAAGAGTTAGGGTGGAAAAACAACTCGACCATGTCGCTAATAAAGGCTTTGCTCCTCTTGGCCCTATATCATAATTTTAACTAACAAATTAACTCTTGTCACCAATTCATATATGAACAATATTAACCATTTTGCCAAGATTCATAAATTAGCATAATACGAAAGAATTCTTGTGATTAGTCAAGCTCGGAAATGATAGCTGACAGACACACACTCATTCAAAAGATGTTTTTGACGTCTATTTCATGAAATTTGTCTACATATAATCTAGTATTTGCAATTTTCATAGTAAACTGGCTTCAAAAATGCAGAGTTTTGAATAATATATACAATGAAATTGCCGATCGCATTTTTCCTTTACTTCGATGGCCGTTCTGCAAAGCTAATTAAGGGTTCTTTTGCCTTCAATCACATAGTTGAGATGTATTTCAAGGGATGAGACTATTAAGGAGAAAAAATTTCATGATTTGCAAAGAAGGCAGAGAGAGAACAACCTAGTGTAAATTGTGCATAAGATGAGTTTGACAGAACTTGACAAGAAGCTTTACTCTTCGAGAGTATATTTGGCCAGGAGGATGTAGCCTTGAGTAACAAGACAGCAAGACAGAATAATCAATTGGGCTCTAAGAGATACCCAAGTTCATGAGCGAAAGGCCAATTGGTGTAATGGTTAGCACACTAGACTTGGCAGTAATATACTTTTATTCAGATAAACTGCCGCTCCGTTTTTTACAGGAGTCGCACCTGCTTCCCCTAAAACTAACGAAGGCTTTATCATTAAATTTGTTATTATTGGTCTGATAATATGATTGTCGTATGACAACCAGTCTCATTAAAAATCAATCCGAAAACGCTTTGTTCTCAACGCAGTCATTTCTCTCGTTCATGTCTTTTGCTTCGTTTTGGATTGCAGCATCAATCTGTTCCCTCTTAAACCCAAATTCGTTTCCTTCTTTTAAGCTCTCCGGAAGTTTTTCGTTTCTAGTTTCGGGCAGAAACAAAACGGGAATAATTGTCCCAACTGAGATAACTGCCAAAATCAGAAGAGGTAAGGATTCCCAATAAACGTCTAGGGTTTCTATAAATGGGACAAGCATGCTAGTTACCCGTGAGACAAAGGAGAATAAACCCAGAACTGACGTTCGTATTGTCGTCGGCATCATTTCTGCGGGCCACAAAAATGCCAGAAAACCCACAATTTCTAAGCAAACTCGGGCAAAAAGAGTCGACGGAAGAATTATTATCCTCAATGAACTTGGAAATATAATGCATAGCAAAAAACATAAACTCAAGCAAACAAATGACATAAGTGAAACTATTTTCCGGCCAGCACGATTTATGACGAGGAAACCTAAGACAGCTCCAGCTACTGCACCTACGCCTTGCAAAATTGTGAACAAATGTATCTGTTGGCCGAATAACTGGGCACCAAATAATACGCCGAAGTACATCAAATAGGTTGACACCCAATAAATTATTGACATACCAATTCGGAAAAGTAATCGGGGGTATCTGTAAACTCTCATTAGAGATTCGCTTTCAGAAGTCGTGTTGATATCTTTGCGAGATTCTTCATTCAACGAACATGGACAACAGACACTTTTCAAATCTGAATTAATATTTTTCAGAAAATTTTGGTTTGGTTTAGAATCTTGCGTGAGCGTCGAAAACAATTCTTCATAATTTTCGTCCTCGATTTTTTGGTTTCTGAACAATCCTTCAAACTTGACAGCGTTCAACCAAACATTGCGAATTTCAAGGTAACGTTTCTGCGACCATAACCATCGTGGACTTTCGTCCATAAACAACGTAATGCCGAAAGAAATCAACTGGAATAATGAAATTGCCAAAAGCAAATGCCGCCAATCAGCCAAAACCAGTGCTATTAGACCACAAGCAATATACCCCGTACACAAAGCCACTGCAAGACTGGCCGAGACTTTGGCTCTTAGTTTTATTGTTCCAATTTCAGTGGTATACGCATAAGCAGCTATCCAGATAGTTCCGATAAAGCCGCTAATAATTGTATAAGAAACAACGTGAAGAAAATAGGAATTGGTGAGAGCCATTGTGGCACTTAATCCTGCAGTTGCAATATTGGAGAGACGAATGACCTTGACCCGCCCAATACGATCACCTAAATGACCGCCGAAAAGGGATCCAAGTCCAAGACCAATGAAGTAAACACTGGCGTGGATTTTCATGAATATTTCGTCATCACAAATCAGTTGGTACGATTCTTGAATTGAAGATGATACATCTAATTCAGAGTAATTGAAGGCCCATCCGGTGCAGCTTGAAGCACAATTGTCATCCTGAAAATTAAACAAAAAATCTACTGATAAAGACTTGAATTGTCTTAGGTTATGTGATTGCCTGTCCATAACTAAGTTTACGCGGATCTTTCCCATTATAGCCCCCCCCCCATGAAATTATAGCCCCCCATTATGGTATATTTACCATGATGAGGGGGGGGGGGTATATGTTATCTGACCACTACGCTGGGGGGGGGGCTATAATGGGAAAGACCCGTTTGCGCGTCCATTGAATTAGTCTCGAATTTTAGTGGACACAACAAGATGAGAAAATGGGGACACAAGTTAGGAAAAATGTATTTTTGAGCAAATGGTAGGAATGTTCGAGAGTTTTGATTTTTATGTTGTAAGATCTTAGAAACTTATTACAACGTTTACTTTTATTTTGTATGTGAAGAAACATTGCCAGGTCTCACGTGACAAATTATTTTCGTCAGGCCCTAGGCTGTGAAATTTATAACTAATCAGATTTTACATGGTAAAGTATCTTCCTTGTAGAGAAGACTTATCATGTAGGCTCGCAAATCTCGCAAGATTAGGTGAAGTTTAAACCCAGTTTAGGGAATTCGATTTGGTTTTGCTTTGTTTGAATGCAGAATGAACTTCGAATTACGCTACATATATACTCGATGGACGCGTTTTCATTTGCCCCTGTTGTTCCGCGTGCAGTATGCTGAAGATTCAACTTCAAGAATTCAAAATTTACTGAAAAATTGAAACAGGGAACCCAATACAGTTCAATTTGACTTTGTTCATTGTTCCGACCCCCACTTTAGTGGGGAGGAGGAACTATATACTCAACTGGGTTTTTTTTTGTTCAGCCAATTTTGGCCGATCGATATATTCATCGTAGAGAATTGTGAGTGGTATCATTGAAAAGCCCGTCCAGCGTAGAATACGGAATTAAAAAGATTTTTTCGATTTTCGTTTTTTACAGGGAGTTATCGAGGTTTAAAGTTTTGAGAACATTCGACTGATTTTGTTCACGTTTTCAGTAATTTTTGCTAAAATTTTGCACAATTTCGCTAATATAGTTCAAAATAAGTTGAAATTTTTATTGGCATAGTGTTGTTGTTACCTTTAGAAATAGAAGAGCATTGCTGAATTGTTTGATTGACTGTTTTTTTTGGCTAAAATTTTTGCTAAAATCAAAAATGGCACAAAATATGCTTTTTTGCTCCACTTCGTTAAAGTTTGCCAGACTTAGTGACCTAGAAACCTTAAAACAGACTCCCTAATCTCAAAAATAGCGCTAGTTGCAATTAGTTGCCGTATGAAAGTCTTCTGGAATTAAAACTTTGCCGTTTTTTGCAGATTTGTCTCGATAATTATACAAAAAGCATTGTTCTTTTTATTGGTATTTGAAAAATTCAACGCAACAATTTGTCTAATTCACAAACACGCGACAATATCAGGGTTTGCTTGGCACGCGACAAAATCTGGGAGAGTTTTGACAATATCATGGATTCTTAGAATCAGAGGTTTTTTGGTTTTTATTTTGGTGCTGCCGTTTTCAAAATATTTTGCTTTTTTTTTAATGTTAATTACTGACATTTTTTTATTCGCGGCTCTGTTAATGATAGCTCCAATTTACGTAAATTTGACGCCAAAAGTAGATATAGTTTGTTTTCAGAAAACCAAAGGGTTTTTATGGCTTTGAGGAAGAATTTTATTAAAAATTAACTGAATTCTTGTCTTTTGCCTTCAATTGTTATTCTTTTGTCAGTCTGAATTTTAAGTTCAGCCACTCAAAGATCTAAATTTCTTCCTCAAAAGGTAAAAGTGGACACTTTCTATTCATTCGGTTGTTACCTAATGTCTCTTAAGTTATTGAATGTATTTGTTTTAGGGAAATTTCTGTGAATTTTGTGCATAGTTTCACATTTTCGCTGTTGTTTTTGTTTCTTTTGTAAATTGTAACATTATTTAACAATCTAATTGAAAACAACTTTACATTTTTTGTAACTGAACATCTTTTTGTTTACATAACATATGGTTTGGAGGGCTGCGATACCGTTCTTTTGCAGAAATTGATAGAGTTTTTTTTATTTTTGCTCTTTATTTGTTGTTAATTTTTGTTGTTATATGCCAAATATTGTGTAATTAAACTTCTCAGTGGCCCACTATAGATTAAAAAACGAAATTAATAACTGATACCGGTAAATAGCTAATGGTTCCTTAGACTTTCGATTTAAATTTCTAAAAAAAGAGTAATAGTATTCTTCAACTTATCCCTTTTTGTTCTGGTTTGCGTTTTTTTCGTATTATACGATGTTGTATCATTTTCGTAAATTAGCATCATTATTTAGAGTTCTTTTTTATGTTTTGTTGAATCAAACAATATTATTTCTGTTGTTTAAACGTTTTAAATGATATCTGCAAGTCTGAGACAATTTGTTTTAGAAGAATTTTGTAAAGTTTAGATACTTTTCAGTTTTTGTGGTTCTTTTTGTGATAGTCGTTTTACAACAAAACGTTATGGTGATCAAAGGAGACGCAAATGAAGATGTCATATTCTCGCGGTTAATATCTTATAATTTTAATGGCTTAAAAACTGTGGTTTCTCAAATTTGTTTGTGAAAATTGTTAGTTCCGCTTGTATTTAATGTTAATTTCTAGTCTTATGATTTAGTCTCATTAATAACAATCGCAATTATTTTCCAAGTAGTTGCAAGACAAACAGTCTACTCTTTTAGTAGAAAGCTTTTGTGGGCTACGAATTTTGAAAATATTTGTTTTTAATAAAAAAAAGAGATAGATTTTCGAGATTTGCCAATTTTATTTCTGTTAAATTGTAGCTAGGCATCTCTATATACAATACACATCATTTATCTATTGACATACAAATTTCTCTTCATAAGGGTTTTATTTTCCTCAAATGGTCTTTATTCTTGGAACAACCAGTTTTCATAAAACCAATTTTCGTGATTTTTGCATACTTGCCCTTTTTTTGTAGGTTTTTGTTCTGTTTTCACAGTAGCACAATAATGAGCGTCATTTGATTTACAATTTTGTTGGCTTTAAAAAAGGCAAACGAAGATTTTCATTGTTTTTAGTGATCAGCTTAATATTTAATCGATTGGGGGGACATCGTTTTCGTGCATAATTTTTCGTATAAAATTTTAGTTTTTGCCTGTACTTGTCGTTTTTTTGTAGTCGTATGACATATCCTGGATAATGAAAGGCCTCAGTCGCTCTCTATAGTTTTAATAAACTTTGACCCTTTTCCTTATTTCTAGTCGACTTGTTGCCAGGTCGCATTGAGGAAAAGTCCCATTTTTTGTTCCAAAAAACTGCCGGTTAATCTTCCGAGTATAAATTTTA